>NW_004524742.1:1205762-1257478 GCF_000260255.1 Octodon degus
ACCTTCGCACGTACTGAAGTTCAGGTGCAGCTCTACAGAGTTTGGACTTATCCAGCTGCATCTGGCTTGGGTCTGGCTGCTGTGCTCAGCTCCTTCCCGTTGCTGCCCTTGAGGGTGAACCTGTTGTGCCCCTGTGGCGAGATGTTCTGCTCCTGGACTAGCTGGGTGGCTCTATCCTCTACACTCTCTGCAGCGATTGCAGCTGCAGGATTACACCCCAGGCGTGTATGCCAGGCCTGAGCTGTGCCTGGAGGGGGCAAGGTGAAGTAGGGGGAAGAGGAAACTCTCCCACACACTCACTGGACCTGGGCTAGGACTGCGTCTGGGGGTTCCCGGATGTGGCAGAAATTCCTACTTGGCAGGTGGGGTGGGGGAGGTACTGCGGAGTGGTGTGGGGCGGCCCAAGGGGTGGGAGAGGGTCCGGCCCACACTGTGCCTGGGCTGGGACTGGTCCCGCAGGCCCAGGGTAGCAGGAAGCTCTCCACACACTCACTGGACCTGGGCTAGGACTGGGTCTGGGGGTTCCCGGAACTCAGCAGAAATTCCTACTCGGCGAGCGGGGTGGGGGAGTTACTTCGCAGTGGTGGGGGGCGGCCCAAGGGAGTGGGAGAGGGTCCGGTCCACACTGCGCCTGGGCTGGGACTGGTCCCGCCAGCGCAGGGTAGCAGGAAGCTCTCCACACACTCACTGGACCTGGGCTAGGACTAGGTCTGTGTTGCCCAATTTTAAAACCATCATCTTTGTTGGTGATACATCTATGTATTTTCCTTAAAGTGGAACCTTCATCATTTTCAAGTCTTAAATAGTCCTTTGAACTCTACAGAAAGCACTAATATAGCTGATTTGCTTGTGATGTGAAGGCTCAAAATTACCCTGTGAGTGTGACATAGCAGAATGTAAACATGGCTGAAAGGATGACCAACAGTACCCATGCCACAGCCTGCATGTTGGGCTGCCTTGAAATGTCCTCTACCAGATTAATCAGTCCACTTGCCTTAATTTTAGTCTCCTGAAACATCTGAGGACATGGGAAAAAAGTAGATAAACACTTTTTCAGAGGGTAGCATACATGATCTTTAGCCCAGCTGCCAATAGAGCCCTTGTCCCTGAGTGAAACCTGAACCTGGCCTTTAGTCTGCATTCCTGTCATCATCTGGGCCTTCTAGCTCTACCTAGCATCATCCATTAGGCTCTGCTTACAGCATTCTAGGGCTTCTTTCACCTGCTTTCCCAAGGCTTTCCAAATTACCCCTCAGAATCAGTTCCAAATGATTCCAAAGCACATAGTCAGATATAGTCACAGCAGTAGCCTCACTCCCAGTTTCAATTTTTTGTACTAGTTACTTTCCTAAGCACAGAACAGCTGCAATGTAAAGAAGAAAAGGTCTATTTCATTCTATGGTTTTCAGATAATTCAGCCCAGGGTCGGCTGGCTCCAAGGCAGGAGCAGCATGGCAGAAAGATACAGTGAAGGAAAAATGCTCACGCCATGGTGGTCAAGAACCAGAAAGAGAAGGCACCAGAGGCAAGAACATAGGATTTCACACTCCCAGTAATCCTTTTCCAACCAGGACCCACCTTCTAACAACAAGTCAGCTATGAACTCCTCAGTGGGCTAATCCACTAATTCATATTGTTCCTTCCTGACCCAATCACTTTTCAAACACATTTGACTTTGACAGGACATTTTAGATCAAACTGTAACAACCTGTCACAAGTCTCTTCCTCTTTACGGCTCCCGTTGTTTTTGTTTTGGCAGTGCTGGGGGTTGAACACTGGGCCTCATCTACACTAGGAACTCACACATGCTCACATAGGCAAATATCTACCACTGAGCTACATTTTCAGCACTGCCCCCCTTCTCTTCACATTTTATTTTGAGACAGTGTCTTCCTAAATTTCCCAGGCAGAACTTGAACTTTTAATCTTCTTGCCCCAGCCTCCCAGGGGGCTGGGATTATACATGTGTCAGAGTGCCTGGCTCCTGACATTCTTTTGACATAAACAAAAACTCTTTCCAAGGTGCCTGGGCCTGGGGATTGACTGGAGGAGACGTCCCACATGTAGCTGTCTCCTGGGATCAGCTTCATGGTTGTTGGGAGCTTTCTTCCTTAAGCCGTCAAGGATGAAACACCTCTTGCTCCCACCCCACCCCACTCCCTCTCCTAACCTTTGGGTTTAGGGTATTGGACAGCACAAGATATAAAAATTTCACTCCTACCCCCAACTATAGTCAAGTATGAACCAAGAAAACAAATTAAGTAGACATAGCTCCTGCTCTGGCAAGATGCCTACATTTTAAACTGTGCACATTACAAACACACATTTGCTAGGATGTAATGTAAACATTGACTTACAAGCTTTGGTGCACAGTGTTTGTGTTGTGTAAGTAGCTTGTTGAAACTGAAGGGGGTAAGAGATTTATCATCTTACTTACACGGTCAGGCAATATTCTGTGAGGAAGAGGGATTTCAGGAGCCGTCTAAGTGGGGAAGATGCAGATATTTGGTCATATTAAGTGGGGAAATGAAAGACGAGGCTAACACATGGGGAAAAGAAGATCACTCTAACAGGAAAGCCAAGTTAGTGTACTAAATAATATCATGGAGTAAAGTATGTTTTATGCTACTACTAACCTAAAGATAGTTGCAAATTCTTTCATGTATGTTCACTTAAAACAATGTTTTTGTATTATGATAAACACAGCTAACATACTGAATGCTTAGTGTGTATAAGAACACATTTGCTTCTCAGAACATTTCTATGTGGTGAGCTATTATAGTCCTCTTACAGATGAGGCATTGAAGTTAAGCAACTTGCCCCGGGTCACACATCAAATAAGCAGCAACACCAGAATTCCAGCTTAGACTGACTGTAGATTCTATGTGCATTGCATTGACTTGGATTGTTCTGTATGATTTTGTTTAGCTTAACTCTGAAACTGCTTATTTTACTTTCTTGCAGCTAAGATAAAATGAGTCACTTCATTCCACAGGTTCATTTGAGATGAAGAATAATTACTAGTGCCATCTAGTGATGTGTGTTCTGCTGACCTGATGTAATGAATGAAGAAATTCTGGCAGGACATTGGAGTATCAATTAATTGACTGAAAAAAAGAATTTATTTGCCTCAATGGAAAATTAGGTTTCGCCATTTCATGACTGTTTTTTCTTGGATAAAAATGGGACACTAACAATTGTGAGATAATTATAATTTATATAATATCTATGATAGCCAATCAATCTCACTTGAAAATTTTGCATGGATAATAGGCACTATAATAGCTTGAAGAAGGTTAGAAAATGGTATACAAATTGATGTAGATCTTAGTAAAAGTCACGTTACAACATGTAGCAAAATGAAAGTAGACTTTTCTATAGAGGGTTCAATAAACAGCTCAAAATGTATTATATGTCAGAGATATGTTGAAGAAAATGTAGAAATTCAGAATCCAGAGAACTTTAGAACCTAGGACAGTACTTGGCCTTTGGTAAATCATATTGAATGAATCTTATGAAACAGATTCAAATCACTGTCACAAGATAAAACGGAACAGGTTCAAGTTTTCCCTTTCTATTGAGCATTTTTGGCTTCCATATTTTCTACCCAAAATGTATGCTGCTAATAGCACTAATGAATATTATTTTAATGAGTCATATCTTCTACTTGGCATTTCAGATAGAACATTATATAAACAACAGATAGTAACTACGTTTCTTCTGATTCCTTCAAGCCACATACTAAACTGCAGTGTGAGAATCCATTCTGGTGTCAGCATTCTTTTACTATCTTCAGTAATCTTTTTATTTTTGTAGGGCTTGAGTTCAGAGCTATACCCTCTGCTCTTTTGAATATATATTATATATGTGTATTATATATATTATATATGTATGCGTACACATTTCAAGATAGGGTCTCACTAGGTTGCAGTCTTCCTGCCTCCACTTTCCTGGATACTGGAATGACAGGTGTACACCACCATGGATGCCTTATCCTTTCTTTAAAAATATTTTTTATCATTTTTGCTTAAAATACTTTCCCCACTTTCAGCCTTATTAAGGAGTCCACATATTCAGAATTTTACCAAATCACCTAACATAAGGAACTTCCATTTTTAATTATCTTCTTTTTAAAAGATTTGAAACTTTTCATTGAAATAGTCTTCTCCCTTCCTTTCTTTGCTAGACGGTCAATCAGGAGGAAGCTTGGTGCCTCTGGCTGCTCCGACAGGTTCCTGTTGTCAGTACAGACTTTCACAGACGTTCGCTGACACCCAGCCTCCCTTTTAATTCAGCATTTTCACTTTGCAATGTGAGGCTCTGTGTCTCTTATCCCCCTTACTGCTTCTTCTAAATCTGATTTTGGAGACTGGCCCCAAACAAACAAAAAACCCAGGCTGGGTGTCCGATGGCCCTGTCAGCTCCCTGAGCCAGTGGGTGGTACTGGGGGACTCAGAGGTGATGTTCTGTGCACTACTTTCCACCCTGTCTTGATGCAGATGAGAGGATGTGCCTGCTGAGGCACGGGCGAGCCCCGGGTGGAAGTCACTGGAAGGAAGGGCCAGGTGGCTGTACTGGTTTAGCTCAATCCCCTCCTGGCTTAGGAGCACAAAGCATGAGGGGAGCAATGACTTCATCTAGGAAGGGGTTAGCAGCTGCCTTTCAAGCCTGAAAAGAACACTCCAGGCCTATCTCTGCCTGAGCTTTTGGTTGGGGCCAAGAGCCTCGAGGTTCTAATTTTTAGTCTGCTCCTCCAAGGTAGTGTCTAGAAATCAATTTTCTGCTTGTCCTCTTGTTTAGTCAAGGGGAGAAATTTGCTGCTTATGTCAGGCTGGAGGGCCTGACACCACTTCAAGAGCGCTCTCCAGGATCACAGGTTAAGGTATCTTCTTCGTAATCTCGCCCTCCTCACGCTGCAGAAAGCTCAACCTTGACCTAGAGGGAATTTCCTTTCTGGAGGAGACCAAGGAAATTCTGTTTCCATGTTAACAGAAGAGGTCTCCTCCTGTCACTGCCTACTGCTGTTAGCTCTGTGGGCTCTGGGAGCCCAATTATGTGTGGAAGCTTAAAAAAAAAAAAAAAGAGCCAGTGTTCAAGCTTGCATGCACCAGACATGGACAAGGATCCTATCAGTGAATAATGGAGCATGCTGGTGTGCCGGTGCACACACTGGCTTGGAAGATTACCTTTCAAAGTGGACTTACTGTGCAATCGGAAATGAGCTGAGATCCCTATTTCTATACCTTTCCTGCTTGGATGGTCTGGATGCCACTGACACAGGCAGAGGAGAAAATAACAGCAGGGTTAACTGTTCGTGCAAGTGTAATAATAGTCTTTAACAGAAGAAGAGTAATTACCTTTGTCTAGTTTTCCCTGCTGTAAAATGCAATAAACTAGAGACAATGTCTGCTGCTGATATATGCCGTGTTTCTCTTCTGAAATCCATGCTGATGACTCGGAGACACCATTTGATTACAAGTAAAATTCACATCTTAATTTTGAAAAATCCGTTACTGTTGGGTAGATCGCCCGACTGTATTTGACAGTTTGCAGGCCCGTGCTATTAGAGGAGAAACCTCAAAGCCATGGAGATTTACAGCCCAGGAGATCATAGAGCATGAGTGGGTGCAGTCCCCTCCCCCACCCACTCTCTAGCGTCACGATGACAGGAGATATCTGTGTAGCAGAAGGCAGTGCTTGAGAGGGGTGGCTTCATTTGGAAAGAGAAGCCCCTGTTAGCAGCCGGAAGCAGTGGTGCTGAAAAGCAATCGCTAGTGTCAAGAACTTTCTTAGCTAAGCAGTGCAGCTGGCGGCAATAAATAGCATTCTAATAAAGGAGGATGTGCAGTCTGTGACATAGGCGCGTACTGTTTCAACTACCAAACATAATTTATAAGGCTGCATATGCCTGAAATGGATTTCCCCCTATATATTTATAAATAAAAATGCAAAGATTTCAATAGGAAGAAGAGATATGCATTTTAAATCAAAGTAAAATGGGAAGATCAATGAGAAGTGCCCTGCTTTTTCTAAGTACACCATGCTGCATAACATTTTAAAGATACTTTGGGCGTCACATTGTACAACTACTTCCATTTCTAAAAAATATGGATGTTGTTTTCTATAATAACGAATGCTGTATTTATGACAAGAGGTCTCAGAACACGCCACCTCTCTCCGGAAGTGGCAGAAAGGCAAATGCTTGCGTTGACTATTTTGGACCTTTCTTTCAAAGATATGAGCACACATTCTCCCACCAACCATGACTGAAACCCAGTCAATTTCACATAATCCTTAGTATGGTTATGAAAGAACTGTTGAAAATGATGAACCAGAAAAGCCATGTGTATTATTAGTAAAGCTTAAACATGGGGCTCATCTGATCTCTTAACTCACGGATTCTGCATGAGTCAATAAGTTATTAGTTTTGACATAACCAGTGGTTTATTTTACCATCTACTGCTGTTCTTTGTTACATGTTCTATTCATACCACATGGTATTGCTCTTTATAATTATTGTGGAGCACTGCAATTGCACAGACTGTATCATATCCCACTGGGATAAACATTGTGGATGAGAGACCAGAAGAACTTGCCTTTGACTTAAAGTTTATTCCTACTGCTTTCTTTACATGAGAAAGATTTTTCACGGATGCCATTCATAAAACTAACTCTATGTTTTAATGAGTATGGAGCCGCTTTGAATAGCACTTTATTGGGGAACTCCAAACACCAATTTGTTTTCTACTGTGAGGCGTGTGCTCAAGCTTATGAAATGAATAGCTGGTTAATCTTTTAAGCTATTACTCAAGATAAAAATCCACTGAACCTGAAAGCAAAATACAGGATTTAGACTGCTGTTCTTTGAAATTCATTTTCCATACTGTGCCTGTAGAACTGTTTATTAATGTACTTTTGCTTTAGACAAGAGGCTACGGCCAGCTCAGATGTCAATGAACACCAGTGTTTTATTATTTTGTTCATGTGGAAATTCCTTATCAGTAGAGAAGCTGGACTGAATTTACACGGTGTTCATAATGGAAACATTAAAAATTAGAAGTACTATAAGTTAAAGACATACTGCTAACTGACTATTATTATTATGTTTTAACTAGAAGTACAATTTCAGTTTAAATAAGGACAGACATATTTCAAAGCACTTTATCATAAACCTGAGAAGGGCTTTAAAATAATGAGAAAGTTTTGAATATTCTAGTTGGTAGACCAAAAAACACTTAGTTTATCAAAAGCGTTCAAGAAACTAGAAGGAATTTTCTTGACTATATTCCTTCCACTGTTCAGAACCAGGTGGTTTTTGAGCTTTTATGTATGAAACTGATAAAGATTTGAATCCAGCGGCCTCTGGGGAATTCTAAGTAGATGCCATCAAGATGTGCTTAAAACATTAAACAGCAGTCATGAATTCCCTTAAATGTCTCTTAAAATACAGATGAATTCACCAGGTTCAGACTTTGATTTTGTATGTGAGGTTATAGCTGAGAGTCCAACGGGAATGGAGTTACTCAAGATTTTTAAAATCACTTGTATACACGGTCTTTTCCTAGTCAGTGGCAGAGAAAATCTTAAAGTGTATCTTACTTCTCAAGGAAGCATGCATGGGCATATGGTGAACATTAGTTATCTTAAAAATATATGCTTTGGTTATGGCTGAATCTTGCCTCTTTTTTGTGTGTGTCTTCTTGAAATCATGAGCTCAGGACTGAGCTAACCTAACACACATGTACAGCAGTAAGGAAAGTGGTGACAAAATCCCAGTCATTTTCTACATGGCAGGGGCTAGATGTACCTTTGGAGTTGGTTGTAGGTGGGACCTGGATGGCTTTAACTGCGGAAGTGGAGTTATAATGGTACCAGCCTGACCTTCACGTAAGGCTTAGAATAACCTAAAGTGGCTGTTTTGAAAAATTGGACTTAGTGGCAATTTTGGGGGCATAGTTTTTCACTGATAATCTTTCATTTCCTCATTTCTTTTTATTTTAGTTTTTAATTTTTTATGGAAAGGTGACTTTTATTTCCATCCTGAATGATTATCACACCATTATTTAAACACATCTGAGAAAAATCCTGAAATAATTTAAACAGAAGGCACAGAACAAATCAAAATAGTAACTGTAAGAATTTAAGTGAGAAAATTCAAATATTTTAACAGTAATAATAAATTATGAACAAGTGTCCATCACCAAATACCATTCTGACCGAAAGCTAGTCTTTCCTTATAAACTACTGGGCTGCCTGACTCTCAGATTTCCATGATAAAAATACTGAAAGGAATCATTTTCTCATTTTTAATAGAAGGAAATGTGCATTGCACTGCTGATGAAATTTTTATAGTAGTGAATGAGGTAACAGCACAAAACTCTGAAGAACACACACACCTGTGAAATGCGTTCCAACCCTCAGTGCCACATTCAGCCTCTCCACCGATTTCTGGATTCGGATTTTCATTTGTGCACTTGTCCTGTGGGCTCTTCTAGCTTGGTGTGTGTTTCACATTGAGTCTTTTCTACAGAAGAAATCTCTCCGCTGTTAGTGCCAAGGAAAGCTGGGTTCTTATTTTTCCCCTTTGGACACTGGATCTTGCATTGAGACGACTTCTTGCTTTGTGCAGGCTGTTAAACTCTGTGCCAAAACGGGCTCAGGTCAAGTCACCATAGAAATCCTACAGCACGCACATTGAGGGCCAGGGTTATCTTCAGCTTCATTCCCTTCACCTTCATTTCCTCATTTACCTTTAAAAAAAATCTACTTCTAAACTTTTATTTTATTTTATTTTAGGGAAGGGTCTACAGGGTGTTCAGGGTCTCACTACTAGATCAGACTCATAGTGATTTGCCTGTTTACAGCCTCCCAAGAGCTGGGATTATAGGTGTGCGCCACCACTCCTCAATTGCTACCTCAGCATGCCCTGGGGGTGGGGCTGGCAGGCTGGGGAATTGAACCCCGGTCCCTGTACCTGCTTGCAGGTGCTTTAATACGCTGAGCTATTTGGTCGGCCTTTTTTTTTTTTTTTTTTTTTTTTTATGGCATTGAAACTTGAACCCTGTGCTTTTACACTGAGCTATGCTGCCCTTTTTATTTCTACTTTGAGACTGGGTCTCACAATTAATTAAGTTGCCCAGGTTAGGCTTGAACTTGTGATCCTCTTACCTCAGTACTGTAGAATATTGGAATTACAGGCCTGTGCCACCACACCAAGCATCACAGTTTAAATCTTTTTGTTGTTGTTGTTCTTTTCTGTATTTTAGGGACGGGTCTACAGGGTGTGCAGGGTCTCACTACTAGATCAGACTCATAGTGGTTCTCCTGTTTACAGCCTCCCAAGAGCTGGGATTACAGGAACTCGGGCCACCACGCCCAGTCTCAATGGCTGTCTCAGCGCTCCCCGGGGGCGGGGCCAGCACGGCAGACCTGAGGATCAAATCCTCCGCCCTGTTCCTGCTTGTAGGTGCTTTAATCTGATGAGCTATTTGGCCAGCCTGTAAATCTTTAAATGCAATTTTCTCACCCATATTATTTCCTGCGTTTAATACTATGAAGTAGTTCAGGGAGATGGCTCAGTGGAATAAGTGCTTCCTTTGCAAGTGCAAGGGCCTGAGTTCAATCCCTGGTTCCACCAAAAAAAAAAAAAAAAGATTACTAGCCAATATCCAATTTCTTTTTTTTTTTTTTTTTTTTTTTTTTTTTTTTTTTTTTTTTTTTTTTTTTTATTTATTTGAGAGAGAGAGAGAGAGAGAGGTGTGTGTGTGTGTGTGTGTGTGTGTGGCCAGCTCAGCCCACCAGGGGGCGGGGCTGGCTGGCATGTGGTGCTGGGGGATTGAACCGCGGTCCCTGATGCCTTGCCAAGCTTGTTCCAAGTAGGTGTTCTAGACCACTGAGCCATCTCTCCAGCCCCAAATACTGTATCCTTTATTTATTTTTTTAGTGGTACCGGGGATTGAACTCAGGACCCTGCGCCTGCCAGGCAAGCACTTATCCCACTGAGCCATCTCCCAGGGCCCCCAATTTCAATATAATATAAAATTTAGTAAGTGTAAAATACACTTTATGGCTGCTTCCACAATGCTGGCAGCCTCAGTTTGCTGTAGTTCGATCCCCACAACACTCCAGCCATGCAAAAGTGCCCTGAAGGCATTCAAGGAGCAAAACACAAAAAAAAATTCCTTACACAACAATACTATGAAGTAATCATGGAGTTTTCCCTTGTCCTCAGCGTTTTCATTCATTTCTTGGTTTAAATAATCCTTGAGGGCATCTCTTATTTTTCGGTTGCCTTTGCTATAACTCAGGATGCCATATGACTGTCTCCCTCTCCTTTCTTCTCTTCTCCTCTCCTCCTTTTTCTCTACCCTCTCCCTCCCCTCTTTCCTCCCCTCTCTGTCTTTCTCTGTCTCTGTCTCCATGTCTCTCTCTCTCCCCCTCTCTCTCTTCTCCTCTCCCCTCTCTCTCCATCCCCTCTTCCCTCTCTGTCTTTCTGTTTCTCTGTCTGTCTCCATGTCTTTCTCTCTCTCCCCTATCTCTTCCTCTCTTCTCTCTCTCTCTTCCTCCCCTTTCTCTCTCTTTCTATCTCTGTCTCTGTCTGACTGCCTCTCTCTCTCCTGTCTCTCTCTTCTCCTCTCTTCTCTCTCTCCCTCCCCTCTCCCCTCTCTGTCTTTCTGTGTCTGTCTCTGTCTCCATGTTGTCTCTGCCTCTATCTCTCTGTCTCTGTCTCTGTCTGTCTGTCTGTCTGTCTGTCTGTCTGTCTGTCTCTCTCTCTCTCAGCTTAAACCCTAGAAATATGGTCAGTCACTCTGTCACTGAGACCCAATATCTTGTACCTCTAACTCAAAAGAAGAAAGGTTGATTTTGACTTAGTTTCTAGAGGTTTGAGTCCATGGTTGGCTGGTTCCAAGGAAGAATAACAAGGGAGAAGACCAAGTCTTCCAGGAAGCAGAGAATAGGGACCAGCCCATAAAACTTTCCAGGCCATACCGCCCAGGGATCTGTCTCCTCTGACCAGACTCTACCTCCAGAGCAAACAAGCTGTCCTGCTCCTCAAATCCAACCACCTCCCGAATGCCCAACTTATGATGGCATGAAGCTTTAGGGGAGTACCTAGACACAAACCATAACAAGCACTGAGATACATCTGGCCCTTTTTATTTTTATTAATTCATGTTGAGACAGAGTCTAGCTATGTTGCCCAGGCTCACCTTGAACTTGTGATCCTCCTGTGTGAGCCTCTCAAGTAGTTGAAATGACAGGTATAAGCCACCATACCCGGCCAGCCTCACATTTTGGACTCTCATTTTAATAAATTTCACTTCATAAATATGACTATTATTCTTTGCTTAAAAAATCTTTTAATTGGCTTTATATTTCTCATGGACTAAATTCTAAATTTGTACTGGTACAAAAGACTATTCATTAGGTGGTCCCAGGTAATCTTTTGGGCTCTTGCTCTGAGTCCTCCTAGCCCCACGAAATGCACAGCCCAGTACCACTAAACTGCTAACAGCATCCTGAGCATGCCATGTTCTCCGTGTACCTCCATGTCTATAGTATGTTAGTCTCTTTCCCTGGAAAAAGAACCTTTGTGCTCTAAGCTTGCCATGTCTTTCCCAGGGAAAGAATACCTCTCTTGGAAGCCCAACTCCAATGCCACAGTCCTCCAGAAATGCCCAAGTGTAGGTAAATATGCAATCATTTTCTTCTCTCTGACATCTTTGAACTTTGCATAAATGTCTCTGGTGTGCATCCACCAGCTCCTTCAACTGTTTGCTGGTACTCTTCCTGTTATGAGACCCAAGTTCTATAATAGTAGATCTTTGTATCTTTTTACTTTTCCTCAATGCCTTCTACATTATAGGAGCTCTGTTGACATTCATTAACTTATTGAGAAGAAGAGCATATGGCTGGATAAATGAATGTGCTAATAAACTTTCTATCCCTGGTCAATAAAAGATAGAATGAGATTATTTGAGCTGTTTAAAAATACAAGATGATTTCAAGATTTCCATTTTGTTATGGGTTGAATTTACCCCTTCCCAATAGCTCCCCCAAAGATATGTTGGTGTCCTAACACCCACTATCCAGATGGAGCCATAATGGCACCAGGTGGGCCAAATTCAATACTACTGATGTCCTCACAAGGAGATGGCTGGGTGGTCACTGTGTGGACAGGGAGAGTGCTGCAGGATAAGGCAGCAGAGACTGGAGCTACGCAGCTTCTAGCCCTGAAGGTCAAGAATTGCAACCAACCAGTAGAAGCTGGGAGGCACAATGAAGGAGTCCCGTGCAGATCTTAGAGGCAGCATGGTCCAGTCAACACTTGGGTTTCAGGCTTCTACCTGTTTTCAGAACTAGGAGACAACAAATTTCTATTGCTTTAGGCCATCTACTTTGTGATTCTTTGTTAGAGGAGCTCTTGGGAATGAATCCTCCTTCTAACCTTACTCTTCAATGAGGAATACCTATGTGTTTCCTTTTCAATTAATTATGACAGTCTACATGACCCACTTCAATGTGTGCTAACTTCTGTAAGTTTCCAAATAATGTTTCTCTCAGATTTTTTTTTTTTTTTTCCAGAACTGGGGATTGAACTAAGGCTCTTGCACTTGCCAGGCAAGCGCTTATTCTACTAAGCCATCTCCCCAGCGCCTCTCTCAGATATTTCAAATGAGAATGTCATATTGACAGAGACTCACCAGCACACACCCACCAACACCAGTCTTCGCCTTTTCTTTCATCTATGGAGCCAGGAAGGAACCCAGGCTTTCACATGCTCCACCACTGAGCTATACCTCAGCACCTTCTCTTGCCTTGTCCTGAAGTAGTTACAAATCTCAGGGACCAGAGTTAATACAATTTTTTAAAAAACTATCAACTCCAACTCTTATTGTATGTCATTTAAATACAATAAAATGGGACTACTTTAATAGCAAAATGTAACTAATTCTAACCAATGTATAGGATGAGCACAATCAACATATAGAACGTTGTCATCATATTATATTTATGCCCCTAATCACCCAATCTCTCTTCCTCATAAACCCCATAAAACCACTTTTTTTTTTTTTTTTGTGGCCAGCTCAGCCCACCCTGGGGGCCAGGCTGTCTTGGCATATGGTGCCAGGGATAAACCGCAATCCCTGTGCTTGCCTAAGCTTGCTTAAGTAGGCATTTTAAATCACTGAGTTATCTCGCCTCCCCCCATAAAACTATTAATATGTTCTGTTCTCAAAGACTACATATAGCTGTATAAGTCTTTCATAAGAATTAATAATCTTTTGCATCTGGACTTTTTTTTTTGTATTTAGTACAAAGTCTATAGGGTCTCAGTACACAGATCAGATGTGTAGTGATCCTCCTCTTTTCAGCCTCCCAAACCCTGGGATTACAAGCGCACGCCACCATGCCCAGTCTTAATGTCTCAGCGTGCCCTGTCATGGCTCTCTGGGGATCGAACCCCAGCACTGTGCTCTGCCTAAGCAGGCACTTTAGTCTGCTGAGCTATCTGGCTGGCCCTGCATCAGGACTTTTTTTTACTAAGCATTATTTTGAGATTTATTCATGATTTTGCATGGTACATACACTTTTTTTTATCATACATACATTTTTTTTTTGGTGGAACTGGGGATTAAACTCAGGCCCTTGAGCTTGCCAGGGAAGCGCTTATTCCACTGAGCCATCTCCCTGGCCCCCATACATACATTTTAATTGCTGAGCAGTATCCTGTTATATAGATGTACAGCAGTTTGTCTATTCATTCACCTGTGGGTGGACTTTTAGACTTGTGCCATGTTTTGGATAATATGAATGAATTTCTTCTATTCATTACAAGTCTCTGTTGACATATGTTTCCATTTCTCTTAGATGAATTCATAGGGTAGGTTTTACTTAGTCATAGAGCTAGAGTACGTTTAACAGATATAATTACATTGTGTCACAGTGAAGGCATCATTCAGAATTCCGCTCATCCCAAGTTTTCACCAAATGTTGATATTATCAGTCTTTCAAGTTTTAGCTACTTTAATGGCTGTATGTATTTTGTGGTTTGGTCATTTTCTCGAAGACTAATAATGTTGAATACCTTTTCTTGGTGAAATTTTTTTGTCCTCTTTTGGAACTTCTTGTTCAAATCAGCTCTTCCACCCCCACCCTCACCCCTCATATCCAATCCAGGACTTTATATAGCTAGTAAATGCTCTACCACTGAGCTCCGCCACCAGCCCCATTCAATTTTAAGTATTAGATAGCTTGTAAATTTTTATACATCCTGGGATGAAGTCTTTGTCAAAAAGATGCTTTTTTCCTAGATAGTGGTTTTCCTTTTTTATTTTCCTAATATCTTTTAAAGAGCAGAAATTTTAAATTTTGATAAAGCCCACTTTATCATCTCACTTAGGATACATCCTTTCAGTGATTCAAGAACTATTTTCTAATATCAATCTTTTATGCTACTTTTTAAGCTAATTTGAACTTATATATTTAGCCCCCCTCTATTTTGGCTTAATTTTTGTGTATGGTGTGAGGTAGAGATCTAGATTAATTTCCTTATATACTTGAAATAACTACTATGATTTTTACATTGAATTATTTCAGTGTCTTTGCCAAAAATCAATTGCTGTTTAATCTATTTCTGGACTTTCTAGTTGGTTTTATTGATCGGTGCCCATTTAGCACACTTTCTTGATTATTGGAGTTCTATACTAAGTCTTGAAATTAGGTAGGTTAGTTATTTGATTTTGTCTTTTTCAAAATTGTCTTGTCTATTCTAGATCTTTTGCATTGACACACATAAATTTTAGAATTAACCCATAACTTTCTAAAAAGGACTTGGCAATGTGAAATGTTCTGATCCAAGAACATGCCATGTCATAAGTTTCACAACATTTCATACTAGTTTTAGTTAAAATTCACTTTATAAAGAGGAACAATAATTCTGCTTGTACAGTGTGTTTTGTTGTACGTTGAGTAAAACAAGACAATGCACGCACAATTGAAAAATCAAAGCAGAGCTGAAAGAAAAAAAATCACATTGTTTGCTATAGGCATAATTTACTTTTATTCCATGTAAAAAGAATCATATTCATAGAATGAGATGGCATTCTTACAAAATGCAGATGCAGATCATTCTAAAATATTTCTTTTACAGTTGGAGAAAAAAACAATTCAGAGACCAAAAAATAAAGACCACTAAATTTTAACATAGAAATATATTTAATGTAGAGATATTTAACTTTCACTTGAACTATAGATAGTATAAATATATCTCTAAGTGATTTGTGGAAAACAACTGCTTTTTACTTTTCTTTCCTTCAGAGTTTTACTTCCCTTTGGGAAAGGTGCTGAGCTCAGGGCCACATGACAACTCTGAAGTCTTCCAGAGTAATTATTTCTTTTCTTTTCTTTTTTTATTTTTATTTTATCTATATTTTTTCAGAACCGGGGATTGAACTCAGGCCCTTGAGCTTACTAGGCAAGCATTTATTCTACTGAACTATCTCCCCGGCCCAGGCTAAGTTTTTTTACTAGCTCAACAAAAGCTTATAGAGAAAATTGTAGATTACAGATTGCATTTCTATGTAGGATGTAGATTATATAGAACTACCTGGATTTTTCACAGATGGCCTAACTTGGTCTTGGTTAGACTGTGCAACTTTGTGATTGCATGAAAATATAATTTATAATCTATTATCCACAGTTCTAAAGTCTTCCAATTTAAATAGAAATAAGTAACTCATTTGGTGGAAAGACCTTCTCAGACTTGAAGTTATTTATTCCTAAACCTAAATTTAAACTGGCATGAGACTGCTTTAAGGTCCTTTCTATCATTTAGTATAAATATTCAAGAAATTCATTGCAGAAATATTTATGCATCTGAGATGAGATGCAATTCATAGCTTGCTGGAATGTTACATAATACATGGTTGGCACTGTATTGTCTTTTTCAAATCTGAAATATTCTAAATTTTGAAATGCATCTGGGCCCAAAGGTTTTGGACAAATGATTTTTTACTTATATATTCAGTTGCTTAATGTCATGCAGGCATGCTGTGGCGAATTTGCAGAATTCATTTTTTTTTCTTTTTAGGTCACACATGTTTTGTAAACAAGGCATGAAAATGGACACATAGTCTTCTCTCTCTCTATTCTTGGCAGCTCAGATTCCATTTGCCCTTCCTAGCATCATCTGTTAGAAGGGGAGTTGCTTTTTCCTTCTTGGGGTGCTAACCCAGGTACTTCCTTACAATACAGCAGCTCAAGAGGGTTGAGTCTCCCCTTCCTGCCCAAGCACGGCCAACAGTTGGGGCTGTGTGATCCACACTTGGCCATTTAGCTGCCACTTTGACTCCTGGATAAATAACCCAGGGACCAAATGACAGGCTGGCATATATGTGCTGACCAGCATGTTCTCAGACTTTAGCCCTCTGGATTTACTGCTAATCCTTAATCCAATATGACTGGAGTCTTCATGAGAAGGGAAGAGATACCAGATAAACTGTGAGGCTGCCAGGGGAAGTGGAGGGAGAAGGCGGTGTGCTTTGTGTGTACACCAAGGACAGCCCCGGACTGCTGGCACTGACCAGAAGCTGAATGAAGCAAGAAGAGAGTCACTTCTCGAGCTGCGAGGAGGGCCTGGGCCTGCTGGAAGCTGCAGGTTGGCCTTCTGGTGTCCAGAACAGAGGATGAGAAATCCCTCTTGTTTCAAGCCACCTCATTTGTGTCTATTGCAACAGTCCTTAAAAAGTAATACTCCAAGCAAAAACTCTTCGTGCAAGTCACACAGAGAGCTTCATTCTCCCTTGCTGCCAGACACTCTACTATGCTAGATAACAAGCCACAAACTTTGGGGGTGATTTGTGGATATTATAAATTATTGAAAAGTTCACGAAGGCTTTTAGATAAAAAGTTAAAATGTTTCTACTTAAAAAGCACAAATGCCAAAAGTGAGAAGGAGAAAGTGAGGAAAGTGAGAGAGTGTGTGGCAGAAACAGAGAGAGAGAGAGAGAGAGAGAGAGAGAGAGAGAGAGAGAGAAACAGACAGACAGAGAGATAGAGACACAGAAAGACAGAGAGAGACAGAGACAGAGAGATAGAGACAGAGAGAGATACAGAGACAGAGAAAGAGGAAGGGAGGAAGGGAGGGAGGGAAGGAGGAAGGGAGGGAAGAGGAAGAGAGGGAGACAATTCAGAAACTCAGAGACTACATCACCAAACAATTAAAATCTTACAATTTTCCGAAAGAAGGAGCTATGTTGCTCACAGCCTAATCAGTAAATAGCCACCAATCAGCGCTCACCTTTCAAATACATCCAAATAAGCTGTTCTTTATATAAAGCTTTCTTTATGTTATGATTGCTTTCCAAGATATATTACTCTGTAATAAATGATCATGTACATTGTTTTGACAATCAGAAATTTATGAGTGAGAGCCTGATTAGCCTGCAGTGATGAACTGAATTGTTAAAAAAGCATTAACGGTGATGATACAATTTAAAATATTTAAGAGTTGTGTTAGTTTTGCTTTCTTTTTAATCAGGAGCAAAGAAAAGCAGCTAAGAGGCATTTATTTTGTAATAACTAGCATCTGACAGGTCTCATTAGAAAAACTTGCCCACAAATCTAAAGTATAGGCTGGTTTGTCTCCACTGTCTTATGTTTACGTGACCTACTACCTATGCTATGGAGATTCCTACTCATGTGTTTAACCTCTGGGTGGAGGAATGTCACCAACTCCTGCTACTACTATTCATTCCAGGTTCTTAGAGGAAGAAAGTGACGCAGGTCACCAGGATTAGCAGATGTACAGCAACTGGGCTCCTGGGCTTAAGGATCTGTATGTCAGGCATGACATGCCTTTGTGATTTGTAGGAAAAAGATTTCTATTTGGAACAGCAATTATAACCACTTTTCTGCATTCATGCCTAGAAAAAACCCAAATAGAAAACTGTATCACTTGCTGAGGAAAAAAAGACAACGTCAGAGACGAAGAAGTGTTCCTAACTGCCATGGTAGGTAGGACTTACCGCGGGAATTCTATTGCGGCTGGAAAGCGCAGCGACGCCTTGGCTTTGGCTTCAGTTGGAGAAGCTGGCTGGGGTCATGGCAGAGAGCCTCCTGGTTTGGCATTTACCTTGGTTCGGGTTCTGAAATTCAAAGTATTCAGCACTCTGAGGCTCACCGAAGCCAAGCACACGTTAGTCTGAAATGTAAGCCAGAATTCCAGTTTACTTAAAATATAGAATGTAAGCTGGGCCCAGGGTGTGCCCCAGCTAGAGGGGGAGGCGGGGAGATCACTGGAACACAGGCGTTTGAGTCTGGGCAAGATAATACGACTCTTAAAAAACATAGGCACTACATTGATTTGCTTTTTCACAGGCCAAGAGAAATAATACTGAGATTGTACATTGTCATGAGAAATACGTTAGAGACGTATAGAAGTAGAACATTAACATTATTAGTGGTATGATTCCAGTTCAGTGGCTGCCTCAGTTACTCTTTTCTCTTTGCTGGACAAATACCCAACACTCAAAATCAGGGAAGGAAAGGTTTATTTAGCTTGCAGTTTCTAGAGGTTTCAGTCCACACCCAGCAAGCTCCAAGGCAGAGCGGTACATGGCGGAGAGCAACCTTTCACAGCGGTGGCAAGGAGCAGAGACATAGGGAGGGGCAGCAGCTCAGGCAACTAGCTAGCTTCTCCCCTCCTTATACAGTAAAGAAAATTGCCTGCCCCAGGGCAGGTGCAGCGCCCACACCCACAATCATTAATCACAAGCTCCAGAAGGAGCCCCATGACTGCATGAGGCTTTGGGGGGACACTTATACACAAACCATAACAGTGGCCTTGCTAACCCAGTGCATCACTTCCAGGAGAGACCTCCCAGGCTGCCACTGATTACCTTCTTCCTGGCCCTTGGCTGTGTGGGCTGTGTGTTGCCTGTTGCTTCCCTCTGGCTCCTGTTCTGCAACTTCTGGTCACTCCTCTTCTGAAAGGACACTTCATTCTCAGGATAATGCAATGTCCCTGGATTAAGCTGCTGCCTGTGATACGTGTCATCACCAGGAGTCTTAGACTGGGCCATCTCAGGCCCTCAGTCACACAGTATTTAGCCACTGTCCTACTCACTTTTTCCTCATTGCTGGGACACGACACTCAAAATCCACAACTTGAAGGAGGGAAGAGTTATTTTGGCTGATAGTTCATAGAGGTTTCAGTCCCCGGTTCACTGGCTCCAAAGCAGGCAGCATGACAGAAGGGCATCACAGAGGACAGCTGCTAATGTCACAGTGACAGAAGCAAAGTGAGACCAAAGGAGGAGTGAGAGAGGCAGAGACCCTTCCAGGCCACACCCCAAGCGACCCACCGCTTCCTACCATCTCAGGATCACCTGCAGGGAACCAATCACACCCTGTGATCTGATCACTTCCCTAAAGCCCCACCTATGAGCGCTTGTGGCTTTTGGGACGTCTAGCCTCACAATTCATAATTCACAATCATAACAGTTATCAATTGATTTTTCATAAGTAACATTTAATTGCTCCTAACTGAATGAATTCTGCTTTGGAGAAAACGTTGCTTTTGTCCTGTGTACCATTCCCAGGCAGTGAGATTTTTTTCTCACCAGCCTGTGAACATACTCTGAGTTACTTGGGTATTGAAGCTAAGTCTTATTGATGCATACCTAGCCCCTCATAGACAACCGATGAATGTCTGTTGAGTGAATGAGTGTGAGTGATAAGTGTTGCTGCTCTGTTTTGAATTTGACTTGACATGGACTAGCAGAATGCATTGATCCATGGAGATTCTCCTGCCCATCACTCTATGATAATCAGGATTCTTTGAAAAAAAAAATTAAATCAAATCTCTACTAATGAGAAACCTTTCAAGCTCCTATTGTGCCAAACAAATTCAGTTCCCAGCGAAAAAGTGGCATTGACCTTTTGAATCTGCCATTTCATTTGAATAATTTATACTGTTGTCTTCTTTCTAGGTGGTTTAGTAAAAAAAAAAAAAAAAAAAAAAAAAAAAAAAAAGTGCGAGGCTGTTCCAGACAAAAAGAGGTCAATAATTGCAATATCCCATTTCATTCTACTGCTTTCCTGAGGACAAGAAACTCTCATCCTTATTGGAGAACAGTCCTCCTGGATCCCCTAAGGGATGGACACACATATTGAATGTCTTTTATGTACAAAGCACTGCTTTAATTGTACAGGCGACAAATATTTGTTACACATGTTCTTCATTTGGGGACATATTAGTTGGAAAGCTGATAGCTGCATAAGAGAACTAAGTTATTATTACAACACAAATAGAAAGGAGATGGGCGAGACATTAAAGATCATAAACATTCATACGTAATGATTCAACAGAGTTGAGGAGAATGGGGAATTCTTTAGGGGTCTCATGAGGACTGCATTTTCTTCTCATCTTATCTCATTGGTAAGAAAAGTTGTTTAAGAATTTTGTGTTTGAAGCTATTCAGCTTTCTTGGATTAAGTAACATATTCTGAACTTCCAAGCCCATTACATTGGTGAGACTGTTTCCTCACCTGTGCTTTCTTCTTGGGCTTTCCTGTACAGTGACTTTCAGATCCGTGTCTCCAGGAGAGGGTTCCTTCTGATGCCAGCTCTGATGTCTGACCATGCGCTTGCCAGTTACACTTGTTTATGTTGCAGTCAGCATGTCCAACTTATTATTTGTGAATTACTCCAGACTTCTATTCTCCTCTCTCTTTAGACCTTCCTCAGTGCTGTGAAGAGAACCACCATGTAACTTTTTAAAAAATAATTATTTGTAAATCCCTTTTCTCCTCACCTTACTTGTCTTCTTTAGTTTATGAACAAGTCTTTTGATTCCACCTCCAAAATAATTCCCTTATCTACTTCTGCTGTCCTATACCAGGTTACCTTCATCAGTTGCCTGGTCTCTTTAACTTCAATTTTTATTATGGTAAAATATATACACAATTTTCCATTTTAACTGTTTTGGATTGTACAATTTGTTGGCACTGAACACAGTCACCTTACCATGCTGCCATCAATCTGTCCAGAAAACATGGTCATCTTCCTAAACAGAAACTCACACCCCTTTAAACAACTTTGATTTCTCCCCTGTGACATACCAATCTACTTTGTCTCTACAAATTAACTACTGGGGTATTACAGTTGGGATGAAAATGTCTTCCCAAAGGCTCCCATGTTTAAAGATGGAGACTTCCAAAGGTCATTAGATCAGCTGTGTGTGCTGTTGGAGGAGGCGTTTGGGTAGAAAGGAGGTCGTTGGTGGCGAGGAGCTTTCATCTGGTCTCTGGGCAATTCCCCTGGTCCCTTCTCTTACTTCCTGGCTGGGATGAAGTAAGTATCCCTCCTCTACTACCCCTTTCTAGCGTGCCATTTCCCCTAGAGCAGCTGACCATGGAGTGAAACATATGAAATCTTGAGCCAAAGAGAACCCTTTCCTCCTTTAATTAATGTATGGTTGGTGCTTTCTCTTAGCAGCAAAAAGCTGACCAATCCACTAGGCATTTCAAATAAACAGGGGGCCTGCTCCTTAGCCCAGTTCTTTAAGTGGCTGCTTCAACAAAGTAGTCAGGCTCAGGTTGCTGTGGTTCGATCCCCACAATTATCATTCAGTCTTAGGAACGAGATGCTACTATGAGGTTAAGCCCTGAAGAAATCGTGTGATGTGAGATAAACCAGTCACTAAAAAAGAAATCATGTCTGACTCCATTTATTTGGTTTTTTTCCCCCCATAATTTTATTTTATTTTTTTTTTCTCAAAGTTTTATTGACAAAGAGATAGCAATGAGACAGTTTCAAATCAAATCGGAAGGACAGTTTCAACAAATAATACACTGCATATATTTTTCTTAGTGGTTAATTGCTGTACAAGATGCGGACTTGTGATCCTATTCACAAACACCATTAGAACAAATCATTCTATTCATTAAGAGAATGCAACTATATATCTATCCCAACCACTTTGAATACACAGATACAAAATGGACATTCATCGGTATACCCCATTATTTCTAAGTTACATTATTGAATATTATAGGTGTGTAAACTCAGCAAAATATTCTAAAAGAGTCCAGTAGCCTATAATAGCATTGGGTCTTATATTTAACTGGCAATGTCAGAAATTATTGACCTGAGTCCCCCACAGCTCAACTTAACAGCATGGCTTTATTTTTTATATTTCGAATTCATACTTTTCTACTGGATGGTTAAGACCAAGGTAAAGCAGGACCTATGCAAGAAGAGTTGTAGCTTTTTGGTCTTAGAAGGTCAGTGAAATGCCCTCAGGATTTGTCCTGAGATCCTGTACCTCAGATTGTAGAACCTTCATCAGTGCAGCCATGTGGATGAGTCACGGCCAATGCTTGGCCAATGTGCTCTCTGTGAAAGCCTGAGAGAGTGTCTTCTCCCCATGTGACTCTCCTTAGGCACACTCTATGTCATCGATCACTTTCCTCTTTGGCCCCATAATCTTCTTGATCAGAAAATTTGGGACACTACCGAGGTACATGACGTTACAGTACAAGTTCTCATATGTCCTGAGTCTTCATCGACCTTAGAAGGTTAGGGCCAAAATGTTGGCTTTCCTTGTATCCTTCCTTTTTCTCTAATTTGGTCTGCAAACTTAGGTTGTTAACCATCCAGAACCCCCATAATTTTATTGAGAAACAAATAGCAATGAGACAGTTTCAAACCAAATTGGTTGGGGGCCGGGGAGATGGCTCAGTGGAATAAGCGCTTCCCTGGCAAGCGCAAGGGCCTGAGTTCAATCCCTGATTCCGACCAAAAAAAAAAAAAAAAAGGAATACTCAAACCAAATTGATAGGACAGTTTCAATAATTAACACATTGTATACATTCTTCCTAGTGGTTAATTGCTGTACAAGATGTGAACATGATATCCTATTTACAAACTCTATTTGAACAAATCCCTCTATTCATTAAGAGAATGTAACTATATAGCTATATATCTATCCTAACCACTTTGAATACATAGATACCAAATGGACATTCATTCCTAAGACTGAATGATACTTGTTTATTTACTAATCCATTACTGCACACCTAGATTTTTTTCTACCTTTTGGCTATCCTGAATGATGCTGCTTGTTGCTTGATCTTTGTTTCCTCTCTCTCTTTTTGTTTCCCTAAATTCTATTTACCTCATAGCTGGAATACTTTCCTAAAAATATAAATCACATCTTGTCACTTTTGTGACTGAACTGCAGTCTGTGGCCTGAACTGCTTAAACTACACTCCGAGTAAAATCTAAACTCTACCAGGATCTATGAAGCCAGAGTCCTGTCCCTATCTATAAACTTCTCTTTCTCTGCTCATCATATCCAGCCACCAGCCTGCTTGTCACTTTCAAGCAGGGCCATCTCAGGGCCTTCCCTGATGCTGTCTGTCCCTGTACTAGGTGCTTGACTGGAGAGTTTTACCCAAGTGGCTCCTGCGCATCAAAGTCTCTACATCACCTCCTTCAAGCACAGAGCTGGAAGTGCTCCACTCTCCCATCCTTTCTGTCATCTGCCATATCTCTTCATTCTCTGTTCACTATGGCACTTACCATTATTTAAAACTGACATAACCCATTATTGGTTTACTTGCTTATTTTCTCGCTTCTATTTTTGTATTTGTCTTCGCACCTCTGCAGATCAGGGAGTAGGACAATGCCTGCCGTCATTTGGGGAAATGCAAAAGCGCTGAACTTAACAACTGCAATATTAGTTGGTTTCTTAGTTTTACTTTTTTGTGCAATTATATATTAATTTTCTAAGTACTACATCTAGGTCTGTGTGGAATAGCACATCACACTTCCACTGTTGCATGGCTTGTTCATTATTGTGCTCAGACTTCAATAGCAAACCTGTGAAAAGTGAGAGTGTCCTTTGGAAGTACTTAAGACACAGAAGATCAACATATTTGTCAAAACCACTTTTAAATGAGTGTAGAAGGTCAGAGACATAGCTCAGAGGCATAAGTACCTACCTGGCAAGCACAAGGACCCAAGTTTGATCCCTGGCCCCACATGCCCTACGGTCTTGGTCCCAGATGTGGGTGCCCACTGTGCAGTGTGGTGGTGTTGGGTGTGGTGGTGCACACCTGTAATCCCAGCACTAGAGAGATTGAGTCAGGAAGATTTCTGTTAGTTCAAGACCAGCCTGGGGGCTACAAAAGTGAGCACAAGGCCTGCCCATAATGCATAGTGAGACCCTGTCTCAAAAAATAAAAAAGAAAAGAAAGAAAAAGGAAAAATGTGTAGACACTCCTATATGCTACCTAAAGTTTTCCTACCATTAAGCACATACTGATGTCAGGTGAAAAAATTGAGTACATATGCTTAAACGATGTATATTTCTTTACAAATTACTTTATGTTATTAATATTTACTTGCTAAGAATGGGAAATACTGGTAGAATCTGTGAACTCTATTAAATATTAGCAAAGCTAAGTTTTTCTTTTTAAGATTGAAAAGCAAACAAAGGTCCTACCATCATTTTCTTACCTGTCTTCTGGGGTGAAAGCCCCCCTACTCTTGAGTTCACTGGTTTAATTATGGACCCTGAATATGTCAATACAGCAGTATTTTGTGATCAGATCAGCTGTCCATCATGACAGAGTGACAGTGTCTCTCTCCCTTGGAAATGGTTATTCTGGGAGAGCCTTTCCTGCTCGCTGGTATGAGCAACTGGCATTTTGTTTGTCCTGAGTGAGTTATTAATGTTCTAGCTTTAATAGTATTGTTTTATTATGAAATCAGAAGAGGCTGTGTTCCAGCCTGACACCAGGAAAGCTCTTGTACAGCTCTGACCCTCTCTGCACCACTTTCAGCCCATGGTGCATCCTATTCTGTACTGTAGGCACAGAAATTTAAGCTGATGGTTTTCAAAATCAGAATGTTTCATATGGAAGAAACAAGTTGAAAGACACTCAAGATAATTTTCCCATTGTTCATAAATGTATCCTAATAGATGTGAGTTACTCAAAAAATCGATTTGCATGAGGCCGTTTGCCTCATACTGAGTTGAAGCATCCTGTAAGTGCACACAGCTTGCTAAGATCTGGCGAAAATCAAGGTACTTGGAGATACTTGAGATAGCAAAAGTCTTTTGCTCAATGAATTGATTTTCAAGTTATGTTCTTCTTAAAGTTAATTGAAAAAATCCGAGTCATGAAAAAATCCAGTAGTCCCCCAGTTATTCTACTGGGGGATGGCTCAGTAGAATAAGTGCTTCCCCGGCAAGCGCAAGGGCCTGAGTTCAATCCCCGGTTCCAGGAAAAAAACATCCAATTCATTACCTTATAGATTATTGAATTATTATTGTGGTACCAGATGTCTGAATAGTTTCCACCAGGTTGAAAATTTTTTTCCATGAGGTTAAAAAAAATCTTGCCTGTCAGGGAGAAGGAGAGAGGAAAACACAAAGCTGTCTTTATGAGAGCCCTGTGCTATTTGTGGCTTTGTCAGTAATTAGTGTGTGACCTCCTGCAGGCCACTTCACCTCTCCAGCACGGCTGTTTTCTTACCTACTGAGTGAACACGGTGACCACTGCTCTCCTGCACATCTTTAGGGCGTGCTCTAGCTCTGAATAGAAAAGCATGAAAATGACTCTAAAGGGACAGATTTTTGCCATAGAAGTTGTTCACATGTAAAACATGCAAATGCATATCACATTCCAAAATACACTTCTTTGGGTTAAATTTCCTGTTATTTTTAATCCCTATTAAAACTTCCAATCTTTTAACAGTTTAGAGTTTTAGAGAAGTTGGGAGGATAGTAGAGAGTTGCCACATTCCTTCCATCCAGTTTCTACTGTTATCATTTTGAAGTTGGTCTTTTAACCCTTATTTTTCACCACTAAAATAAATATTATACTAGATGCTGAAGGTCGAAAGCATAAACGGGGGGTGTCTTGTTTCTTTTTCTGTGTTCTCAGTTCCTTCTGCTACCACATGGAAAATAGTTCCTCTAAGTACCTGTAGCAATTATGATGTTTTGGCTCCGAGTAGCAGAAAGCCTAGAGTTCTCTGGCTTAAAGAGTGAGAACCCTGGCCTCAGACTGCGGAGAAGTGGAAGCGAGGAGGCTCTGGGACGCAGCGCCAGCCCCAGAACTGGGCTCTTGCACTTTCCTCCTTAGCGGCTCTGCAGTCTGGGTGGCAGCTGGCTGCCAGATGCTGTAGCCCTTTGCGCATCCCGTCGGATGCAACCACAGCAAGGACAGGAGAGGCTGCTTCTGCCTTTGCGATTCGTGGTCAGCAAGGAAACGCTTTTCCAGAAGCCCTTCAGTGAACTTACGCTCAATTTTTTTGGTGTAAATCGTATTCCATGCCCACACCCTAGCAAGCACTGGTGAGGGAAGGAGGGCACCTGGCTGCCTTACAGTGACTACAGTGTGCCCCAGGAACACGCCTCTTCTCCTTAGGAAGGATGTGTCCATGTAGAGACAGCAGGCACCCAGACAAATAAAGAAACAAGGTGTATGGGGTGCAGTAAAATGCTCCTGGGTAAGCAATAAAGGCAACCATAACATTATTTTTTTCCATAACATATTATTAAGCTTTAATAACAATGGTGGGTGGGGAGATTTAAACAATAAAATAGCTAATGCTTATTACTTATTTTGTACCAACTATTATCCTACAAGTGCATCCTGTAATGTAATTAAAGCATTTCTAAAAATACTCAGGGGCACAGAGATAGCTCAGTTCCTGCCTGGCAAACACAAGGACCAGGGTTCAATCCTCGCTTGCTCATGCTATGCTGCCCCTGCACTGTGCCAGCCACTGAAACTGGGTGTGCTTGCGCACCCCTATAATCCCAGTGCTGGGGAGGCTGAGACAGGAGGATCACTACGAGTCCAAGCTGCATAGCAAGACCCTGTACCAGATAAAATAAAACATACTCGCAAGGAATCTAGACTTGGGAATCCAGTATGTCTACCTGGTATCTTTTAAAATCTAAAACTGCTCCATTTACAGATTAAGGTAACATATGCCAAATAAATACTTCTTGAATTGTGTTGAATAAATATTTTATCTAAAGCTATGAAAAATGATACTTTTTTTTACCAAATGATACTTTATTTTGGCTTGAATTCAACTTACTCTTCTAAATTCTGGCTCTGTGACCCATTTATGTATAAATAGTATAAATGTATTTTGAGTAGAATTAATATAATAATATAGCTGGAATCAGGAAAAAGCTTAACTTATACACTGTCAGAATATTACCAAAACTTAAAAATTCATTTGAAATATTACTAATCTATTTTGAAAAATTAAAAATGTTTATTTTATTGTGTATAATGTATACAAAATATTTGTATATTTTTGGCACACAGCTCTGTGAATTTTGAGAAATTTATGCATTCTGCAACCACCGCAAGAATTTGGAAAGAATATTTCCAGCATCCTAAAAGGCTCTCACTGGCCATTGTAGTTAATTTCTCCCTCTCTACCTCAGCTCCTGCCATTGTTACTCTAATTTCTGTTCCTTTAGTCTTTGCCTTTTTAGACTATTATAGAAATGGAATCATATATTATGTAGCATTTCAGTCTGAGTGTATAGTCTTTTAATATTCCTTTACTTGGCATGATTCTTTGGAGATTTATCCACATCATGTTATGTGTTAAAAATCACTTCTCTTTTATTGTTGGGTAGCATTCCATTATACAAATGTACCACAGTTTGCTTATCCATTCAGAAATTGGCAAGGGCTGGCCAGATAGCTCAGCAGACTAAAGCACCTGCTTAGGCAGGTGCAGGGCCTGGGGTTCAATCCCTGGAGTGCTGTGCTGGCCCCATCCCAGGGGCACACTGAGACAGGTGGCTGAGACTGAGCGTGGTAGCATGCGCCCATAATCCCAGCATTTGAGAGGCTGAAAACAGGAGGATCACTAGGTGTCCGGTCTGTGTAATGAGGACCTGTAGACCCTGTACTAAATACATTAAAAAAAGAGAGAAAGAGAGAGAGAGAGAGAGAGAGGGCCAGGGAGATAGCTCAATGGGATAAGTGCTTGCCTGGCAAGCTCAAGGTCCTGAGTTCTATTCCTGGTACCACTAAAAAATAAAAAAACAAATTAAAGAGAGAGAGAGAGAGAGAGAGAGAGAGAGAGAGAGAGAGAGAGAGATTAATGGACCTTTGGTTTATTTCTAGCTTTTAGCATTCATGAATAACAGCACTATAAGTATTGTGGAAAAGTTTTTGTGAGACTCTTCACCTTCATCTCATGTAGGTAAATGTCTAAAAGTAGAATTCCTAGGTGATATGGTAACTGTATTTAATTTTATAAAAAGACTGACCAATTGTTTAATCAACTAGAAGTTTACATCCTCTTTGGCTATGTATGGGAATTCTCGTTGCTCTACATCTTTCTTTTTTCTTTTTCTTTTGTTTGCAGGGTCTCACTATGCTGCTCTGATTCATAGTGATTCTCCTGTTTTCTGCCTCCCCAGTGCTGGGATAACAGGCGTGCGTCACCAAGCCCACACTCCATCGCTGACTCAGGGTGCCCGAGATCTGGGCTGGCATGGTGTGTGGTGCCAGGAATTGAACCCTGGCCCCTGTGCTTACCTAAGTATGTGTTTAGTCTGCTAAGCTATCTCACTGACCCTTGTTCCACATCTTTCAACACTTATAATATCATTTTGTTTGTAGGCAGTATTCTTATAGAGGTATAGTAGTGTCTCATTGATTTTAAGGAGTAAAAACTAATGATATTAGGCCTCTTTTCATGCGGCTAAATGCCATATCTCTTCACTAGTGAAATGACTGTTCAAATCTTCCATTGGCTGGGACAATTTGGACAATTTACTTAATCAGTGATCCTACCTGGAAAAAGGGTACTGGTGATTGCTAAAATTTTTCAGTTATTTACTGAGTCTAAGTTCTTAGTGTTCCAAGTATATTAAAGGCTTTAGTCTTTACAGCTCATACACAGGAGGCCCTGGCGATCTCCATTGTTATAGATGCGACAGTTGGGATACCAAAGAGGCTAAGTAACATCCTGAACTGAAACTGCTTGTGTGAACTGGATCTATAATTAGAACCTAGGTAAATGACACCAGAGCCCCTGGGAGTCAGGAGGAGGCTCTATCTGCTTTTCATAGGTAATCAGACCTGTTTGAATTAGATGTGTATTAAGCACTTAGCAATTACAATATTTTAAATGTGCTGGAAAACAGAGAACTTGAACAATATGATTTAGTTGAACAATTCAGTGAAAATAATGTTCTATTGTGGGGAAAGGGAGAGTAAAGAGGGGGAAGGGTTATCACAACATGATGGTGTATGTTGCTAAGGCTGTTTCTACAGTTCTCTTAAAGGGCTCCTTTATTCTTTATCACTAATTTCTTTTGTTTGTGTTTTGTTTTTGAAGACAAAGTCATGCTATGTGCAGTTCTGGCTGGGCTTGAGCTTGCAGTGATCCTCCTATCTCAGCCTTGTAAGTGTTGGGATTTCAGATGTGCGTCACCATGCCTGGCTCCATAACTAATTTTTAAATTATGCTGTCTTTTCGATACGGATAATGAAGTCCTTTGAATTCTGGTGCAGACATGACAGATTTTTCAAAGAATTCTTATATAATGCATTTGACTGGAGTGTTGCATGATACATTACTGGGTCTGTCTGTTCTCTAAGAGGAAATTAGCCTTCTTAGAACTTAGATTGCTTAGGGACCCATATCTCTGGATATGTCTGGAGCAATCAGTTACTCTGCTAGACACTTCAGTAGTTCTACATCCTAGATTGTAGAGAACGTGCCGGGGGGTGGCTGTAGATGCCCTAGGATGTTGTAATAGTTGATTCATTGTGTCAACTTGAGACGATTAGAAGTTTAAGTAACTCAGCAGGGCACTGGGGGCCCTCACTTTGTAAAATATCCTGAGCCTGCGGAAGAGGAGGGCACAGAGGTGGTGTGAGTGCTCTGCCTGTTCTAGGCTGGGTAGCCTGCTACAATATAAGGGAAATAAGGCAGGACTGATTGCTGATTCTTCGGAGGAGCTCCAGCCTTTGCCTTCAGCTTGGATATCATTTCCTGGCCTCTAGCGCAGACTCTTCAGCGTTCTGGTGTAGATGCTTAGCCTTCCACTGCAGATCCTTCAGCCTCCTAGTACAGACCCATTGGCCTTCTGATATGGACATGCACAGAACATTGCAGTGAGCGCCAGAGCTTGGACTGAGCCCTTCAGCCTCCAGTGTGCAGACGCCCTCTGATCGCTTCCTCATCCGACTCTGTGGCTCACCAGGATAAGCCAGTCTTATAATTTCTTATACATTTGTACATTTTGTTTTACATCAGTTTCTCTAGTGAACCCTGACAGATACATATCTCAAATCATAACACTAACCAACTCACGCTATGTTCATTTTCCAGTATGTATTTTAATATTTATTTTAAAAAATATTTTTCAGATTCCAAATATCACTTATTATATTTAAAGAAACCAAGTAGTTTCTTCAGAACAAGATTTTCCCCCCAAGTCTCCTTTATTGTTGTAAAATAATAAGCAACTTCAATAAGAAGGGAAGCTGAATTTGTTAAGATTCTCAGGAAAGGACATAGGAGCATTCATCTAGCTAGCAGGGGTGCTGTTCAGCTTACTTCATTGTTTGCAAAACACTCTGATGCCCCCAGATGAAAGGTCCTTCTTTCCCTGCCCAACATTATTGTTGCTGTGCTGTCAGCTGCCAAGAAGCCGACTCAGAGTCTGTCTCCAACATCTAAGACTGGCCTGTGTTTTATGAGGGAAGCATCGATATTTGTTCAATTGTTTAGAAACTGTTCAACTTCCTGTCATCTAATGAGGTTTATGTTTGAAAGTGGCATGCTGGCCAAAGTCACATTTTCAAAGCTACCCACCAAAAGTGTTACAACCATCAATCAGAAGAAGAATCCAGGGACAAACCAGAAATTTCCTTAAATTTTTTATGTTCTATTGTTTTTTTCAAAGATCAAACTGAAAGAGCATGTATGCTTTCTTTCACTGAATGGACAGTGTGGCCCAGGGAAGGCCCAGTAGTGCTTTGGTTCACAAACTTAATTCTTCATGCAACTCTGCTTGCAACCAAACTGCAAGGGAATTTCAATCCTTTAAAGAAAACTCTTCTCTCATGACAAAGTCATGAATGTTTGGGGTTCAGCTGGTACATGGTGAATTTGGGCCATCAACCAGAAAGCCTAAGTACTGCTTGGCTTCTGTGTTGTATGGCCACTGAAGTGGTATTCATGGTGAAGGCCACGGTTACTATCGAAAGAAACATGAGCTCACTGCCTCTGAGCTCCTCCTCTGAAGAGAACATGCAACTTGACATCTGACTTTAAGTACAATCAACTTGATATGTACCCAGCACCAAACAAAGATCTTGTTCTGCCTGTTTCTTAACTTTTGGGAAATTCTTATTTTTTTTTCTTAAATGAATGTTAGAAAAAGCAATAATAAGCCAAACCACCTGATAGTTATTTCCATATGAAACAGAAAATACAGTTTTAAAATCAGGCATATCATTTATCAAATAGATTCTGTGGTAGCAGTAATTTATTAGTAACTAATATATAAAGCTATAATATATGACACTAGTTTTGTGAGAGCTATGATTTATGATATATTAAGCACTAATCGTAATAGTCCTTATAACAGACCTGTGTGATAGCTATTATTCCAAATTTAAAAATGGAGAAACTGGGCCAGGGAGATGGCTCAGTAGAATAAGTGCTTCCCTGGCAAGCACAAAGTCCTGAGTTCAATCCCCAGTACCACACACACAAAAAAAGAGAAACTGAAGGCTTTAGTGAGACTGCTTGTCTGTAGGTGGAAAGAGGATTCCAGCCTGTTGAGGATTCCTCCTGGTTATGGTTCTAGGATATCACATGCTAGTCACTCCTGATGATGATCAGTTGGTTTAAGAATTATCTTCTCCTTCCAGGAAAAGAAGATGGTGAACATAACATCTGAGGAGATATTGTTTAAATCTCCAGTGGAGGGAAAATCAAATATGTAAATTGGTCAGAGGGAAAAAATGCCTTCAAACTCATGCTTAGTGGCACATCCTCAGGCTAGATGCCAACACAAAGAAATGGGTTGTCACCAAATGGTAAAGGCTGAAGGACACAAAATCAAAACTATTTCTTCTAAAACACCAGGTGATCTGCATGAGTTCTTAGGGGGTTGGGGTAGTGCCAAAACCAGCTGCTACTCAAGGTCTAAGAATGTTGGTGTAGGGGTTGGGGAGATGGCTCAGTGGAATAAGCGCTTGCCTGGCAAGCGCAAGGGCTTGCGTTCAATTCCTGGTTCCACAAAAAAAAAAAAAAAAAGTTGGTGTAAATACATACAGTGACCTTTTTATCTTATAAATTGTAGACATGAATTATAGTATTAGATTCTCTTGGAAATAAATTGTTACCCCTGTAGAAGACAAGACAGTGGACTGAGGGATAGGAGGTAGATTCTGAGCAGCATGGACCTCGGGCAAGCCATCTGCTGTCTCTAAAATTCAACTTTCACATCTGTAAAATGAGGCCTCTGGTACCTTCCAATGCTAAGATTCTGAGCTTATGACTCGAATGTGCCTCAGCTGTGCTAATAGCTACAAGGCAATTGTCAAGGAACCAACTGAACACATCATTTAATTCTCACCTGAGTTTTTTTTGCCCTTCATCTCTAGCCCTATTCTGCCCTTGCCACCTCTTTATCATTGGAAACACTTTCAAGGACAGTGAAGCAAGAGGGATGGACATAATTTACCCAAAGACTGACTTTCTATACATATATAACATACTCATGGCTACTTTACCATTTTTTCACTGTTCTGCCATTTGATTATTTTTGTTATTTGTTGTAATTTTTAAAAATATTATAACTCTACAAACTAGAACTGATTCTTCTACTAAAATTAGCACAAAGTACAATACTTTAAAAATTTTACCCACTAATTTTCTGCAGAAAGTAATTGTAATTTTAGTTGTCAGAATTAATTGATACTATTAAAATATTTTAGGAAAATTATTTATGGCTCAATAGTGAACATATTAACAAAATCAAATTCCCATATAAAGCATACTTATCTTCTTTGTCCTTAAAAATATTTTGACTCTTCTTCATGGGAGGATATTTTAAACCAGTATTATAAATAAATAATCAATCTCATTGCTGAGACAAAATATGTGACATCCAAAGTTCAAGAAAGGTTTACTGGGGCTGGTGAGATGGCTCAGTGGTCTAAGGCACCTACTTAGAACAAGCTTAGCAAAGCACAAGGACCACGGTTCAATCCCCCAGCACCACATGCCAGCCAGCCTGCCCCCTGGTGGGCTGAGCTGGCCACACACACACACACATAAATAAATAATTAAAATTAAAAAAAAAAAAGGTTTACTTAGCCTACATTTAAAAAAAAGTATCTTTATGCATTTGGTACAGGGTCTCACTACACAGCTTGGAATTCCAGTGGTCCTTCTGTGTTCAGCCTTCCCAGGACTGGGATGATAGGCTTGTGTCTCCAGGCCCGGACTCGGGGGTCAGCTCAGGGCATCCTGGTGGGCAGGTGCAGCCTGTGGCTCACCAGCTCCAGCCTGCACTTTGAAGGTTTTCCTCCCTAATCAGCCGGCTCCAATCATAACAGACCAAGCACCTCTGAAAAGCCCCACTTCTGACTGCATAAGGCTTTGGAGGGACATCTGGACATGAGCCGTAGCAAGATCTTATAAAATGTACCGCAAGAGCGGGAAAATTGATAGCTGGATGATACAAAGGCCATGAAATAAAAAGAAGTCTACCTTGGGGACAAAAACAGAAGCAAACAAAAATCACCCCCGCCAAACTAGGGAGCATATAAGGCCATCTAATATAGTAAGATAATCCTCAAGTCTCAGCAACCTATGGAGAGCCAAAAATACGCAGTGCTTCTCATCAATAATACCATTTTACTTGTAGGCATTTAGTTTATTAAAAGTAATGATTTTCGCTGCTTTCCTAGTGTGTATTGTTTTCAAATCATGTTCCTATCAGTACACTTGGCTTATCTGAATTTATAAAGAGACTAGCCAAGTACAGGCATCTCACTTGATGTTACAGAACCATGGGAAATGTTAGTTTGTTTCACTACTTAGGTCAATGAACAGTTATGAATTATGTTCCAAATGCTTGGAATTTATTTATATTTGCACTGAAAATGAATGGTCCAGGGCAGGAAGGGAAAATATGTGGCATCCATGTGGTCATTACCCACTTCAAAGACAGTGCCCATAACTGATCATAAACTTATTTCCTGCCGAGCCGAACTTGGCCCCAGAATCCTTAATAGCAGTGAATGCAGCCATTATAAGCAAATGTAAAACTATTCACTGAACAAAATCTACAGTTAAAATCTTATTAGAAGCACCACAGCTTTCTCTTTTTCTTTCTTACATTGTGGTTGTCTTTTCTGAAATTTCCAAATCTGTTTTTCTTCCATTTTGACAAGTAATCATTTTTCTCCAAGAGGGACGTTTTACTGCATTTAAAAATTCACCATAGAACCTCAAGTGCAGCACTTCTAAATACAGATCAGAGACTCAATATTGATGTCTTAAGTAGCCTTACTGTTAGAAAAACAAGACAGAATTACCACATGGAGTCAAACAAATCTGGGTCTCACAGATACCTGATTGCAGTAATTTCTCTGCAAGAGAAGGAAATCACAAAGGGAAGGGCCCCAAGAGACGAAGCCCCAGGAAACCAACCCTCAAAGAAATGTGGAAGGTCTGGCGCACCTTTTGTATTACAAGTTTCTAAAACATGAGGAAATATCTATGGCCTTTAGCTTACACATGATATTACAGCGTGAATTAATGATTAACAAGGGACACACCCACTGAGAGGTTCTCGCACAGTGTACCTCCAAAGGTCAGGTCCTCTTGGTGAATGACCAAAGAACCCTTCTCTACTGAGCCACCAGCCACTTCTCAGACCAGGAAATACTTACCATCATCTCAGCATTACCAAAGTGAGCAATTAGAAGTGTCCTTTGCGATTAATGTAGTGAATGACTGAGTGCCCTCAAAACTTGTGAGCGAAACACTTTCATTTGGGCCTTCACATGGTTTTAAGGTAACCTGTTTTTAGAGTAGAAATCCAAGGACAAAGATAAGCTTGTACAGAAAGGTAAGATTTTTAAGGTTGTCCTTTAGCAATTTAGTGGATAATGCTCTAATGCTAATTTTAAAGCAAATTCAATATGGTCAGATAAATTCTCTTTAAATATGCATCCTAAAATATTCTCCATAAATTTGCTTTAATTCAGATGGTGGTTTTTTAAAAAAGTGATTAATTCTTTAATTAATCTCAATATTTAGGATAGTTTTGATTCCAGTAAATACATCTATTTTTGAAGTTGAAGAAAATGGAAACCAAAGGTTCCAGTTATTTGTTTGATGCAATCTAATATGAACATTTAAAATATAAACTTAATAATTATTTATTTAGCATTTGCTGAACACCTGCTCTATACTAGGAATTTTAGGTACTGACAAATAAAAGAACTAAATGAAATAAGACATGGTTTTGCTCTGAGTTTAAAATTTAATAAAAAATTACATTAAATGAGTACAGAAAGAAATCCCAATTAAGATAAATTCTAACTAAATAAAAATGTGCATCTTTCAGTTTACTTAAAAAACTAAGATGCATACAGAAAATGGCAGTTTTTAGTCAAAATTTTGATTTGTCCTACAAAAGAATCTCAATTGAAACTGAAAACATAAGAAGGTCTACAATAGAAACACAATTATTTCTGCTAAAGAACTAAAGAACTAGACACACAATTATTTCTGAATGTATTTGTGCTGAAAGTAAAAATGACAAAAGACATTTTTAAAAGAAAAAAGTGCCAGTTAGCCTAGCGATGCCTTGGACCCAGGCAGTTTCCAGGGGAATTAATGACTGTTTTAGGTTAATGGTCATCAGCTTCATGTTTGGCCTTCAATTAAACTCTGAACTTCAATTGTTATTACTTAATTGACTTGGTTATATTTCATGTCAGCATTTCAAAAATGACCTCCCTTTTAAAAAATAAAAATTACCCTGACACAGGGTCTTGGGTTTGTCTTTGAGCCTGACTCTGTTGCTGCCGTCCACACTAACTCTGAACATGGTGAGCCCAGAATCTACTTAGCATTGCAATTGCTAGGGTACTTGCCAGCAACCTGCCTCCTAAGAGACAGCTCCAGCTGGATCTAAGTGAGGCAAAAAGGCTGAAAAGCAAAAGCATCTATTGACACGATTATTATTACAATGTGAAATAAATACAGAGCTCTGCTTTATTCCAATGCAAAGGTTAGGCAGCCTCAACAAAAGCTGTCACATAGGGCTGGTGAGATAGCTCAGCAGACTAATCACTTGCCTAGGGAAGGGCAGGGATCGGGTTCCATACCCCTGCAGCACATGCTATGCTGGCCCCACCCCTGTGCATGCTAAGCCGGCCACCGAGACCAGGTGTGGTGGTGCATGCCTGTATCCCAGCACTGGAAAAGCTGAAAACAGGAGGATCACGAGGAGTCCAAGCTGCTTAGTGACAGCCTGTACCAAAGCCATTAAAAAAAAAAAAAAAGCCGTAACCCAATTGTGTCATATTCAATCAATAAGTTACACTTATTTTAAAATGCGACTGTATCTATTTTTTCCTTATAAGTGACTCCTAATGTTTAGTTGTCCTAGTTAACTGGATGAAAACTTAAATCTCTAACACATGAAACAATAAAAGGTGAGCTTATTTAATAATGAGTTGGATTTTCTATCAAACAGGTAGGACATCAAGATTGAGCTTTGCTATACTGACTAAAATTAAGTCATTGAATCAGCCTCTCCCTACCCTGTGTGGTGGAAAAGTTTTAGAAGTCTTTTTGAAGTACTTTGATCAGACTTTGGAATCATTTTAGTGGATTACTATTGTATGAAAACTGTAATTTATAGTGCTTGACCTAAGCGGCTCTTTGTCCCACAGTCTTATTCAAAACAATAGCAGGAAGGTAAAAAACAGAAGGGGAACCCGAGCTGGTTATTATTTAATTCATAATTCCATCTTCCTTATTTAATCTTTTGAATCCAGGCACATTCTTAAAACAGGTACAGACCATTTTGACTATGTATAGGAAGGTTAATTTTCAATTCTATGACAAGATGACCCAAACTTTGCCACATGGAACCCTCTCTTAACTGAAGAGTCAAACAGGTTCAGATGGGCATTTTTCTATAAAGAAGGGCACTGCAGGTTTCCTACTGTTTGTCTGAGTTTGCTTTGTTCCTGAACTCTGTTCCCCTGCCTCTTTTTTTTTTTTGAAGTGCCTACTGTGAACCTTTTCTCTTTTGCTTGACTTTGTCATAAAATAGTTATTCTGAGGCAGTCTAGTCCATTAGATCACATGGATGGTGGGCAGCTGCCCTTATGATAAATGGGCTGAGGAGTTTTCTAAATCACAGACATTAATTCATAATTTTAACTAGCTGAGTACCATCACTTGGGCTGAATAGAAACTACGAAAGTTTTACATGTTTTATTGGCTCCTTGTACCAAATGACTGAAGGCATAAACATCATACCATATTTAACCCTGTAAAATTGTGTGGCTTTAGTTAAGAAGTTTTATAATCTTACAGGTGCCACATATGCATTTGAAAATTGTGGCATATGAGTGATGTCTGGACTTTGTTTATCCCCAAAGAGGTTGGGCCAACTGCTCCCCATCCTCTCAACATACGCACCAGGATATGATGATAGGTATTCTGGCTCTCGGATCATTTTCTAGTGAGAAAAGGAGCCAAAGGGAAGTGAGAACTGCACAGCGCACATCCACGTGGAAGGAAACTGGCAAAGGCTGGCGAAGGGGAAGAGGGCCAGGAAGGAAGGAACAGTTAAGGCAATAACAGGAATGCAATGAAGGTTTAATTCAGGCGAAACACCACATCTATTGATGGGAGCAGGTTAAAAAGAGTAAGGAGCTAAGGTATCTTGGTTTCCAAGAGAAAACAATGGGCATAGCTCTCTAGTTGGAGACGAATATATTAACTGTTCACTTGGCACTGTGCATTAATTAGGGTGGCCCACCGGGGACCATTTAGTAGATTACCTCATCAGCGCACTAAGCTATCCTCTGGTGGCTAGTGTGAGCTAAGGCACCCTCCCCAGACCAACAATTAATCATCTTTCCTAGGGTGAAATCAAGCTTTGCAGATAATGAACAGGTACACACACCTATGGTTAAAAGAAAATTATTTCCCCTGGAGGCCCGCTTTCTACTTTAGACCTCTGGACCTTACCTTTTATATGTGATTGTAGGAGCATGTTAAAGAGTTGACAAATATCTCACCAGATGGCAAAAGACAAGAGACTCGCAATTGTTTATCGTGTTCTGGGGGAGGAATCAAGGATGGTGGCAGTCTACGAAGTCACCCACAGTGTCAGGACCGAATCAGCTCTGTTCTGAGCCAATGCCTGTCTGTATTTCCAAAGGGTGTCTCCAGTGTGTGGGAGCAGATGTTAGCCACTATGTATGCAGGAGACAACATTATTTCTGGTTATGCTTGACACATACTCCAGAGTGCTGTTTTGGTTCGCGTAATTCATGAGCAAAGTATACAAAATGTTCCATAAAAGAAGATTTGGCCTTCCTGTTAATATTCTAATGACAACAGCAATGAAAATAAGTTGCCATCCCATGTTATTTTCCAAGTTAAATGTTTATAACATTTAGGCCAAAAAAATCTCAACAACAGCAACAACAAAAACAAACAACACAGAAAGCTAAAATAGATTGGTAAGAAAATACAAAGAGGCTTTAAAGTTCCAATTTAGAAATATTCCTATTCTCCCATAGCCCTTGAATTCCAATGTAGCCAATATAATAATCACATTAGTTTTTGCAGGGGAAATGCTTACTTTTGTGTCACTTGCAACTTATCACAATGTGTAGTTTACGCCTGGCTTCTTTCTCACTTTCAAAGGCCAAACTGTAAAGCCTTACTCATGAATTGGAGGTGTCTTTCCAGGGAATACCGTACCCTCCCACAAAACATTATGTCAGGGTTCCAGGTAGGAGAAAAAATACAAAATCCAAGCACCTTTTTCATTTTTAAAATTTATTTGTGCCTGCTCATCATAAATTTGTTTAATGTAAAACAAACAAATCCTTGACAGGGGTTTAACAGGAATTTAAACATCTGTGTAGATAAATGTAATTTTTTCCTAAGGGGGGAAACCAGTCTTAAGCACACCGTGAAAGCTACTCTTAAGAACATTTTTGTTTAAAATATGCATGTAGCAAGGCAATATATTAGTTTCAAATCTCACTTACAAAATCTGCACAATGAATTTTACACTGAAAAGAGAAGTCTGCCTGACATCTTCTTTCTCTCGCTTGTGATTTTAGGTAGCCTCACTTCAGAGTTAAACTTCTATTTTGGACTCAATGTTCAAATGCTTTGGAAGGAACAACAGCCAGCTGGGGTGGCACAGCTCTGGAATCCTGGTGCTCAGGAGGCTGAGGAGCATCGCTTTAGGTTTTCGGGCAGCCTGAGTTCTGGGGAGACTCTGTGTACAAAAATACACAAACAGCCAAACACATACACAAAGGAAGAACAACAGGAATAATTTTACCAACTTTCTTGGGTATAAAACAATCAGAGTAGCAAAGACAGATCTAGTCTTTTGAAAGAATCAAGTAATCTGTGTAACAGGTGTTTGCAAAAGTTAATTTTTATTAATATTTTCAAGATTATCTATTTGACAATATAAAAGTTATGTTTCATAAGCACGGAGGCAAATATTTTCCTAAATACATTTTTTGAAATAATTTTTAATTTCTTTAAAAAAAAAATATATATATATATATTTTTTTTTTTTTGTGGTACCAAGGATTGAACTGAGGACCTTGGGCTAGCCAGGCAGGTGCTTACACCACTGAACTATCTCCTCAGACACTGAAAAGATATACTTATACTTCATTTATTGATGTGTGGTTTCCTTTAGACTGAAGTCTGGTCTATAGTATATAAAAGTGAATAAGCTAATGTGACAAATATAAAATCTACTTTAGCTTGCTTATGTGAAAATTTCCCTAGGTTTACTTTTGGTATATTTAATTCATTCAAAGCCAAACATTTCTAATGTCTAAATTATCTGAGTGTTTTATAGTTATGTACTATAAAATGTAGACACAAAGCAGTATACTACAAAATGTGCTTTTTTATTCATAAACATACTGGCTAGCATAGTACTGACAACTAATCATGTTTAAAGATAAACTCTGGACAGCACGGGCCATTAATTTCTATCCTTTCTCTTACCCACAAGCCAAAGAGTGTGGCTTCCAGACACAACTAATACTTTTAAATGATATAAATGTAAAATGCTTGGTGTTCAAATAAGCCTTATCAAAAGCGGACATTCTCATCAAGGGTATTTGTGCAGCCTGGCCCTGTGCCACAGAAGCCAGGAAACTGTACAGACTGCACAGGGCGGGGGCCGCACAGGCTTCGGCCCAGGGACGCTGAAGCCCCACAGGTGAGAGGGAAAACCTGTCCAGCTTCACGTCTTCAGCTTTCTAGGTTTGTTCTGGGTTATTCCATGATGACAGTGCATCTGGAAGCATGTATGGGAAGAACAGGGGAGGGAGAGAGGATGAATAGAGGCTTAGGAAGAAAATAAGAAGGTGGCTGGGAGAATTGAAAAATCACACCTTTCAGTCTCTATGGTTTTTCTTTTGTTTCCTGTAGAAGGAGAAACCATCTGGAAGGCAGAAAGATTATGACTATCTATAAACTAACTGTTTGACAGAGACAGAAACGCTGATAATGAGTGGGTTGTGTCTGTAGTTCTTGGCTGTTAGCATCAGCAAGGGATGAAGGAAAACAGAAACTCCTGATATGTTTGTCTAGAGAGGTAGTGGCGTGGCCACGCAGCACGAGTTCAGCTGAAGTTCAGGGCAGATGTTGCCAGGAGTTTACACTGCAGGAAAGTCAACTGCTTCCGGATTCACCTCTTGCGCCCAGCTTCTCCTCCGGGTCTGTGGGCTCACGCGGTGCTATGGCACAAGGTGATAATGTCCGTGGGGAAGCAGGCGGCGAGCAGGATACCCCTTTCCCGGTTGCAGTCCAGCTCCTGGATAAATCCGTACCAGTAGATGACTAAGCCCGGCCCAAATCTGCAAGACATCAGAAGATAGCACACATGGCGTCAACACGGCTCAGAGAAGGGTCACCTCAGAGGCACAGAGAAGATGATTAAATGACTGCTGCTGATTTGATTGCTATCATTATGATGAAAGCAGGCAAAGGAAAGAAAGCACTCATTTAACACAAGTGCTGCCACTTGCGATGGATCTGTCCCCCACCCCCTTTTTTTTTTCAGGAACCTGAAGAACTTCAAGTATAGTATATATACCCACATTACCTGTCAGAGAAGTCCTCAAAGCTGGGACCGACTGGAATACTTAGTTGGTGAAAGATCAAACCATGGTAGAAAAAAATGATGAGCCCAAGATACCTGGCTTGGGATTTTAGTCTCCTAATCGAGGCATTATTTTAAAACTTAAACTTGCCTACTTTCAGTGAAAAGACAAAAACAGAATGTCTTAATTTTTTAATACAATAACTTATCATCCTCTCTGGCTACAGAATGCTATACTATATTCTATATTCTATACTCACATAATTACCTAGCATCCATTTTTTCCACAATCTTAAAATGTATCCACATGACAATCTAGAATTCCTTAAAGAGGCCTTCATGTAGTGCTTTACTCTCTGTATTATACTCCCGGTGTGGAGACAGCATGAAATCTGGTCATCAGTTCTCAGAAAAACAAGGAACAAAGGCAGGTAGACTAGTGACAAAGTACAGATGGGTGAAGGCTTAAGACCTCAATATTTCTAATTTGTGCCTCTGAATTATCTCCGATTTTGTTAGCAGTGCCTGATCCCCGCTAGGCAGACTCAGGAAGTGGCCCCTCAGACTGCTTCACCCATCAGGAAGTAGAGACCTTTGGGCTGGGTTCATAAAGATGTAATCACTATCAATCACCATGCACAGAGACATGTTTGGCACATCACTTCTATGTTTTGCCTACCAAGAGCACTTAATTAAAGGGCAGCACTACTTTTGGTGTAGTGTTGCAGGAATTTTACAGTGAAATCATAAATTATGAATGTTTGGTTAGTAAAAGGATGTCTAAAAACAGAACTGCTTTCTGTATTCTAACATTACAGCAGCCTGAACCATGGTAGGCCAAAAGCTTTTTCCTTCCGTGATTTATTATATACTGTAGTGTACTTGCCAAAGCTAACAGTACAGGATGGCCTGTGAGATACTGTATGCACGTGAAAAAGTTCAGGTGGATGTCAGGGACTGGTTTATTTGGGATTCACATCAGTACAGCAGGCAAGTTGTACTAGAGAGTAACTCAAGACTGTGAGTACCCTCTGTGCAGGGACAGAGCTGGGACATAGCAGCTCATCACCTGAACCCATTCTCAGGAATGCAGAAGCTGGGTCTAACAAGACCTGCAATGCTGGCCCAGCGAGAGGAACCTGGAGTTCAGAGCTGCCCTCTTCCTGAAGAATCAGGCTACTTGTGCACAGTGTGAGACTCAGGGCTTGACTGCATACAAGCTCACACCTGGACAAGACCTCACTTCCACTTACCACAGGGCTTCTTAGTAAGTTTCAGTGACGGCAGTCCCTTCTCGGAACACACACACACACACACACACACACACACACACACAGTACTTTTATTTTGTACAGATCTCTCTGATTTGTACCAAATGATCTACGAGCTCTCAGTACACGTCTGGCAAGAGCCACATCTGAGAGCCCCCGACCTTGCTGCCTGCACACACCACGCAGTCTCAGCCTGCGCATATCAGGCAGCAGGCTCAACGCACTCCTCTACTGCATTATACAATGTACTGTAGACCACAATGTTCTTCAGAAAGGCACCAATATTTTTACAAAGGACAGAAAAAAATGTGATCTAACAAGTCAAAGAACAAAAGAATATATGGAGGCCATAAAAAACAAGCCTAGTATTTTAAAGATTTAATAAAACAAAAACACATATCACCAGAACTGGGAGAGCAAGAGCAGCCTGCACTTTTCCTGAACAGCTAAATCATAAACCAGGGGACATGAAGCATGATAGCTCTTTACGAAAATGGCATTTTCTAGGCAGAGAAGCCAGGCTGGGGGACACCTCAATGCTCAAGAAAATGGACTTGTTTCACATGTGAGGCAACAGATGAAATCTGGCAGCGAAGAACGATTTTGCAAGACTGTGAATCTGAACGTTTCCCTAAAGGCAGTAATACATCTATGCACACTCTCAGTAAGACTCATCATGAGGCTTTCCCATCTCTCTGTTTCTTTATGTTTCATATGAAAGTTAAATTCAGTGACATCAGCTCTGTGATGTATCTCGAAATCTAAAAGCCAGTATCATGTAATTGATTAAAAATGGAGAAACACAACTTCCCTTTGTAAGCTGGGACTGACAGGCTTTCAAGTTATGTGATTTTTGGGTGACAATTTGGAAAATAAATGGTAGAACAGGACCTGGCCTTGTTCCTGACATATACTTTAGTGCATTTCTGAACTTTCTCCAGGAGCTCAGGATCCAGAGAGACAGATTATTAGGTGCCGGCAAGGTAACTGCTCAGCGATTTACCTGCTTATGATGAGGCTAATCACATTAAGCAATTTTATACGGCCAATGCTTTGGTTATCTGAATTAATAAGTGTTTGGCTGATAATTTGAGACTACACAATCCAAAGTCGCACCATCTCATCTTGGAGAGGTATGAGCTGCCAGTGTGTCCGTCTGTAATCCAAAGGTCCTGAAGTTGAGCCTTATTCTGAAGAGGAGTAAGACAGAGAAAACAGGATTCCTGAAAACTTTTCAGTAAGTGGAGTGCATGTCTGTGGGGAAGAAGCTTGGCTCTCCTGGTGCCCACTCTCATTTACTGTGGCACCTCTGGAAGGAATGAGATTACGGAGAAGGCAAACAGAATCTGGTGATGAATAAAACACCAAAGAGGCTCCGTTTCTAGCCCTTGAAGGCAAGCAGAGTCCTCGGGTCTGAGAGAACGTGCAAAGAGGAAGCTTACTGCGCTCAGGGGCTGCAGCCCTGCCTGTCAGCTTAGTAACGGGACATGCACCAAACATCTGAACTGGCTCCAGGCGCACCACTCAGAGCCAAGCTCTATGTTCCTGGTGAAACAGTAAGATCAAAGGCTCTCCAATAAAAATTAAAATCTCTTGAGGAGTAGAGGCTAGAACGAGAGACATCTTTAAATAAGTAACTTGTCCTATTTTCATCAAGTTAGCAAAAACAACCACACTTGAAAAAGTGGGAGGTGAAACAATGCCACAGCAGACCTTGAAGGCATGAAAGGTGTTTGTTTCTATTTAGAGTATTTAAAGAAACTAAACTGGAGACTACACAACTACAACCGGACACCTTCGGTGAGTTTTATGCCTACCAGTCTCCTAGGGATTACCCTGTTTTACTGTTTGTTTCTTCAGAGACCCTGGTGAGGACAGAGACCTGTTTTAGCTATGTTCATGTCCTCCAAAGTACAACACTGACTAGCATGTGGTATGGCAGATGGGGTTTGTAATAGTGGGATCAGATAGCCAGGCGCTGGTTACTGAATCAGTGGTGGTATAGAGTGTTGGCAGGCTTCAGCCACTGTCATGACGTGACATATTTATTAATGATAGGGATGAACACAATAGTGACCATACTGGTAAAACACAGTGGTCATAGTAATAGTGACAACAATGTTACTTTTAGGTGGGACATCTTTAACCTGTGGATCTGAAGTCAAAATGCTCTAAGATATGGCACTTTTGAGCACTGTTATGTTGGGTCAATGGAAAATCCCACATCTGTCCTTCACATTACAGGCTTCAGTAAGAACAAAGGTACACTGAAAATGTGGCAAACAATGACCTCCAGGCTATGTGTAGAAGGTGTCCATGAGACTTAAATTTTGTGTTTAGATTTGAGTCTCACTCCAAGTATATCTGAATATGCACATGCAAATATATCAAATTCTTTTTTTTTTTTTTTTTGTATTAAGTATGGGGTCTACAGGGTCTCACTACACAGATCAGAGTCATAGTGATCCTCCTGTTTTCAGCCTCCCAGGTGCTGGGATTACAGGCATGTACCACCACACCCAGTCTCAGTTACCTGTCTCTGGGTGCCCCGAGGGCAAGGCTGGCAAGGTATGCTGGGGAATCAAACCCCAGCTGCTACGCTCTACCTAAGCAGGTGCTTCAGTCCGCTTAGCTATCTGGCCGGCCCTTTAACAAATTCTTAAAAACAAATCCCAACTCCTGTGTGGTGACACACACCAGTAATCCCAGCACTCAAAGGCTGAGTTGGAGTTCAAGACCAGCTTGGGCTACAAAGTGAGCTCAAGGCCATCCTGAATTGCATAGTGAGACCCTGTCTCATAAAGACCAAACAAACAAACAAAAAGTTCCAAATCTGAAACATTTTTGGGTTCTGAACTGAATGCTTGGTTTCTAAGCATTTTGGATAAGGGACATTCAGCCAGGATTAATGCTTTCATGTCTTTTACCATGTGCTAGACATACTTGTAAGCACTTTACCTATGCTAACCATTATGTCATTTCCATGAGAAATGTTCAATTACTGTCCCTGTTCTACAAATGAAGATATTACAGCACAAAGTAATTTAGCAGGACACCAACTAAAAAGTCTCACAACTAAAAAGGAGAAAAAACATTCAAAGTTTAGGCAGTCTGTGATTGTACTAAAGATGCGTGATCAGTTTACTAAACAGAGTGAGACTTTAACCAGAAAGAAGAAAGGCACTTTGCACTGTCTAGGATACAACCAGAGGGCTGTAAGGATTCTGGCCTCATATTTGAAGGGAAAGGACTGATCCAGATGAGAAGCCCAGGACACTCAACAACAATTAGAGTAACACAATGTCTGACCTAGAAGGGAATACTCCGGTCGTAACTTGCTCGTTCTCTTCCATTTTTGCAACCATCATCAGAAAGGACAGGGTTTGATTCGTACTGTATCTCCTGAATGCCGGCTTATGATACAGTTCGGAAATAGCTAAGAGATTTTCAGTCAATACTAATTTTTTCCCATAACTGAAACTTTGGAAAACACGGAGTGAATTGTGTGTAATAGTGACATCTCTGTATGATCTATGCAATCAAGGCTGGGCTTTCATTAATTAAAAGAACTGAGCCAACATATTAAAAAAATGGGAATTTTATACAAAACTGCATTTTTTAAAAAGGAAACTAACTGGTCTGCTACCAGTAGCTGTAGCTGAGTAACAGCTGCCCTTTCAGACAGAACATGCATTCTTGACTTTGTACAGTCTCCACACCCTCTGCAACTCCTCCAGGCTAAGGCTCAGTGCCAGGTATCTTTTATTGTCACACTTGTGCTGGGGATTTTCCTATCGGAGAGACCTATTTCTCATACCCAGATCTCTATCAAATGTGGGAAAGCACGGGCTAATCTTGGAGGACTTCATATTTCTAGAAGGAAGTGGAAGAGTATACTTCTCTAATGTTTTGCCCACATCGCTCACTCACGTTGTGCACCTGGCTTTCGTGGCCATTTGCATTCTTGACCCCTGGTCTGAGATCCAATCCACAGGTTTTCAATATCGTGGCCATAGAGAGAGATTGTGAGGAGACTATTATCCATGCTAAGCATGATCTGAAGAGGGGGAAATAAACATATATAGGATTTACAGTAGCTTTCCGTCATGTATTTTCTAAAGGGATGGAATCTAAAAGCACAGCTGTGATCATATGGGAAGAAGCAAAAACTGTTTTTGTTTGTTTGAAGATCTTCCAATCTGGCAGAGTTGGAGGGGTGTTAGTCTAATTGGTTCCCCTTCTTTCTATACATGGATGTGTTATGCACAGGTGAACAGCAAACACAAAGGAGGTTCAATGATACGGGTAACACTCAGACATATTGAAGACGTGTGAAAATACTTAGCGAAGTTGTAACTAACCTGTCCCTGCACATATGGTTCATCTTTACAGCAAAAAAAAGGGGGGAAAAAAAAGAGCAGGAAAGAAAGACATTTAGCAACTGTACCAGGTCGCATTTAGAACTCACTCTACCAAGAGCAGTTAAACCGCTGTTACCTGTAGGAGGAAAGATACAGACATTGAACTAAATTGGGCAACAGCAGTAATGAAAGAGAGCTTCCAATAATAGTGCTTCCAGAGTTCCTTCGGAGTCATAACTGAGCTACAGAGATACACGGTCCTTGTGTCATCTCTTCCCTCTGAATGGGAGCTGGGCCCGCTGAACAGCTTATAATAAAAAGAACTGGCTAAAGTGATAGGATGCCACTATTACAAGAGGCTGTGGTTCTGTCTTCCTGGTGAATGCTATCACCTTCTCTGCTCACATAATATGTTGACACAAACTTCTATGTGGGATTCTCCCGTGGATGAGGGACTGAAGTCGTCCATGATCTCCAGCCAGTGAGAAGCACAGCCCTCAGCCTATGTCTCCATGAGGAAATGAATCGTGCCCACAAGACTAAATGAGCATGGAAACAAACCCTTCCTCCGCAGGGTTCACTCTGTACTACTATGCCAACAGATCTTCTTGTCTCCTTATGCTGGATAGCAATACACATCCTTGCTCACATTGAAAATGCTGGGGTTACGTAAAATGAGGACTTCTCTGTATTTTCTGCGGACGAGACCAGATCATGGTCAATGCAGCAGAAGACACAGCTAAGTTGTGCTCACCGCGTGGAAACTGAGATAAATGCACGTTCCTTTCAGTCGCCTAGTTTCGGAGTAGTTTGCTGTACAACAACAGATAACCCATACAAATGTGTACTATAAGCTTAAGAGTGGGTACAAATTAAATATCAATCATTAAATATGCAGAGGGAGAGTTTTATGGTGTACAAATTGGCTTCTTCAGGAATAGGTGAACCTAGAATTTACAGCAGAAGGGCTCTCTGAAGAAGAGTACATCTAAGCCCAGCTACTGAGCAACTCTGCCCCCAGCCCCTGCTGCAGTGCTGGGGATTTAACCCAGGGCTCTTACATTGAGCTGTATCACTAACCTCTCTCTCTCTCCTGGTTTATATTTTATTTTGAGACAAGTTCCTGCTAAGTCAGTAAGGTGTCCAGGCTGGGGTCCTCCAGCCTCATCCTGCCAGAGCACTAGGATTATGGGGGTGCAGTGCACCACCAGGCCTGGCTTAACTCTGTGCTTCTACACCAACAGATATTCTTGGCTCCTTACGCTGGGTAGCAATACGTGTCCTTGCTCACCTTGAAAATGCTGGGGTTACATAAAATGAAGACTCCTCTGTATTTTCTCCATTCTGTGATTGGGGTGTTAAGCTTGGTTACTGTGTTTCTAAAGCTGCAAATGTGAAGGATCGAGGCGGTGGGAGGAAGGTTGTAGGTGGAACACTTTGCCAGCTGAAGTGAATGACTGCTGACATCTAGGGAAGAGGCATTTAAAAGCTCTTACTGTGAGAGCCTGTGGCTGTTTGGTGTTGGGGCAAACAGACTTTGTCTATCTCAACAGATGCTGAGGACAGTCTAGGAAAAACAGATGCTGGTTACATTTTGTTCCATTTAAAAAAAGGCAGTGAAAGCTGTAATGTATTTTAAAAGACTGTCACCAAGAATGTTTTAAAAATGGTACTTCAGTGAGTAAATTCTTAGTTTTCCAGAAGAATCTAGCTATCCTCAGATAATCCCCGAGGACTGCAAATTGCAAACGTTTTACAGAATACTGTGTAAGTTACACACTGTGTCTTGCAATTTTGAGTCTTCTATAATTCTTTGAGATATTCAAAGTCACAGGCAGAAAATTTGGGCCCCCAACGTAGGAAGAATTTCCTTAATCTCTCTGAAACTATAGAACAATATAGTTTCTCTTCCACACTACACCATATAAGAATTCCCCAGGTGGCATTTTTCACTTAGGGAGAAGAGAAACCACTATTAACTTTCTATCATTATACTTTTCCTTATGGCAGCTTCTTCAGAAAAGAGATTTCTGATCACATGATCAGCTATCACTTTACTAAGTTAGCTTCAATAAGTAGTTCTCTGGTTGGTGTTTCTAAGGTCAGTTTAACATCCATTACTTTCAGGGAAAACTTGAACAACTGTTAAGTCTACACAGATGCTGCTTCAGTACATATAAAATAATACGATTCCAGCAACCATTTGGTGGACACTTCCAATGGGATGGCAGTGTTCCAAGCACCTTACATGTACAGATGATTTTGATACTTGCCGTCACCCTACAAGGCCGTCAGTATGATGCCCTCATTTTATTTATTTATTTTTACTTTATTTTTGGCGGAACCGGGGATCAAACTCAGGCCCTTGTGCTTGCCAGGGAAGTGCTTATTCCACTGAGCCATCTCCCCAGCCCCAATGCCCTCATTTTAAAAGTGAAGAAACTGGGGTACCAGAAGGACCAGGCTTTGTACCAAAGAAGACTAGCTCTGTTCCTCGCACTTGTAGCTACTGTACTATTCTGTCTTTCATCAATACCTGTGTTTATATGGCAATTTATTATAATCACTCTACTTCAAAAAATATTTACAATACCTGGAAAAATAGAAAAGTGGGGGGCAAGGAGCAAGGCCACTTATCAAGAGTCTGTCATCTGAGCTGAGACCCACTTGTCTACAGGGAACAATTTTGCTGAGTATGAAGTCAATGGTTTCACACTAAAATTAGACATTCACTTTCATTTAGGGAGTTGATGGAAAATCAACCTGTAATGTAGTCCAAAGAAATTATAATAATTACTTTTGAGGGCTGTATTTAAAGCCCTTGCCAATCAGAGAGAAGTAACCAATGGAATAAAAATTATGGAATTATCGTATGAAGCTCAGAGAAGGGACATGTTTGGTGCTGTGAAGCACCTCAGCAGTTATGTGGCAGAATCTAAACATGAGGAAGAGAAAGTCCAGAACACTGCCATAGACTGTGCATGTGAACAGAGAAGGGCTGCTGGAATGGGTTATGAGGAAACTGAGGGAGCAGTAGGCCCAAGGGAGTAGGCGAGGCACAGATATTTTTTGTCCTACAGATGAAGTTTCAGACTTGTTAAACAGTATTGATCCTGTGCACCCCAAAGGCCTACTTTTCACTCTTAAAGTGCTTCTTGTATACAGATAAGCCTTAAGTTCTTGTCATTAATTTGGCTTGTCTATGTTTTTAATTGTATGAGAAAAGTTCATATATTTAAAAACTAGTATGCTTGGGCCAAGGAGATAGCTTGGTGGTCTAAGTGCCTGCCTGGCTCAAGGACCCGGATTCAATACCCGGTACTGCATGCCATGCTGGCCCAGGCCACACAGGCCACTGAAACTGGGTGTAGTGGCGCACACCTGCAATCCCAGTTCTGGGGAGGCTGAGACAGACAGATCACTGGAGTCTAAGCCGTGTAGTAAGACCTTGTTCCAAATGAGTAAAAAACTGATATGCTTTTACATGTCTTTTGGAAATGTAATATAGTTAAAAGTAGCAAGATTTATTTACTGTTACTCAGTTTGCCTCTCTATGTAGAATTAGGAAAACAGATGAGATTGATCCAGTACTTTTCACCTTAACTAATGTGATGAACACAAAAAAGGATTTTCGGTGCTAGGTCTATAATGGAAATCTGGATGAACTTCAAAACAAACAAACAAACAAACAAACAAACAAACAAACAACTTTCAGATGAAGTAGGCAAGTGGACTATGCAATGAATGACTGGATGATTTTAGTCAGTCTAAGAAGATTCATGAGGGTCTTCACTAAACAGTAAAAACAAACGCAGTTATATTCACTAAAATCTTTGTTCCCACCCTACATTCATTTTCATTTGTAGGCAAATCCTTCCTAAAAAGGGAGCAATAAAAGAAAATAACAGAGGAAGAGCAGAGATGCACACACACATATCTCTGGCGCTTCGAATTCATTCTCTGTGCTATCTCCTGAGGATGTGTGTAGACATGTGGCCGTTGGAAGTTGACTGTTTTGCCATCAAAAAGACTTGCATGTGGTTTTTATGAAGAGTACATTTTCAAACATACAGTTCAGGATGAAGGAGAAATATAAAACATCTTGTAATTGTTTTAAAATAAACTCTTACGTTGTTTATTTAGTTTTAATCTGCATGTTGTAGGTTGGTTGTGCACTTGTTAATCACTGTTGCATGTATTTCCAGACAGAGTTGTAAATAACTTTTCAGTCCAAGTGAAATATGCTTGCACATGTTTATATGCAAAGTCTGTGTGTAAAAATGTAGATAGCATTAATAGATTAATGATCATGCAATATAACATCAAAAGAGTCTGGCACTTTGGTCAACTTAATACATAATGCAAATAGTCTTTTTTTTTTAGTATCTAGAAATGAAATAAAAGTATGATAACTTGGTTCATTTACATGCTTTTGCTTGGCTGGTTCATTTCCTTTCTTTTTTTTCTTGGCAAGTTCATGTTTGCAAATTAAAATTACTAAAGAAAGAACCCTATTATGAGTTCTCTCAATTCATAGATCTGGGCTGTGCAACTTCATCTCTTTGAAACAAATTAATTTCACAATTTTAAAAATAAAAAAGTAAAATTTATCAAAAATGATACATCATAGGCCTTCATGG
>NW_004524742.1:1257578-1271063 GCF_000260255.1 Octodon degus
ATATAATCAGTGACCTGAAATCCCTCTTGATATAAATAACTGTGTATGTTCAGGTTCACGATAAATTACCTGGAAAAGTGCTTAATTTGTACTTTGTCTGTGCTTGGCCACTATACTTACAGACTTCTCAGCACATTACAAACCTTTCCTCACAAGAGAAAAAAATAGAAAGCAAGAGCGGAAGCCATTTTGTCTTTCATCTGCTGTCTTTAGTCTCTGCTCTTTTGGAGAAGGGTTTGTAAAGTTCTGAACAGCTGAGCCCTTTTACATTTACCTAGATGAATCTACATTGAGTGTCTGCATCCACCTTGCACAGCATATGAGGCACAAGAGAAAGGTGCATTTCCATAAGCTGCATATGCTTTAAATCTGAGTAACATAGGAAGGAATCCATGTGCATTTTAAGTGGTTATATGGTGCACCACACAGGCAACACCAAAGGCTCCACAGGAAACAATAATTAGCACTGACGCTGCATTGTAGAAGTTTTCCTAGCAAAGGTGTGTTCTCAACTACGTTGTATTTATTCACATACTATCCTTTGAGGGGTGGGGGATTAGTGGACCTAGAGGCAAAGAGGGATGTCAGGACCTAATCACACTAACATGAAGAGTTTACAAGTAAGTCCGAGAGCTCTGATTTCTGTTGCAAAGAAGGACGCATGAAGTAGGAAGTGGACAATCTCAAATGAGAAGACAGAATACCAATCGAATTACTGTGAAAGAAACATAAACCCCAAAAGTGACAAAACATCCAAGGAGATATTTACTTTGAAAACATTTTAAAGTACTAACAGTGAGAGAATACTTCATGCAGACCTTGGGTACAAATCATATTCACCTAGAATTTATACCCCAGCCTTCCTCCAAAAGTTGGGGTTGGTTTACAAAATTGGTTGTATGAATTATGACGTGTTTTCTCAGTTATTTCCCCAGGGAAACATGCCCAAGGCAAACCCATCATTTCAATTGATTTAGTGCTTGACATCAGAGAATTTATAATTGATATGACAACCATAATGGATAGTGACCCCTGAATTGGCCAGGCCTGCGCTGTAGTCCACTCTGGTGTTTACCACAGTCCACTACCAACTTATTCTGATAAATTCTGATGTTATGCCTGAACTTTCCTTTTCTACCTTTCTGAAAACTACAAATGCATAATAAAATAGCACAGATTTTATTATACAAATATTGCTTACCCCAAGCATGCTTTTCATATAGTCTTTTATTATTAGGAATGGGGAGTATGAGGTTTCTTTTTCCTTAGTTCAGTTCTTAAAAAATCACAGGGTAACCCAGAGTTCAGCTAGACATTTATCTCAAGGCACAAAAAGATTTATGGGTTCTGGATATATAAAAGTCTGCTTAAAATAAAAAAAAAGTTATTGGAATTTTTATCCTTGGCAAAGTCAAATAACTAAAGGATTAAGGCTGATACATGTTTGCCCTATAAATCTATCATTAACCAAATGTGACACCATGCTTCAGGTATGTCAGATTTCAGCTTGCTTTAAGCAGGCAGTTAACATTTCTTTTATTCACAATAAATATTTCATGATAAAGAAAATCTCTAGTTAACCAACTCACCCCTCTCAAAGAAACACCACCAAACTCCCAATTTTTCAGATTCATTAAGGCAAATGCTGAAATGGAGATAATTAATTAGAAGTTCGAAATGTATAGGACATTAGGAAAAATATTTAAGTAAAAGAACAAAATAAAATTGGGATCTTAGAAAAAAATAAAATATGAAAAACCTAGCCTCACAGCTATCAGATAAGTATCTAGAAGGGCAGCTCGTGTTACTGGGGTAGAGGAGTCAGCCAATAAATATTTGTTAATCGGATATACGCCTGCATGACTGAATACTATGGTAGCCTTCCCTGAGCCAAGAGAAGCTAGAAGTGTTGCATCATACATTTAGAAAGGAACAACAACACAACTCAAAATAACAACTTTTTGTTACTATCAAATAAAGAAAGAAACTAATTTTCTTTTGAAAATAGTTTTTTGCATTTTTTCTTTTTTAGGGAAGGGTCTATAGGATGTTCAGGGTCTCACTACTAGACTGGACTTGTAGTGATCTCATAGTGATCCGCTTGTTTACAGCCTCCCAAGAGCTGGGATTACAGGCCTGTGCCACCATGTCCGTCTCAATTGCCATCTCAGTGTGCCCTGGGGGCAGGGCCGGCCGAGCAGGTCAGGGATTGAACCCCTGGCCCTGTGTCTGCCTAAAAAGGTGCTTTAATCCACTGAGCTATTTGGCATGCCCTTGAAAATAGTTTCTTAAGGTGAGAAAATAAGTTTTACAGATATGCCTGAATGACTCGCTTCAGAAGAGCTGACTACCAGGTGGTTGTGGTTGTGACTGCTGGAAGAATCTATGCTTTCTAGAATGTGATGGTTGACACGAAGGCAGAGAGGGTGTGTAGGAATTTGCTGCTGAGAGAAAAAGTGAGCACTTAGAGCACACTGCTGCACACAGTTGTTTTCTGCTTCCTTTAAATACAATGAATTTAGGCAGGCCTTTGTTTACAGTAGCTTTTATCTAGAAGATAAAGTTGTAAAAACATCAATCAGAATGAAGTACTACTGTTCCTGGCCATATCTCAGCAGGTTCATCTGTTTCATTTCTTCTTCCCTTTCCAAATACCTTAAGGTGCTTCAGATGAGTGAAGAGATGCCAAACTAGGCAAGTGAACTATATTTGTGTATGGCACATGCATTTCCACTCACTGAACCACAAATACTACCCTGACGTGCTTCCAACATCCCCAGGCTTGGTGAGAGCGTGCATTCCTTTGCAGTCTTACTCTCTAGTAACAGAAGCTGCAAAATGATTTTTGCACCATTTTTAATGGTGTTCCTTTAAGATGATGAAGATCTTACAATCTCTGTATGTTGGCATGGAGCTTTCTATGTATTATACCTTGCCTTTTCCCAGAGAGAAAATTAAGCACAGCAAAGAGAAAATGAAAATTTATGAACATCAAAGTTCCGCTTTATATTATAAAACTGTACAGATGTAACCTGATTATATTTTTAAAGGCTTAGCTTAATTAAGTCTGGATTTATAAAATAAAGCTTTGGGCCAGGAAGTTTCCAAAAGAGAAACTGTTGAGGGAATAAAAAGGTACATGAGTTCAACTCCAGGGAATGTCACCAATAGGAACATGAGCTTCCCAAGGCACTGACAGTGCACAACAAGGGGTGGCTTTAATGCCAGGCAGGTCTGGCAGGCCCTCCTGGGCAAGGGGCAGGCGGCTCTCAGTCTGTCTGGTGGGGAGTATCTGGTACCCTTCAGTTCTGTGCATTGAAAGTCATTTCTTCTTTGTGGTTCTCTTTTCCATACAACTAGAATGAGGCACAGTAATTAACACAGGGATGCTGCAATGAAGAGACAACTGACTGTACTCCGGCTTTATTTTTTCTGGCATAGTCCACATGCTTTGGACTGCTAGAAGATACAGATCATTTGATTATTTATTTGAATAAATAATGCCAATCATAATAATACAGCAATAACCATCATCAAAACCATAATAGCAGGTAGTATTTCTTGAGTAATCACAATTACTTAGAAGTAACCATCTTGTATGTTTTGCATGTGTATTATCTTGCTTCAAAGAGAGCTAACATAGTGGGTAAGGAACAGTAACAAATTTTGATGTTCAGAAAACCATTATAAAGCTGTTCTAAATTGACTGTAATGATGATGAATAGAATTAACACTTATTGAGCGTTTACTATGTGTCTGTCACTATCTTCATACATGTGATCTTATTAAATATGCGTAATGAGCCCATGAGGTAAGGACTATTATTGGTCCCACTTTACAAACAAGAAAACAGAAATGTGGAGAGGCTAAGCAGAGATCAAGTACAACAGCGGTGGAGCTGAGATGCTCGCCCAGGGCTGCGGCGTGCAGGGCTGTCTCTGCAATGCTGCTACGAGACCTCTGTGCTGCCACGCCCACCCAAGAACCACCACTCCACAAAAACATCCCCCCATACTTCACATGCGCCTCCCAAGCTCCCCCTCTCTCTGTCTCAAGGTTAAGTGGCCCTGTGTATCTCGTGTGAATACAGCTGCTTTACATTGGGCCCTTCCATTCTGCACAGGCACAAATGTTTCCTCTAAATGGTGGTAGCTAGGGCTGGATAGATGGCTCAGTGGTCTAAAGCACCTACTTAGAACAAGCTTAGCAAAGCATCAGGGACCGCGGTTCAATCCCCCAGCACCACATGCCAGCCAGCCCCGCCCCCTGGTGGGCTGAGCTGGCCACACACACACACACACACCACACACACTCTCTCTCTCTCTCTCTCTCTCTCTCTCTCTCTCTCTCTCTCAAATAAATAAAAAAAAATAAAAAATAAATGGTGGTAGCTAGAAAACATCATTGTTTTATTTTATTTTAAAAATGGGATCTCACTATGTTGCCCGGGTTGTTTGCCCAGAGCTTGTGGGCTTTGCTGATCCTCCTGCCTCAGCCCTATTATGGTGGGTCTGACAGCAGGTGGGCACCACCATGCCTGGCTGATAACATCTTCATTGCCTTTTATTTTTAACTTCCTGTGTTTTGGTTTCTCCATCTGTCAAGCAGGTATAATAACATTTTTATACTGGAGTTTAAGATAAAATTTAAGAATGACTTAGCTTCAAAACACTTTAATTTGTATAGTTTTATTGTTACCTCACTGAAAAACAAACAAACAAACAAACAAACAAACAAAACACTGCCCAACAGAAGAATCAAATAAGGAAACTTCTCTCATTTCATGAGCCATAGGACAACGGCCATTTCACGTAGTCATTCCTGCCTTTGAAAATAACAACTGATCATCAGGAGAAAAATCTACTTCAAAAGAGAGTAGACAGAAAATTCTGGAAAGATCAGTGATTTAAGCATACATTCCTGCTCTTAATGACATTACACAACTGTGGCTATTTCAGCACTTAGGCCACAAGTCACACGAAGTGGGCTCCCCAAACACGTTCAGGGTAATGTTTTGAGGGGTCACTGTACCATTCTGCACACTTCCTGTGAGACCATAAGTATTTTAGAAACTCTTTCAAGTTCAGGAGCTCTTTGTGATAAATAGTTTCAAAGTTTCTCTAAAAGAGAAAGAATAAAGCAATGTGAATATTTACTGATGGGTGAACAGATTTTTAATGATGTGGCATATATGCAATGGAATATTATCCAGCCTTAAAAAAAGGGAAGTGCTTTCACATCCTACAACAGAACTCAATCTCAATGACTGCATTATGCTAAGTGAAATAATAGAGTGATAAAAGGATTACTATCAGAACTTTCCATGTCTCTGGAATACTTCTTTTGAAGCATCTAAAATGATCCCAAACATAGACACAGAAAAGCAGAAAGGTAGTTTCCAAGGGCAGGGAAGGAGAAATTAGTTCTAAGGGCTACAGACTTTCAGTTCTGCAAAATAAGGGAAAAAAAAATTCTACAGTTCTGTTGAACAGTAATGCAGATATACTTCAAACTACACACTTAAAAATGGTTAGGATGGTATATTTACTATTTTTTAACTATGCTAAAAAATTAAAAAGGAGAAAAATTAGAAAAGTAATAGAAAAGTTTTTTTAGAACTGATATTTAAAGAGTCTGGAAAAGAGATGAAAAAACTGTCATGGCTGAGGAAACAGCCAGGAAACCATGGCAGTGGATGCTGTTTAGTTTGGCTCTGTCAAAATGAAAGCAAAAAACTTTTGGGGTCACCAAATTGGGTGGTAGAGGTGGACAAAGGACCCCACGATGGGATAGGAGGGACCACAGTGCCAATGCTAATTTCTAAAGATGCTCAAACACTTTGTGTTCTCGAGGTTAAATGAAGCTGCTTTCTCAGGCACTGGTGAGTAAGAAATAGGAAGATAAGGATAAAAACCTTTTCTTTACATTATTTCTAAAATAATAGTTCGGTGGTCATGCCTGAATACAGAATACCTGAGGGCTGGATTCACAGCAACGGACAAACTGCAGTAAACTGTTGTGTTCCACAGCTGATACTGGGAAGAATACTCCAGACTCCTTCAAATAGTTCCACTAATTGTACCATAATCTATCCAGCTCTCAGACGTGCACCATTTTGACTTGGCAGCTGAGTTCCTCAGAGGTGAACTGGTTTGCTTAGAGTACAGACAGGTGGCCGACACACCAAGATGGGCTGGCTCCACCACCCTCTAGCACACTGTTTCTATTGAAATGCAATGCAGATTTCCTTTTCTCCTCATTGAAAAATAAGGATAAGAGTGGGCCAGTGAGACAGCTCAGCAGACTAAAGCGCCGGTTTAGGCAAGCTTAGGCAACCACAAGGACCAAGGTTTGATCCCCCCGCACCACATGCCACGCCAGCCCCACGCCCGGGGTGGGCTGAGCTGGCCAGAGTCCCAGGTGTGGTGGTGCACACCTGTAATTCCAGTGCTAGGAAGGCTGAAAACAGGAGGATCACCACCAGTCTCAGCTGCATAGTGAGACCCTGTAACAACCAAATATATATTAAAAAAAAAAAAAAGGACGGTAACATCCTCTGTCTTCCCAAAAGGGTGCCATCGAGAGTGGTTGCACAGGCAGCATGAACACAGCCACTTTCCAGTCTCACAGAAGGGAGATAGGGAAGCTAAAAGACGAGTATAACGGGAGCACACAAATGTCCCGAGAGCACTGTGCAGAAGGCTGCGCGGGATGTCAGAGAAGGTAGCTCTCCCGGGAAGGTCTGGGAAAGCTGTGAGCAGAGGCGAGCCAATCTTGGGAGCAAGTTTTGAAGTCAAAGTTGGCTGGAAAAGAAAGGGAAGACACTGCTGCAAGAGGGAGATGTGTGTGAGGCCAGGCTGGAGAGAGCACCAGGACTACGGAGTGTAGTTCACAATCAAGATGGTAGCTGCAGGAGGCACAGCTGGAAAGGTGAGTGGGAGTGGGGCTGGAGACCATGGGGTCTGCACGGTGCGCTGCGGCCTAGCGAGACTGCACAAGCACAAAGCCCACCTTTCCACCACATGCGAAGTGTGGGCGGCCCGTCGCCTGAGGGTGAGCCTCTTTCTTGAAACCCAAATACTCCAGGCCAGGTTTCTCTGTGGAATCTGTGAGCTAAATATTTACTCTGTGCAGGGCCAAAGTATCTACTGCAGCTCACTTATTTGGGGGGTAAACACATTAAAGAAAAGTATATTTGAAACAAATCCCCCCTCCCCCATTTCCACTCCATACAGGGGGAAAAATAAGACTGCCATTCAAAAAAATTGAAAACTGCAGAGGGCTCAACTTTCCGGAGTTCTTAGGACAAAATATGTGTATATAAACAGCCACAGCCGAGCTCCACGGGGTTCCTCCAGTTTGTATTCTTTGAGGAGGCTGCGGGCACCGGGTGAACAGCCAACAGTTTCCTTAGTGAGTTCCACAGCCACTTTATTTAACTGAACAGGAGTCATTAGCTGGATTTTATGAAGATAAGGACTTCCAGGAGTGAGCTCCCTTTCGATTGTTTTTTGATTAAAAGCCAGACAAGGCCGAGCTACACTTGGAGGCTCTGAGGAACCTGCAGCTTTTACTTTGCAAACTTGTGACTCTCAGCCAGCTCCACAGAGGATGCCCCCCGGGGGAGGGGGGACTGTGGTTTGATTTCACCAAGCTGAGGGCAATCCGTCAATGTGGAGAAAAGCTACGAAGGCTATTTTAAACATTTAGTTAAGCTTGTGACTGGCTTTTCTTTTAGAGGCATTCCTGGGTGCAGACCACCTCTTTCTGGGTGACAGAAGACAAGCTATTGAATGAGGTTAGGCTAAGGTCCTGCAATTAGAGAGCAGGTCCACCCATGCTGCCATTAGCTGATTAATAAGTGTTTATTTTTAGGGCTCAAACTAACAGGCCATGCTGAGGCCCATGCTAGATGATATTTGAAGCAACATAAGAGTACCTCAAGCTTACAAAAGATCTCATTTTTTGTACAGTTGTTGATATAGGTAAAGTCCTTGTTGGATGAGTAGAAGTTAGTACCAGAGGCAGAGGAAACCCCACTTATATTCATTATGAAAATGATCACTGTGAAAATTGACCCATGACTACTTTGTAAGTAGACATTTGTCAAAGGAAGATAAATATGACCTACTTATGACAACTAGTCGAGTCTAAGCACTTATGCAACACTAAATTTTAAATCACAAAGATTCTAATATTATGTCTAATAAATTTACTTTTTTTTTCTTTTTTAAAAAGATGGGGTCTTGCTGTATAAACCAGACTGGCTTTGAACTTACAATTCTTGTATGTCAGCCTCCTAAGTGCTGGTATTAAAGGTGCATGCCATCACCCTTGGTTCCCAGGTTTGTTATATATTTTTCAAATAATATATTTACAGTTCTACAGATATGTGTTATAATAAACCCATATAGACCTAGACTTTAGCTGAGTTTAATATATTTTCGAGTGTAAGGGACTCACAAACAAAATGGAAAAGTGATTGCTCTTGATTGTCAAACTGTAAGTTTAAAAGATCCTTTAATTATGTATTTACTTTTGTTCATTTAATACTTATGCCTTCAACTAAACAGTATGCTCTCTGAAGGCAACTACCTACTTCAGCATTTCCTGGCACTAGTGGTGGAAGGCATACAGTAGTATTTACATAAATATTTATTGAACACTGAAACAACAGGCAATTAAATAACAGGTTACACAGTCTCTGCACAGTGCTTCTGTGGGTGTCTAGTCTAGACATGAACCTTATGGCATGAAGAGGATGGCTGAATTTTTTAAAAACTGCTGTTCCTTTTTTACTTCATCATTTGCCTTTATTTACTTTTGAGCTTTCATAGTTCTCCAAGTAGGGAAGCAGCAGTGTCAGCTAGGAGAAGGTTGAAGTTATTACTTTTCACACGGTATTTTGTATTTCAAGGAATTGGCTGGAGTACTTTTTTTTGTTTGTTTTTTGTGGAACCAGGGATTGAACTCAGACCCTTGCGCTTGCCAGGGAAGTGCTTATTCCACGTAGCCATCTCCCTGGCCCCTGGCTGGAGTACTTTTATAGGAGAATGGCCTTCATACTTTTCCCTCTTATTTTAAATTCGTCAACTTGACCTCTGTGGCATGTAATAGTGCAGCACTGGTACACTGTCCTCCTTTTCAGGTTAACACAACCCCATTTCCATCCCTACTTCTGAACAGTAACAACTCTGGGAAAAATGTTCTTGGGGCTGCTGACATTTTTAACTCCTGCCAATCCACTGTGCTTTAGGACAAAGAGTGAGGTGTTTTATTTAGACTTCACAGAAAGATTCAGAAGATCTCAAGAAACTAAAAGTTCAGTCTTTAAAGTTGTTCCATGCACAGTATGATTGGTGAAGCCCATAACATGCACACCTATGGCAGTTCACCACCACGATTTCCACAGGGAAGCAACCCTTGTGCCTATGGTCTACTTTCATGATAGACCCAACACAGATCAAACATCCAGAGTTCTTTTGGCTTATTTATGGAACAAGCATTAGTTTCACTGAAACTGACAGTGAAGCAATTAAAGAATTCCTTTTTCTCATTCAAAATTAGAGAAAACTTCTTTACTGGATTTTTCTTTGGTAGGACTAACAATCCTCATGTCAGTTTTGAAGATGCTTAACTATAATACTTTGGGGATCACCGCTGTACTCAAACTTCCTCTTTGAACAGGAATTTCAGAGAAAGATGGAAGTAGTAACTTCCACAAGGATGAAGGACACGATGTGCAGGCCTAATTTGAGGAGAAAGCCTTTCAGAATCAAACTTTGTCTTAAATTGAGAGGCTGTTAACATATGGGGGTTACTATCTTATTGAACTTCACTTAATTTGTCAGGATTAAAGCCATTTAGTAAGTAAAATATGTTAGTTAGAAATACTATAGCAGCGGAGAGGTTGCTGGGTGGGCACTATGGCCGGGATCACCACCATCGAGGCAGTGAAGCGCAAGATCCAGGTTCTTCAGCAGCAGGTCGATGATGCAGCAGAGAGGGCTGAACGCCTCCAGCGCAAAGTGGAGGGAGAAAGGCCGGCTCGGGAACAGGCTGAAACAGAGGTAGCTTCCTTGAACCGTAGGATCAGCTGGTTGAAGAGGAGCTGGACCGTGCACAGGAGCACCTGGCCACTGCCCTGCAAAAGCTGGAGGAAGCTGAGAAAGCTACCGATGAGAGTGAGAGAGATATGAAAGTTATCGAAAAGTGGGCCCTAAATGATGAAGAAAAGATGGAACTCTGGGAAATCCAGCTTAAAGAAGCTGAACACATTGCCGAAGAGGCTGATAGGAAGTATGAAGAGGTGGCTCATAAGCCGGTGATTATTGAAGGCGATTTGGAGCACACAGAGGAACAAGCTGAGCTGGCAGGGTCCCGTTGCCAGGAGATGGATGAGCAGATCTGACTGATGGACCAGCACCTGAAGTGTCTGAGTGTTGCTGAAGAAAAGTACTCCAAAAAGAAGACAAATACGAGGAAGAAATAGATTCTTACTGATAAACTCAAGGAGGCGGAGATCCATGCTGAGTTTGCTGAGAAATCAGTAGCCAAACTTGACAAGACAATTGATGATTTGGAAGATAAGTTGAAATGCACCAAAGAGGAGCACCTCTGTGCACCTCCGCTTGACCTGAACGAGATGTAGAGCTCCCCTGTCCTGCCCTGCCCTGCCCGGCCACAGCTCCTCCCTTTGACCCCAACACACCACCTGAGGCCAGCCTGCCCGAAGCTGACCTCAAAACTCAGGGCTGATCTTTAACCCAAAGGCCGCATTCTCCCTTCTACATTCTCTCCCCACTCCCCACCCCCACCTCCCTGTCTTTTTCATCAAACTGTCCCTGCCTCTACCCAGAGATTCCAGCTGGGCTAGAGGCCCAGCACCTTTGGGAACAACATTTAAGGGAATGTGAGCACAATGCAAAGTGTCTTTAAAAGCATGTTGTGATATACACATTTGTAATAACTTTTAGTTGTAACAAACCATTTGTAAAATGTTTCAAATAACTACAGCTCTGAAGCCGTAATCTAATTCCATTCTCACTTTGGAAGGTAACTTTTCAGCCTAAAGCACAGTGTTCTCTGTAGAGGAAGAAAAGAAGTATGGGCATGCTTTACCAAGATCCAGACATAGTCCAGAGGAAGACTCCACCGTGGAGACCTTACAGCACTGTAGCAAGTACCATCTCAGCCAGAAAGGGGATTCCAGGAGGAGTTAGCCAAAAACCAAAACCATGATGTTCAGGTTTTGAGTTTCGATGTGTCTTTCGACAACTTTATTTTTATTTGTCACTTTTCTCATCAGAAGTGAGCAAGATATGATAATAGTTAGACCGCTGAGACTGAGCCTTTGTGTGTGTGTGTGTGTGTGTGTGTGTGTGTGTGTGTGTGTTTTAGTGATGCTGGGATTGAATCCCCATGGAGGGACTCATGCATATTAGGCAAGAGCTCTACCACTGAGCCATATCCCCAGCCATGAGACCAAATTTTTGTCCTATTTCTACCCCTTTTCCAGCTGCTCACTGAACAGATCATGTGTCCCTTCCTTATTGATGAGGTGACCACTTAATTGCTTTCCTGCCCTTTGAAAGAGAAATAATGTTTTTGCCACTTACTCAGCCATATGAAATTCATCTCACCCTTTTCTGGCTATGAAGCTGCTGTCTCTAAAAGTGCCATCTCATTGTGCTTTGTATCAGTCAGTGCTGGAGAAATCTTGAATAGCTTATGTACAAAACTTTTAAAATTTTATATTATTTTGAAATTTTGCTTCTTTAGGGTTGGAGTGCATGGCTGCCCCATCTGGCTGTGAAGAGTTCTCTCCAGTCTGTGCTAATCTTTTGAAGTCTTTTCCCCACCCAGTCCCCACTTCAGGTGAGGTTTCTGCGAGGTCTGTGAGGTGCACATCCTGCAGCTTATTGGCTTAAAATGTGTGCTCCTTTGCTGTGGTCTCTGGGACCAGTCAGGAAAAGAAGAACCAGTAGTGCAACTGCTTTGATACTGAATATTGACAAGTGTCTTTTTGAAATAAAGAACCAGTACCACTAAACCTAAAAAAAAAAAAAAAAAAAAGAAATATTGTAACAGCAAAAGCTCACATTTTGTGTCATTTTGCTTAGATGCACTATTAAAAAAAATACACAGCTCGAGAGACAAGGCCATATAGGATTTCAGTATGTATTTTCTCAATGCCTACTGTCTTTTTTCAAATGGCTTATTACAATCTGATTAAAATTATTTTAAATGTTTCTGTGTTATCTGTTGTATAGGATTAGATATAAATGGTTTGCAATTTTGGAGCTCCTCAACTTGGCATGTGTGTGGAGGTGTCTGTTCCTCTGGACATCTGTACATAAATTATCCAAAGTTAAATGATAGCAGTTATCCAGTAAATTGAGGTATTAGGGATATTCTGTTTGAAGGTCACTTTGCAGTCTCTTCTTTGTACCTTCAGAAAAGGACAGAAAGCATGAAGAAAAGCAGACTACTTTATTTTGATACTCTAGATAAAGCTAAATGGAGGAAAGGTCTGGATTAAACAATCAACCAAGTTGTAAGTGTACTTTCCATTTTTCCAGACATGAGAAAATAGCAGCAATTTACATTTGTACAGTGCCTGATGAAAGCTTTTTAGAAAATGCTGGTATATTATTTAGAGGGGCAAAACATCTAGGGAAGCTAAGTGAGCCCCAGAGACTCAGTGGAAGGGGGCTGGAGTCAGGATGAAGACAGCATGCTTACTTCCCATCTAGGGCCACGAAGGATACAAGTATGAAGAGATCATGTTACCGTACGGTCCCTAGCAAACTAATTCCTCTTTCAGTTGAGTTAGAATAAAAACGAGACCTTGTATTTTTATCTCATCTCATGTAGAGAAATTAAAAGAAACACTGCTATTATTCAGTGTGTTTAAACACCACAAATCTGATGTAATTGTTAAGCATTATTAAATATATTTAAACAATAACTTTGTTTAAAACTAATTGAGGTATTTTACATTCTGAAATGATCAACTTCTGACAAGCTATTTCTCACTTTGTATCCAAAGACAGACCTTGAATTCTATAAAATGATTATTTGTCAGGCATCCTGAAACATCTTAAGGTTACACTAATTTTTATCTGTCAGGATGTACTAATTAGTTTTAAAGTTTAAAAAAGAAAATAATGCCTGAGTTCAAAGTACTCATCTTTTTCTCCCCCTAAAGATATGATTATCATCTTTATCTTTAAACATGAAGCAATAGTTTATCTTTTTGGGTAAGTGAAAACATACTGGTCTTGTCCAATTTTACAATTGCTGCATAATTTTTATAAAGTACATATAATCATAACTTTATTTACTTATAAGAAGATTGAGTATGTTAAATATGTTTTTTAGTAATTTTTTTTTTTTGGCTAAGATTCCTATATATTGGGAATGAAATTAAAACAAAAAGACCCTGGGGCTGGTGAGATGGCTCAGTGGTCTAAAGCACCTACT
>NW_004524742.1:1271193-1295291 GCF_000260255.1 Octodon degus
ACACACACACACACACACACACACACACACACACACACATAAATAAATAAAATAAAATAAAAAAGATCTCTTGATCTTTAAAAAAAACAAAAAACAAACAAACAAAAAAAAGACCTAGAAAAATTTTCAAACAAATGCAATCATTGCTTCAGTGGTAGAATGGAATACATCTATGGTCAATTAAAATTAATTGTTTCAAAATTAATAAAATGTAAACTACCTGTGCATGGCCACAATATTGCTATAAGAACATTTCAACTTAATATTAGTTGACAAAAAATGAGAAGTCAAGTAAACTTATTACAATCTTAAGATAGTTTTGGACATATGATATTTAATAACAAATGGCTCAACAACTTCCTAACTATATACAAGAGATTACAGTTTTCTGAAAGGTTAGAGGAGAGGGGAAAAGGGAGAAATGTCTGCACTGGAACAACAGAAATGTGTTCCTTATATCTTGGTGTCAGTCTTATAAGCACAATATTATTGGTTATAAAAACAGTGGGCTAAGAGTATGAAACTACAGCTACTCATTACTGCACTGTGAGTTTTGAAAAGCTATTTCATTTCAACAGTGGTGATGGGAGTGTAGAAGTGACATTGGGATGGGATTTCACCAAAGATAGAATTTCTATTTGCTTGTGAAGGATGCAAAGGAACAGGTTTGATGATGGATATAAAGATAAGAACAAGGGCTGAAATAACAATAAAGTCATCATGTTTGGCATGCCGTGGTGTCTCTGGAAATCAATTTGAAAAACAGTGCTCTGGGCAATTAAAAGAATATGCTTGCAACGGCCATGACTCATCCATATGGCTGACACTGACAAAAAATCTACAAAGTACGGTACAGGGTTTCAGGATAAACCTGAGGGGACTTGACTGACCTCATCAGATACAAAAGTTACATTTCTTGTTATATAGGTCTTGCTTTATCTTGGTCTTCACCATTCAGCAGAAAGGTATAAAAATAAGATATAAGGAGTGAAGCCATGTTGGTATGCTGGGTTGTAAAGGGCTCAGGTCAATAACTTCTGACATTGCCAGTCCTGTGGATACCCACTATTATTATGGACTACTGGACTATATTGGAATATTTTGCTGAATTCATGCACCTACAATATTTAAATGACAGGGGCTGGAGAATTGGCTCAGTGGTCTAAAGCACCTACTTGAAACAAGCTTGGCAATGCACAGGGACCGCGGTTCAATCCCCCAGCACCACATGCCAGCCAGCCCCGCCCCCTGGTGGGCTGAGCTAGCCACACACACACACACACACACACACACACACACAAAAAAAAAATAAATGTTTAAAAAATATTTAAATGACAATAGAATACCCTTCTCTGACAAAACTAAACAAAAAAAGGGGATATAAATGAAGGACCATTTTGTATCTGTACATTCAAAATAGGATAGACATACAGCTACATTCTCTTAATTCAATGAACAAGAAGATGTGTTCTAATAGTGTTTGTGGACAGGATGTCATGTCTGCATCTTGTACAATGAATAACTACTGAGACAACAATGTGCAATGTATTTACTACTGAAACTGTCCTACTGATTGGTTTCGAAACTGTCTCACTGCTATTTGTTTCTCAATAAAACTATTTTTTTCAAGAAAAGAATATGCTTAAAGCTAAAGAAAGTGATCTAAACTTTTAACATTTAAAATTATGTTGAAGACAAGAGCACAGGCTGTATTTTTAGGAAAGTAAAACTAGAAGTATGAGGTATAGACTCTGAGCCCAGAATGTGAGGGACAGGTGAAGGAAAGGGCTCAGCATGACGACTATGCAGGCTGAGACACGCTTGGGGTGGTCAGAGGAACAGGCACATTAACAGTGGGCTTAATAATGTCAAAGATGGTGGTCAGGCAAGATAAAAGCAAGTCTCTGCTGGGTCTGTCAGTCAGAAAGTGTTGTAACAATGGATACACAAGATGAGGAGGAGAGGGACAACACAGATATCAGGAGGCAGGACACTCAGAGCACATGACTCAAGAGGTTTGACTGTGAAGCAAAGGGGAAGTAGAGAGAGCAGAAGGAGGAGGGCAGTAGGACATGGTCTATAAACCAATGTCTGAAATTACCATGTGTTAGAAAACAATTGATTTGATGAAAGTTGTGCCCACAGACCCAAACAGGGTGCAAAATAAAATGCTTTTAGTATTCAGATAATAGAAGAAAGCAACTGGGACTAGGGGGAGATGCATCCACGGCAGAGGTGGGGGTACACTATATGCACAGTGGACAAATGACTAAAAGCTTGGCTCATACATCTAGCACAATTTCACAAATATTATGAGCTTTAAAATACAAAGGATAAGTGGCATTTTCTTTTTTTAAAAATTTTTCTTTATTTTCTTTCTTTCTTTCTTTTTTTTCTTGGTGGAACCGGGGATTGAACTCAGGCCCTTGTGCTTGCCAGGGAAGCACTTATTCTGCTGAGCCATCTCCCTGGCCCCCAGCATTTTCAATAAGCTAAGTCAGAAGGAGATGAGGAATATAACCCAGTTTGCAGCAGTCTCACTATGGCAATAAATAATGTAAATTCATAGTATTAAGAAATTCAATTTTTATGTAAAGAAATAAAAAGTCACTATGTGCCTTCAACTCTAATTAAAAAAATATATATATATTTTTTGGCTGTGGAGATCGTTCAGCAGTCTTTTCTCAGCAACTGTCGAGAAAAGCGCAGGGACCAGGTTTCCATCCCCAGCACCACAGGCCACACTGGCCCCATGCTGAGCCAGCCCCTGAGACCAGGATGGTAGCACATGCCTGTAATTCCAGTGCTGGGGAGGCTGATCACTATGAGTCTGAGGGGCATAGGATCAAAATGGGAATGAAAATGGGTTAAATACCCCTAGATTAAATTTTATGTGTTGACCTCAACTTAATGAGGTTTTAGGCAGAATTACTAAAATACTGGCCACTACTCTGAATGCATCTGTGCAGACATAGTGAGCTACATTTATTGCGTGTGTCAAACTAACAAGTTGTAACAGATAGTGGAGCAAAATAAAATTTGGCCAACCAGTTTCTCAATTAAAATAAACCTTGGGCTCACAAGTTCTGGCTGAATTACCCATTCTTCTGCAAAAAGTATCTGAGCTCCTGAGGTTACTCCTCTTCCAATTAGTTATCTGCACAAGGTAAAGGGAATGATTTTTCCATGGGGCATGAGAGAGTAAGTTTTCGAGGGGCAATGTATTGGAAAGTTCTAAGTCCAATTCCCAGGTCAGGATGTGAGCAGTGTCAATTCTCTCCAAAAAGCTGTATATGCTGAATGTCTCCATGAATGTACAGTAGTCCCCAACTTAAGAACATTCAACTGCAAACTTTCATAGGTGTACTGTATAAGATTCACTTTGTTGGATTACAAAAGAATCTGATTTACTGTGATGTACATCTGGTAGAGGCCTCTGCACCTGCTTCACAGATGTCATGAGCTTCAGCACATGGCTGCCCAACTCCCACGGACAGGAAGGCCTGTACTCCTAGAACATCAGCGATAATCAACTATTTTCAGATGCATGACTGAGGCTCGGTGGGTCTACATGTGTGGCCTGCCTAACTCTTCTACTTTTTTTTAATCATCGCAGCCCAGTAAGCATCAGACACATTACTGAAATTTGTTGTCATCACTGCTCAAGGCCTTCTCTGGCAAGTTACTATATTTATTATGATGAAAACCCATGTATGTGTATGAGCACACTTGGTTGTTTTGTGATTGGTTCAAGTATTTTGTCTAGTTGTTAAATAATCTGAAACTTCTTCATGCTCATTGTCAGAAATATAAAAAATTAGAACTATAGAGGCGCATTCTGGTGAATTTGTACAGGTGAACTAAACTTTTCTAGGGCAGGACCTTGACGTCTGAATTCAGCTTTATACAGTAGCTCATTTGGCAAGATGCCTGCCCCACCATGGCCTACCTAAGGCACCGAGTTACCAGCACTTGCCAGTTTCACGTGGGCAGGTAGAGTTTGTCTGCCTGTTTCTCTCTCTCAGCCACACATACACATGCACAGTGGGGGATTATCTCAAAAGTAGTACACAGAGGAACGCCAGTCTATTTTCAGCAAGAAATCACCATGGTGTGACAATTACGCTTATAGCAATAAAGGAAAACATAACTGAGGGGAAGAGATTTCTTCAAGAAAAAAAAAGCGGGAGGGATTTACTTACCAACCAGAGCTAAAGGGGAAAAGGTTAGATATAAAAACTCATTCATGTATTATTTAAGACAAGATCCAACTAAATCCCAACAAAAAAAAAATCTATGAGAAAGAGTGGAAATTTTAGCTACCTACCGAGATAGATTATTCTTTCTTGCTGAAAAGTAAATATAGTAAGAACAGGAAAAATTGGACGGGACAGATTCTAAGGACAAGATGACCATCAAGTCCAGTGATTACTGCTTTTTGTTTTTGTCTTTTTTTTTTTTTTTTTTTTTTAGCTTTCATACTCTCCAGATCACACTCCAAGCGTATGGTGAGAGATTTAGTATGTAATACTTCACAGCTGCAGCAAAGCAAGTACTGCTTGCTAGACTCCAGTGTCTTACATTTTTCTTTTTGCAAAACAGCCGACCTCAGGGCCTTAGTGTTCAAGCCCACTGCCCCCCACCCTTCATGCCCCTCAGGGAGATGCCTCTGCTGCTGCTTCTGCCTCCTCAACCTCTACTAACCCACCAGGCAATGCTCTCCCAGACCTTCTGCATGCTTCATCTCAAATCTTTCCTTTCGAGTTATTTCTAATAGAATTATAAATCCCAACTTCTATTTCCCAAGTGTTCCTTATACTGTCATGTGTGTCATGACTCAAGAGGCTGCAGCTCTGTCTGGCTGTGAAGTCTATGTCTTGTTTAAATAAGTGGCTCTGGTTTTATCATTCAACAATTCAGAAATAATGAACACTTTGAGGTTTACTAAATAAAATAGGTTGCTACTAATTGGGAGAAAGGTACATTCTCACTTTGACAAAATGTTTAAATACAGAACCTGTGACCTATATGAATTTAGTCTTGGATTTTTAGGAGAGAATTAGATAATGTGAAAATTATACACAGTAACTTGCAAAAAACTTTTAAAACAGCATTGAAAAAAAAGAGAATAAAAGGCTTCTCCAGTCTCAACATATGTTTTTACACAAATCTGCATGCTCCAATTAATCTGCCGAACTGCTGGTGTGCGGCTGGACCGCCTTAATCATCTTTATAAGCACAATGTACAATTTGTGGTCTGATTTCTAGCAAGAAAAGTACACCTAATTTTGGCTTTCCCCATACTTAAACCTATTTTAGAAAATTAGAATTTAACCATAGCTTTACACAGTCTTAAAAAGAAAAACTGTATGCAGCTGCTGACAGGTCATTGATGTTGTAATACTCTGAGTATCCGAGGAGAGATTTTATAGTATTATCCCAATGAATGGCATGAAAGAGACTTGGATTTAAAAAATTCATCTCCACTTGTCAAACATTATTAGGAAAGGAGGGAAAAATGGAGATTTCTTGGGATGATCTGACACAATAGCATGTTTTTCCAGTCCACCATGTCTGGCTGGCAGGACTCTTTTTCTTTTCTAGTGTAATAAACAAATGTTTAGTACAATGCTGTGTTTGGAACAGGGCAAGTTTTATTTTCTTTTGTAAGCTCCTGGCTCAAGAGAACAGTCTTATGGGAAATGACGATTGTGTTTATTGTTATTTGATGATGAGACAGCATCTGAGCGAAATACTTGTATAATAAATTATTTCATTCAATAAGCCCATCAATAATTTGGCCAGTTTAAAAATGCAATTTGCATTACAATGCATTCAAAACTCCCTGACATAAAATTTCTTCTGCACATTTCCAATCATACTGTGCCTCTGACACATAAATGCATTTACTTATGAGCTCTTTTTGCTTCTTGCTTGGTTTTAAAACAAGTTACTTGCAACTTTAGATATCAGAAACACCCTAAATCCAAGGATGCCATTACTAGATCAGTCATTTTAAAGCATGAACAAAAATATTGTATTATTTGTTAATTTAGAGAATGATGGTTTACCAGGAATAAACCGGCAGTATTAAAATATAATTTTCACTAATTTTTTTGGTAAAATTAAAATGACAGCAGCATAAAAATGCTTTTGCTGGTCTTATGCAATGAATTCCCATTACACCTCTCCTCCTTGTAGTTTATTTCTGTCATAACTCTGCTCGTTTAAAGGTGGATTTACAGTTCTATCATAATTTTGTTTATGAACTATGGCAAGTGAGGATTATTTTTATTTTGGGAATTCTTCAATGGGCCTTAAGGTAAATGGAAATATCTTTGAAAAGCCAGGGTTGGTAATTACTGGCCTCATGAAAGAAAACAGGTTCTTATTTCTTAATTAGTCTGGTTATGATCCATGACTCGTTCTGGGACAAGAAGCTCTGCTGAAGGAAAAGCTGTATATACCGGCCAATCTGTTAATACAAACTTACTTATTTTCCTCTAAGCAGAAAACCTTCTGAAAGCCTCTATTTTGCAGTGGAGGAAGACTCCAAGACTTGCTTCAGGGCCACAGTCCGGATCTGCTTGCCAATTCTTCCAGCACCTGGGATTCTTGTGAGAGCAGGGGTTGCATTTGATCATCTCTGTGTTCTTAGTACTAGTGCCTGGCATGCAGCTGAGTGCTCAATAAATACCAGTGGATGAATGAAGAACTGATTGGAGCCAAGAGTAGATAGAAAATTATTTGTCTGGATGTGTAAGCTACGAGCTAAAGCTTATGTGAAAGGTGCAGAAAAAAAAGTACCCAACTAAGAACCTGAAGTTTTGGACTCCAGGCCTGACAGTGACTCTACACAGCTGTGTAATCTTAGAAAGACGCAGAGATTATCCAGGCTCCTTTCCCTCACCTGTAAAAGAGAAGCTTGTGTTCTTGGATGATCTAGCCTCACTCCACCCTAGTAGGTCAAAAGTTTATTACTATCCTTATCTTTATAGGCAAGTATGAGTCTTAGTGTGTGATCTGCAAAAAGAATGTAAAAGAGAAAAAGGTATCTCTGCCTACTCACAACTGAGCTCCCAGGTAAAGCATACACTTAAACCCAATGGGATGTACACACCAAATTACTCCTTCATCTGCTTATCTTTGAGAGCTAAGCTCAACACATGCAATATGTGACATGTACCTGGTAATTACTTAATGATCATTAGTGAAGGTTTATATTCACTGGTGGTGATATCTGTGGAAACATGAGCTTTACAGAGGCCCAGGCCTTTTGAAACTATATATAATATGCTATAATATATGAAAAGATTTTTAGTGAGAAAGTACATAGCTTTAATTAATATTTAACTCAAAATTTTAGAAACCTTATCCTAAATCATAGTTTAATGTCATTAGTTGCTGCGAAACACCCTTGGGGTCAGACTTAGCTTAGATTTCTATCTGAGCTATATATGCTCATCCTCCAACCTTGAGTAGGCTTCAGTTCCCTTATGATTAAAATAAAAATGGCATCTACTCTATAGAACAGTTATAGGCCTTAATACGATATGCATAGAATGAATATAAAATCACTGGTCCAGAATTGACCTCATAAAAAGTACTTAATAAACAATAAATAATTTCATTTTTTGTTTTTGGCAAATGAGGTTAATCATCACTTGAATTTATCTAAATCTTCAAGGATGTTTACTGCTGATTACCAAATCAATCTCTGGTGATAAAGGGAGTTCCTTTTCAAAAGCTGTAGAGAAAAGGTCTGGGTGGAAGCATGTGTCTGATCATAGTAGCTTCTAAGGAATCCACTTGTCTAGTAGGATTCTATGTGTGCTAGTCAAATGCTTCAGTTTAGGTTTATTACATATATCTCATTTTAAGTGGGTTTTCCAATTCATCCTGATGAGTACTGAGATTTTTTTAAATTCAAGCATTTATTGGCAGAAAGTCACTGAGACTTGAGTAGGCTTTACAAGGGGGAAAGATTTGATTTCTTTTTTAAAAATTGGGCTCATTTATCTATCTTTGCCTCTAGGATTAATACAAACTTTATTATTATTATTATTATTTTTTTGGCAGAACCGGGGATTGAACTCAGGCCCTTGAGCTTGCCAGGGAAGCGCTTATTCCATTGAGCCATCTCCCCGGCCCAATGTAATGATTTCTGAAGTTCTTTCTAGTTCTAAAATTCTTAGGTCATTTTCTGGTTTCTGTGTGAAGAAAGGGAAATCCTCTTTGAACAGCTTTGAAATCTACTTTAACACCAAAGTACTTCTAGTCCTAGAATGGCATGGTGTTCCCATGGCTCCAACCATACGCTGGGTGCTTCAATATATGGGAAATGAAAGCTCATTCTCCATTCAAAGGAAATCAAAACTCACTCTTTACTCTCCAAAAATTACTGAAACTTCTGGATCATAGAAAGAAAACATACTTGATCTCCAAAAGAGGGAAAAGGCCACAAGCACACATGAGACTAGTAAGTATATACCACTCAAGAAAGCATTCTGGTGTAGGGGAACACCTTTAGATGACTATGATGTGCTAACTTCATTGAGTGGTCTCTAATATGTTTATGTCTTTCTTATAAATATCTTGGGCAAACTACAGTTTCTAAGGTCAAGAGAAGTCTGAAAACCTAATCAGTCAATAAGAGCAAGGGCTTAGGTTTGAATTCATTTCCACCAACAGGCCTTAGAATTACTGTTATTTTTTCTTCTCTTCATACCAATGATTCCCAAAACATAAATGGAGAATGCCAGGCAATGATGTAAGAACTGGCTGGGAAGTTGAATAAAATGCATACTCCTAGGTCTTAGACAAAAACATTCTGATTTAGTATGTTTGAAGGTGCCCAGGAATCTCTTTTAAACTACTGCTTCTAGTAATTTTGATGTATAGGCAGGTTTAGGAACCTATGAGTGCTCCCCAACCTCATCCCTGCTTGTAGTCTCTGGGAAAGGCTCACAGTGGGTGTGTGGCTTGAACACTGAAGACAAAGTTGACGTTGTAGAGGTCGAGTCGTGAGATGTTCTTTGGTGAAGGGAGCTATCATTTCGTGTAAGATACCTGTCCCATCTAGAGCAGAGGATCAGTAAAGGAAGAATAAGTCTTCAGATACATTTAAAAATCAGGCAATAAATCCACCCATCATTTGGGGACTGCTAGCCTTTAAGGAGAAATTTCTTTGAAGTCTTGTGTTCAGAGGATTCTGATGCAGACAGTGGTGGCATACTTAGTAGACAAGCCAACTTTATTTTTATTTTTCGGCAGAATCAGAGATTGAACTCAGGCCCTTGTGTTTGCCAGGCAACACGCCAACTTTAAATACAGAACTTTCTTTTAATGTAATGACATATGCTGTGTTTTATAGTCCATCAATACTGGCTTTGTGTAAGTGAATAAAAGATAAAAATTTAATTATCTTTTCCCAATTTTATTTGGCCTCCACAACTCTGCTTTTAATTACAGTTTCATGACTTTTACCTGAATTCAAGTGTAAATTTTTTTTTTTGGCAGAACCAGGGATTGAACTCAGACCCTTGCGCTTGCCAGGCAAGCGCTTATTCTACTGAGCCATCTCCCCAGTCTCTCAAGTGTAAATTCTTTAAGTTTTTTTAAAATCATATCTTCAGTGCACTGTAGAAAAGGAACCTTAACTATTTCAGTATTTTATATTTTTATTACCTTTATAAACCTCTGAAATTATAGTGTACATCATCTACAGTGAGTCCCTACGATTGAAAGCAGTGTCCTGTTTTTAAATGAAATGTTTTTGTCACCTAGTTTAAAACAATATATTCTGCCTGTTGTGGCTGTGTCTAGACTTCCCCCAAAGCCTCATGTGGCCACCAAAGGGCTTCTTCAGAAGCGGCTGGATCTAGAGTGTGTGACACGAGAATTGATTCATGGTGCAATGCTAGCATTAAGGACACTAGGATCAAGTGTGTGAGTGCTACCTGCCCCAAGTATCCCAGACAAGATAAGAGGGGCAGAAAGATGCTGTCAGCATTTCTTGTTGCTTTACTGCCTTCTGCCATCCATCCTGCCTTGGAACCAGCTGACTGTGAACTGAAACCTCTATGAACTGTGAGCTAAATAAACTTTCCTCCTTTAAAAAAAAAAAAAGCAGTGTTGTCCCCTCCTACCCCCAAAACCGGCCAACTTTCAGATAACCACAGCATTGCCTGCTACAATGTGTACTATAGTGCAAGACAAATACATACAAATCAAACTGGAAAACCTCAAATGGGTGTGTGTGTGTGTGTGTGTGTTTTGGTGTCAAGAAGCAAACTCAGGGCCTCACGCTTGCCAGGCAGGCTCTGTACTGCTGAGCTACATCACCAGCTCCTCAACATGTTATTGATTAATTCTAAGAAACACTTCACAATGAAGTCTCATAGATTCAGTTTCCTTGGCTTCAGGAGAGGAATAAAGCAGTTGCAGAGAATATGAAAGGGGAAGGGAGCTGTGTTAAAATATTTTAAAGGCAAAGTTGGCAGCAAAGGGCAAAAAAAGAAGCAACCAGAAAGGAGTTGCAGAGTCCACAAAATAGCACGAGGGATACAGGCTGCACCTTCCTTGGCTGCCTCCTTCATGGGCGGGGTCCCTCAACCTTGTGCCTTTCCAGTGTTTCTCCCTCCTTGACTCCCATCTGGGACATCTCTGGAGGTGGGCTGTTCAGAACTTAACAGCAGTGATAAAGAAAAGGCAGGGAACAAACAGTCAATTGTCACCAAGTTCAACAACCATGAAAATTTGTACATAAAGGCATTAGAGATCTTCTACTTTTTCCATGTGAGGCTTGTGGTGACATGGCATTTGGTATTTAAGATTATGTTCTTGAGCATGTGGGTCATTTCATTTTCCCCACAAGGGGCTAAAATATTCTAAAACCCTGAAAGTTACACAGAAGAAAACTTAAGAGTATTTCTAAGAATTCTAAGTCCATTGTTAGCTCCCTACTATCAAGAACTGGAGCATCAGCAACATCTTTTAATCACTTTAGAAAGCCTGGCTATAGACATACATGTGAGGGAGGTTGAGGCAGAAGGCCTGCAAGTTGGAGTTCCCTCTGGGACATCCAGTGACTTGGTAAGATGCTGTCTCAAAGTAAAAAAATAATTAGGGGCAAGGTATGGCTGGGTCCCTCGGTTCAATCCTTAGTACTACAAAATAAACGAATAAGTAGGTAAATAAATAATCTTGAGTTATGGCCTCATTGTCAAGAATTGAGTCTGGTATACAGCAGTTGCTCATGAAACATTTTCTGAATGCTGACTTAGATGTCTGAATGGCTGATTATGTGTTCTATCTTTCTTGATAGAAAGCTAACAACTTTTAAACAAAAAATAGACGTCAGAAAAACAGGAGAGGGCAGAGATTGGGGAATGGATCATTACTTTCAGAGCCAACAATCAATGAGTGGTGACTCTCAAACAGGCATTGAAGCTAAGGCGGCTCAACTGAGTTTGCTAAGTTTTAAAGGTGCAGGAATCTACTTAGAACCCAAGAAAATTTAAAAAGTAAACACACACATATATTTCCTTTTATCCTTTCACTAATCTTGGCCAAATGGTGACACTGATTTTATTTTACTCACACTTAGGGCTCAGTAAATGTTACAGATGGACCTATTAAACACATATTTGGTAAATTGAAATGCTACAAAACCAGTAATTTTTAAAATAATATTACCTCAAGATGAAAAGTATGGGATCTAAAATACTGAGACAAAAATGTAAGTATCACTAAATGCAGCAATTTTTGAAATTCAATGTTTACAAATATAATAGAAAATTCAAAAATCACTTCCAAATATCATATTGTCTCAGTGTGAGAACCTGAAAAAGCAAATAAAATCTGAAGGATACAACAGAGACTGGAAAAAGGGAATGAACCTATTCAAAAGGAAGGAACTGCTGAGTTGAGAAGAACAGGAGAGGGAGTGGGGGAAAGAGATTTCACTATGTATGTAAGCAGGATGGCTGGACAGCTGCACTGTACATTTCTCAAATTAAAAAATAAGGAAAGGGGGTGGGGAGATGGCTCAGTGGAATAAGTGCTTTCCTGACAAGTGCAAGGGCCTGAGTTCAATCCCCGGTTCCACAAAAAAAAAAAAAAAAAAAAAAAAAAAAAAGCGGGGGGGGGGGCAAGATTTGAAATGCAGAATTTGTTTTGTCTCCTTTTTTCAATTTTTTGTCCTTTTTCTCTTCTTAATTTCTTATTTTTTTTTCTTTTTCTTCCAATTTTGCATGCACATATCTGGTAATGTGAACAGTAAATTTGAAGACAACACTATACATTACAACAAATACTGGGGAATTCATACTATTTTGTTTAGTAAATTCTATATCATTTGCAATTTTTCTGTTTTAATGCTATTTTGTACTTGCTTTAAAAAAAATAAAATAATCATGTCCAAATGAAAGTGAATTTTCAAAGCAACCTCCATGTTTTACTTTTTTATTTTTTTGTGGAACTAGGGATTGAACTCAGGCCCCTCTGATGAGCCATCTCCCTGCCCCTCTCCTCTTCTCCAAGTTTTAGAAAAGTTTTAAAATGGCTCTAGGATTTAGATTTGATTGAAACAAGAAAGAGAGAGAGAGAGAGAGAGAGAGAGAGAGAGAGAGAGAGAGAGAGAGAGAGAGAAAGAGAGAGAGATGTTGGGTGACTGGCAACCACTTTTTATGTAATTAAAATGAGCTCATTTTATCTTTCTTTTACTCAGAGAAAGAATTACTTCTGCCGAAGCTTCTTTGTTGCCTTTTCTCCTTTGGAACCCAGGATCCTATAAATGTCACATGAAATGAGTTACTTAACAAGTATACTTCAGAAACGACGTAAAGACAGAAAAAGCTTTCTTTTTAATGTAAAGAACAACTGTATCTTGAAGGCTAAAGCAAGTGTATGATTATAAAGTAGTTTTTGGTTATGTACGATCTTGTAGTGGCACAGGATAAGGACACTGCTGCAGAACTTAGAAAGCACAAAGTTCCCAGTGGGTGAGGACTACTCCCCACCCTTACGGCAGGCAGACAGTGAGAAACCAGAAAGCAAATGAAAGAACAGGAAGCTTGAATCTACTCCTGGATTCAAAGCACTGCCCATGACTTGATCTTATTACTGCTGTTGCCCTGAGCTTCTTTTGCACAGAGAGCCTGTGTTACATGAATGTACCTGCTAGGTCTGAAATATGTGAAGTAAGAGCGTCCTGCAGTCAGAACCTGAGTCAAATGCTCCTCAGAAAAATATGAAACAACAGAACTGAAAAACCTGTTCTACAACTGTATTTTCCAGTCTGTCTTGTAGAAGTCTAATGGTTACTTCTTGGGGAGTTAAACAGTGCATTTTGAAAAGCTAAAATCATGTTTCAAAGTATATTTAGGCCAAATCCTTGGGGAATAAAAATAAATCAGATTCCTAGAAGCATTCATTACTCCTTCCACATATGGATCTATTAATCAATTGACAGGAAAGTTCTAATCTACTAAATATAAATGAATGAAAAAAACATGAAACAAATCTAGGTAGAGACCAAAGGAAAAGAAGTTAAACTTCTAAGAAAACAAATAGCAGATAAAATTATAAAGTACTTTTTTTTATATAGCAATATATCATACTTAATATTTTAGCAAACAGGTAAAATGTTTCTCAAGGTACATCTTACATATTGTCCCTACATAAAACTGGCAAAAGATGAAATCAGAAAAAGCTTTTGTTTCTCTAGACTATTACTTGACCAAGACTTTGGCAGAATAACATTCACCTTTTTATTTTAAAATAAAGACACATCAAAACTCTGGAGTTGAAAGGTTAAATGTACCCTCTGTGTAGTTGATAAACGTGGGCCTAATCTAATCAGGGTCTGTCCCAGGCAGCTCAGCCCTGACCTAGGCTTTTCGTTTCCACAGGGTAAGATCTAACGAAGATGTAGGCTCTAGGCCTTTGACCTTCTGAAGACCTTGCCTGTGCCAGTGGAGAGTTCTGGTTAACAGCCGGGGAGCTCGTAGTTCAAATCAGGAACATGTGCATGCTGCTAACGCAACACATGGCTTTGAAATTAAAACGCAACATGATCGAGTGCTTCGGGATATTTTAACAACTAGGAGAGAGATTATAGCTAGATAAAGCTGGGCTTTTGGGTCACTTTTGCTCATTTATGTTTCTTCCTTTTTCTTTGGACTAGACAAATTTAATTTTATTGTATTTCTTAAGAATTTGCTAGAAAAACAAAAGTTTGGTAAGTTATTTCATGGTTGATTGATCTTAGGGAAATGGGAATGTTGTAAGGTTTCTCTGTGACATGTGTCACCTATTAGATAGTTAGCTTTTTCTATTTCCAACTGAGCCAAACCAAATTAATTAGAGAGCAGTTTGAATTACAAGCTAAATACAATGAAAAGTAATAAAAACAGAAAGTGACATTTAGGTCATCAATAATATTCCTAAGGTAATTTGGCATTGATTTTTCTTGCTTTCTATGATAAAGAGCTTTACAAGTTGTCAAGCTGACAGTTTAACCCCAGTTGTTACAGTAGTAACAAATGTGGGAGTCAAGAGTACAAATTTAATAAGGGGTCAGATTTATTTTCATTTTGGATCTCACTTTGCTTCTCCTAGAAATATCACTACTAGGAGTGTCAGACGGTCCAGGTTACCGTGCACCTAAGCCCACGGATCACATAGTTCTTGTAAGTCAAATTTACCATTATTTTATTGATAAAACTCCAAATCAAAGTATAGTAAAAGAAGATGAAACCAAGGAAAACTTCTAACAAGACACTAGTACCTTCTGCTTTAATAATGAAAGAGTATATAATACGACAATCTTTGTGGAGTCATTTTATTTCAAAGCAATGGTTTTCTAAATGAAAAGTTATATTCTTGTTTCAGTTTATTTTAGAATGTCTCAGATCCATGAAAGTCAATGTTTTGAATTATTTTTAAAATTTTAGTACAGGAAAAATCCATGGCACAAAGATTTCACTTCCAAACAGCTTAACATATGAGTTGGAAACAAAACAAAAAGGAGATATAGATTTTATTTTCTTATATGGATTTCTAGTTTGTTAATCTTTGAATAATCCGGAATGAAGATCTATGACCCCTCAGCTAAATTTAAATCCTTTGTCTCCAGTTATCTTGAGGACTGAAACTGTCATTCCTTTTTTTTTTTTTTTTTTTTTTGCGGAACCAGGGATTGAACTCAGGTTCTTTTTATTCTACTGAGCTATCTCCCGGCCCAAAACTGTCATTCTTTTGTCTTTAGTATACATAACATCTGTCAGTCAGTTACACACAGTTGTCTCCTAGGATGAAAAGTGGCCCTCATCCTAGGTCCTAAGAGGATGATTCCTGATTCCCACTACAGCACAGTGACCATCTGCAGAAACCATGGTACAAAATTCCTTCTCACTTTAACCTCTGGAGGACTTTACATGCCATACTGCGCTGGCAGTGGGCAGCAAGAGGCTCATGGAAGTGGCAATGCCTGGAGACAGCAAGTGGCAGAGGCGACCACTTGTCAAGAGTTCTTAGCCAACCCTGGGGTTACAGGAGAACCTTCACCACCCTGAAGGCTATTTCCCAGCAGGACAGGTTTAATCCCTGAGTGGATTTTCATACCTGGCCATTTATCTTACCCTTTCACACATACATCTAAGGACAAAATCCAAGCTTCGTGTCACGGCTTACAAGATTCATAGGATCTTTCTTTTCCAGAAAATTCATTTTCATCACCTTTTATTACCTCATCCAACCAAATATGAACATCCTGCCACATAGAATCTGACACGGTTCTCTGAAGGTGCCAGTTTCTTTAGCACTTCAAGGGTTTCAGAGTTTGTTTTGCTTCACTTGCTTTCTCTCTGCCTGGAATTATTACCTCATCCCTTATTTTAAGGTTGAGTATAGCAATCTTTTCTGGGTAGTGTTAGAATGCTCCAGCTATTTATGTCAGAATGAAATGAACCCACACTCTAGATTTAGGTCTATGTTGTCCCCGTTCAAAATGGAAGCCTCTAGTCACATGTAGTATTAAAATCAAAATATTACTACCCTAGAACCAAGCACTCTTTAAAGCCATGTCTTCATGTAATTGATTTCCCCTGGTAACACAATCCTTTAAGACTTTCGAGTTGTAGTTAAACACATGTCATCAAAGCATGGTGCTACTAGGATTTAGGGAGATGACAGGAAAAAGGCCACCCTCTGGGAGTGCAGCTAGAGGAATCCACACACAATCCACTCTTGTATTCCTTCAACAGGTATCTACTTTAGCCTCGATGTGCCAGGCTCAGTGCCAGGCAGTGCAATGGTGGGCAGTGCTGAGCCAGCTCCTGCTGAGAAGAATGTCATCACCTGTCAGCATAATTCAAACTGAGAGATGGGTGGAAAATGGACTACCCCTGGGTTGAGGCTACTGCCACAGATCAGGGTAGGACCTCAGGGAATGGAATAATATAAACAGACTACAGTCCCAGACTTTTAACAGAAACACTGGGCCAGATTGCTTTCATAATTAAGTGTATCAGATTTTGGAACTTATAAGTATTGCGTATCATGTCACATTCACAGTGGGGCATTAAGCAACAATCTAAATCAAATGCATCCACATTTCTGGAGCAAACATGACTATCTGAACAAAGTAAAATAAATCCAACCTCTCAATGGCTTTATGAAAGTTCAAGGATTTTTTTTTTTTTCTGAAAATGTTTTAACGAAACCTTACTAAAAAGTTACGCTTTTCAGAGCTTTTTGAGATTTCTGAATTGCAGAGGTACTACCCATTATACTTGAAAATTTGTGGTAGTGACTTTAGGATAACTTTTTTTTAAATTTTTTTAATTTTTTTAGAATAACTTTTAATGTAAGATCTGGAAAAGAAAGAGACAAGGGGTCTCCAATTTTGTCTGGAAACAAGTGCTTCTGGTTTGGTGAGATTTCTTTTTAAAATGTCAGATACATAGGGCTAACAAATTCAGTCAACTGCTGAGTGTTTAGCTTGTGTAAGGCTGTCTCCTTCAACTTGGCCAGTTCTTAATGAGTGGCTAAAATTCAGAAGGTTGGGCTGGATGCTGGTCCACAGAGACCCTTTAAGGCACCTAGCTGAAAGTCTAGCTAAGAGCAGTGGATCGGCCTCCTGCTACAGCAGTGGTCCCTGACCTTGGCTCTGCTCTGGCGTCAGCTGAGCAGCTCTACAAATCAATGCAGAGACCACAATGGAGGTTACACTAGAGGCCAAACCAAGCAGAATCTCAGGAGACAGGACCAGATTCAGATCTGTGTATGCATGCATTACTATTACTTCACTTTTTCAATTGGGATATAAAATATATGCAGTAAAGAACATAAAATACTGTACAAAAGCCTCATGTCAGCATCACCCAGAAGAAGAACAAGAATGCGCTGGGTTTCAAGCCCCTTCCTCCTGCCCGTTTAATATTTTCCCTTCCACTCCACACGGCAGCTATCCCTGTGACCGATCACCACCTGCTAGTCTCTGTCATCAGTGTTTTCTGACACTGGTTCATAAACTGGGCAGCTTATTGGCATCACCTGGATACAGAAAACAAAAGCAAAAAGACACTTCTCTCTTCTGCTTCTCCCGTTTTCAATCTCCCTCTTTTCTTTTTGCTCTCTTCTATACCTTGTTTTGGGATCAAACCACAATTTCTACAACAGATACCAGAACAATTAAGTTTCATTTATTAACTTCTCCATTTTTCTCTCTTCCTTTTCATTTTTATTTCAAGAAGAAATAATTTTTATTATGGATATAGAAGAAAAAAATGAAAGAAACAGAAAAAGAAAGTAAAGCAAGCCAAGTGGGGAAGAAATATAATGTGGAGAGAAAAGACCAAAGGAAAAGCAATGGGAGGGAGAAAGAAAGTGGGTTCTTTCCCAAGACAGTTTTTCTGACCCTTATGGCCACCCAAAAGCACAAGAGCACTCTGGTGTGTTACATAGCCAGGAGATCACTGGTCCATAGTTTTTAAGATGCCACAGTGGAGAACACCTTCCCAGGCCCACCACAAGCCTGAGTACCAGGGCTTTGCATCCATGGCAGGCAGCCTAGCATTGTAGGGGGCTGCTAGGTTCTGGAGTGAGACAACCTGGCCAGTCTGTGCTACACTGAGTAAGGAATATCACCTGCTTTAGCCTCTTATTCATCACCAGTAAGGTTGAGCTTAATAGAACTTAACTGACGGTTAACAGGGTGCTCAGGTATCTAAACAATCACTAGTACAGGTATTGCTGTGAAGGTATTCTGTAGGTATATTATGGACAGTGACTTGAATATGCTCATAATGGAGCTATATGTGCACAACTGTCCCAAGGGGTGGCTTGTGCCATTAATACTACTTTCATAACCACCTCATTTGGCAGCCTGTATCAACCAATGAGACCATTCCAAACTGCTTGATTGTACAGGCATGAATGAACTGCCAGTTTTCCCAAACTGGCAATGTTTGAAGCACTTCATCCATTACATTGTGGGTGGGGTTCATCCAACCAGTTGACTGACAGCCCTAAGAGCAAAAATAGGTTTCCTGAAGAGAAAGATTTAAAGGCAATCCTGTGCCTGGTAGCACAGGCAGGTACAAGGAACTGGCTCACAGACTGGTATTTGTGGTGAACACAAAATTTGACATAGTACAAATGGTCCTCTCTTCCTTAGATGATTTCCTATGAAGAAACTTTATCAAAGACTGCCATTTTTCAAAAATGTCCCCCCAAATTCTCATGAGTTGACAGGTATGTCTTTTCACAGGTAGCTGGATCACAGGAGCACTACACTCACCAGTGATGCATCTACTGATGTGCTCATAGCTGAAAGCGCTGTTAGGAATCAAGGCATGACGGAAGCGGCTTGCTGGGCACAAGACCTAAAAAGGTGTATTCTTGCCCCCTGGCCTCCTTTTCTCTCTGCTTCCTAGACACAAAGGGTTGAGCCTTGCCTTTCTACCGTGCTGTTTCTGCCTTGGAGCCTGCTGGCCACGTACTGAATTCCCTGAACTGTGAGATGAATTAAACTTCTCCTTTAAGTTGAGGGTATTGTGTAATTTGTTCCAACAATAGGAATGCTGGCTACTATGCTCAGGCCTTCTGAATTCCTAACAATATTGTTTAAAATTAAAAAGTTGCCAGGTATGGTGATGCACACCTGTGATCCTAGCACTTGGGAGGGGGATGCAGTAGGACTGTCATGAGTTCAAGGCCAGCCTGAATGCACAGCAAGATCCTATCTTTAAAAAAAAAAAAAAAGGTCCCCACGGTGGTGCACACCTATAATCCCTGTGCTGGGGAGGCTGAACACAGGAGGTTCACTATGAGTCTGAGCTGTGTAGTGAGACCCTGTATCAAATACATTAAAAAAAAAAAGTTTCTTAGTACAAGGCAAATTAACAACCCTTGTTTGCTCAGCTGCCTCTCACAAACTGCTTAGTTCTTTTGATCTTGTTTGCATCATCTTTCCATCTCACTCATGTGAACTGCAGTTTACAGTGCACAATTCACATAAAACAGACTCTTAATAGCAAAGGTCACCTGTTGATGGTATTTCAGATGTCAAAGTTCTCACTGTTGAATTAAAGGAAAGTGAAGTTCTGAAGGGTGAAGGCCCAATTACTTGTGTGACGCTTTCCAGGTGGCTTTGCTTCAGGGACTTGAACAGGTGGGACCGCAAAGCCCACCTGCTTGTCTGTTTGCACAGTGACTAATACATTCATAAACACTTAATAAACATTTAACTGTGTCAATTCTCTCAAAACTGTGCTTTTGCAACCAGAGTTCAACAGATTTGAAGTTACTGACTCTGTAAAGCCACTTCCATACAAGGGGATGGGGCTGCCAATTTTGGTGATATGGGAATCTGCTCCTTACTAACGGGCCACAATTGCTGGTTTTCATTATGCTCAGGTCCAACTCATGATGCCCAATATGACTTCTACATCACAAAGGAAATAGAGAGCAGACTGTGACCATTTTACTCCTAACAAATTGCTTAATTGCAACACATCTGGAGGGAACCTTTTCCAAGATTCAGAGAGCGCTTTAAGAATCATAATTATAGATCCAATCTCTGGTACTGGAAAAACTGGATAGTCACATACAAATGAATGAAACTGGATCTTTATACCCCATACATAAATAAACTCAAAATGGATTAAAGGTTTAAATGTAAGACTGAAAATTACAAAACTAGAAAAAATAATACTGAACAGCTTTTTTACACTGGTCTCGGATAGGACACCAAAAGCACAGCAACAAAAGCAGAAATCACACTAAAAAGCTTCTGCAAAAAAGAAACAAACAGGATGGAAAGGGGGCTTCTACACTGGAAAAAATATTTGCAGCCCATATATACCCACTGCTATGGTTTAGATCACTAACTCCTAAGGTCCATGTCTTGAAAGGGTGGCCACCAGTGTGTGGTGTTTCTGAAAGGCGGTGGGGCCTGCAAAAGGTGGAGCCCAGTGGGAGAAGGTGAGGGCACTGGAGGTGCGGCCTTCAAGGAGACACTGCCCTTCTCTCCCGCTTTGCAGCGTGGCCGCCATGGGGTGAGCAGGCTTCCTGTTAGTGCTTCTGCCATGAGGCACCACGTCACCACACAGCAGCATAGCTGAGCGAGCACGGATGGAAGCCACAGGCCAAAACAAAGATTTCCTTTATTCAGTCATCTCAAGTATTTTGTGACAGTAACTCAAAGCTAGCTAATGCCCATGATAAAGCTTTAATATCCAAAATATGTTAGAAACTCCTACAACTTAAGAAAAATACTAAATATCTTAATTAGAAAATGGGTAGAGGGGCTGGGGAGATGGCTCAGTAGAATAAGCACTTGCCTGGCAAGCGCAAGGGTCTGAGTTCAATCCCCGGTTCTACCAAAAAAAAAAAAAAAAAAAATGGGTAGGGGCTGGTGATTTGGTTCAGTGGTAGAACATATGCCTAGCAAGCTGAAAGGCCTGGGTTCCTTCCTCAGCACCATAAAAACCAGAAGACAATCACTGTTGGAGAGGATGTGCAGAAATTAGAATTCTTCTTGTACACTGTGAATGGACTGTAAAGTGCAGCCCCTTTTCTACTTTGGTATGTAACTTCTTTTAAAAATTAAAAATCATGAACAACTAAAGAATTTCATGATGACAAAGCCAAGCCTACACAGACTACTAAATGATGTTCTAGAGAGGGAGCAAATTGATCACAGCCCCATGAATGAGAATGGAAAGAACTTGCCAAATAGGGCAAACAAACAGAGGAGAATAATGGGTATACAGTAGTAGTCTTTCAGTTATTCTTTTGTATTCAGCAGCAAAATATTTCCATCAGCACGCCTAGCTCACGGTCATTATGCATGTCCACAACACACTAGAACTTTGTGCGATATCCTGTCCTCAAACTGTTAGAAGTGCTGGTCATTTACTTGCCATTCCAGTATTATCTTATGTTTTACTCTTAGTACTTCTTTACTATCATGAAAACTTTTTCTTAGTTCAATTGTTTTGAATCATTTAATTTTCTGAATATTGCTTAATCTTAATTTTTGTTCTAAGATTTATACTGTATCTTTGACTTACAATTTATTTAAAAGACATTGTATGATATCTTCTCCTAGTATTAGAAACTTTAAAAAGTATATTTCCATTTTCTGTTGACTTAAAAAAAAAGGAGGTTTGTACTTATGTTATTTGCTTATTCTTGCCTATATCTTGTAATATGAGAAACTACTTTGGCAATAACAACACACAATGTACTAACCATTGTTATTCCCCTAAAATCTTGTTTTGAGATTTTGTACCACTGTTTTTATTTTTTTTCCTTTCTTTAAAATAAAAATAACTGATGTCAATAAATAAATAAAAGAAAAAAAATGAGGTTTAAAGAAGCCTCTTTAAAAAAAAAATTAAAAATCATGGACTGGTGAAATAGCTCAGTGGACAAAGTGCCTGCTTAGGCAAGCGCAGGGACCAGAGTTGGATCCCCAGTATCACATGCCACCCTGCTCTGAGTCTGGGTGTGGTGGTGCACGCCTATAATCCCAGTGCTGGGGAGGCTGAAACAGCACAATCACTAGGAGTCCGAGCTGTATAATGAGGCCCTGTACTAAATACATTAAAAATAAATTTACTATAAGATTTTCCAACATTTTCAGCTCTGGGTACTTATCCAAAATAACTGCAGTCAAGATCTTGAAGAGTTGTGCTCTCATGCTTTACCAGCATCCCTCCTAATAGCCAAGGTATGGAAATAACCCTGATGTCCACTGATGGATAATAAAGAAAATGTGAAACATACAATGGAATATCATTCAATCTTGAAAATGAAATCCTGACATATGCAAGCACAGGGGTAAAGGTGAAAGACATTATCTAAGTGATAAGCCAGTTACAGAGTGATTAACACTGCACGATTCCATTTATATGATGCATCTAAAATACACCAGGCCCATGCAAGCACGGAACAGAATGTCCGCAGCAAAGGCTGGGAGGAGATGAAAATGGGAGATGGCTGGTCCGTGATCATAAAGTTTCCGTTAGGTAAGAGGACGGAGTTCAAGAGCTCTGTGGTGCACCAGTGTCTACACTAACCAGTACACTTCCACAAGGAAGTTCTTACAAAGGCAGATCTTTGTAATGCTGCAGAAAATACTACATTCACAAATTTATGCATTTATAACAAAGCAAGTTTCATAAGGACAATCAATCAGAAAGAACTGAAAAATGATGACTGACTGGGGTTTAGTCCACAGTAGACGTCCAGGTTGCTTGTTGATTAGTAATTGAAAAGGGCAGATAACCCAACTTGCAGAAGAGACATTTCATTGCAATGGTTCAGCCAATCATTTCCTTCCCCTGCTTCCAAGCTTCCCTTGTCTGATGTTCATGTACATGGGCTTATTTATTGGATGAGTTTTTGAATGTGTGGCTGTTTCATGCACATATATATGGAGAACGGCTACCAAAGTCACCAGACTCATACAAGATGTCCCTGAATGTACAACTCCACACTTGTGTACCACCTTTGCTTCTAATGCCCCACTATTTTGCCATCTGGAAACCATAGCTGTTGTGAAGAGCTGCTGTAAACACAGAATAACTCACTTGGGGTGGACTTCAAAGTCCATTCTTTGCTTGAAGTCGAGTTGAACTTTACAGAGAGGATATAGACTTGCAAGGTAGGAAGAAGGTCCAGCCAGCCTTGTTGTCACTGCCCAAGCTAGCTGAACATGGTGAACAGAAATGAGGGGCCCTGATACTTAGCCTATGGTACACCTTATGGCAGAAAAATGGTGGTGACTGTGTGACAGCTTAAGTGTCTTTAGAAGAACTGAATCCTATGGTATTCAGTCTGGTGAGGTGCCTAACTCCTATCCAGTACAAGAAGAGAGCATGGCTGTCACTGGGTACCTATGTTTCTTATGAAGCTTACTGGAATAATTTGAACTCTTAGCAAATATGGCCAGAAATTTAGTGTTACTTTGGTCTTTTTTGTTAACTGGTTCAGAAAGTGGTGGTGAGTAACACATGAATTCTTTCTCCTGGAAAGGGTAGTGAGTGTCAAGGCAACCAACACTGTCAAGTTCTAGTTTGTGCATCAAGTAACAGAGTATCAGGGTAAAATTTCACACCAAAATGTGCAGAATATTAAATATGACGATTTTCAAAGCAATCAAGGTATGACTATATGGAGCTGAGCAAAAGTCTTTACACAGGGCTGGGGATATAGCTCAGTGGCTTGAGCACCTGCTTGGCAAGTTTAAGGTCCTGAGTTCAATCTTCCATACTGCCAAAAAAAAAAAAAAAGTCTTATACCAATCACTAAAGAAAAAAAACTTGTGATGGCATGCACACCTGTAACCCCAGCACTTGGGAGGCTGAAAACAGGAGGATCACCTCGAGTCCAATCTGTGTGGTGAGACCCTATAGAACCTGTACTAAGTAAAAACAAAAACAAAAACAAAACAACACAAAGCAAAAAACTGGAGATCAAGAGGTAATAGCCAACTGTATAGATAAATGCTATAGGCCTTAACCATTTTAGGAATGTCCTGGTGACCCCTAATTTTCACTGATCCAGGAAGAAGCTTTTCTCAG
>NW_004524742.1:1295422-1323230 GCF_000260255.1 Octodon degus
AAAGGGGCATTAACCTGTGCTTGTAGCAAGGGCAGCCTTCTTGCAAAGTGTCACCTGTCCACTGGATTGTAAACTTTCACATATGAGCATTTAAAATTTACTAAGCAAATAGGAGATAGATTGGGCATATTGGTGTTCCAGAACTGCCATGTGATGGCTGTTAAAGTCTTGTGGGTCCAAGTTCTGAGCCTCGTACCATTTACAATACCACTTCACAGTGCAAGAAACCCCACTTTCAAAACTGTTATCAGGTCCATAAAACTTATTAGGGTCACTCACCTGCAACTGGCGGCAAATACTACTTCTCAAAGGAAAATAACAGGCCTCTTCAGAAACTAGAACCAAATCTCACATCTTAGTATGCAATAGTAACAACTAATGTCATAGAAGAGTTTACTTTTCCCTAGAGTAAGATGGAGACAGGAAAGGCAGCAGGCTGCAGAAGGTTTCCAGATTGGCAAGAAGGATGACATGCCTTCCTTCAGGTGTCACCAAGGGACAGGGCTGCCCCTAACAGCGACATCCTTTGTCAGTGCCTTTGAGACCTGAGAAAGTTTTCTCCCTGACTCCACCTCAGACAGGACTTCCTTGAAGTGTGGTAATGAAAACCTTTCTCTCGGTTTCCTCTTTGTTTCTTTTGGCTTATGGCAGTAAAGAAGAAAGACTATATCATCTGCTAGCTGATGAAAACGAATCACTGTATATTGTCACCAGATCATTTGGAGGAAAAGTGATGAATGCCCTAAAGAAAGCCCTAGGATGCTATATGTAAATCTGAGATAAGAAGAGCCAATAAGGTCTGTGACAACATTAAGCCAGTTACCAGCAATGAAGCAATTATATGTGTGACTGAGACAACCTATAATGACAGCTATAACAAAGGCACATGAAAGAGGGCAGGAGACCACTTGGAGTAATCTGAAATATCTAGTGTCCTGAGAGGAGAGAAGTATAACTTATTCCAGAGCTCAAGGGTCAGAAAGATCTGGATTATAAATGGAGACTGAAGGCACTATATCACACAACTTTCTAATTATAAGTGCCTGAGCGCGTAGATGCACGTGGTGAAGGCATATGCTATAAAATGACTGATGGCAAGGAGGCATGAAGGAAAATGCAAGCGCACTGAACAGAAATACGAGGAGGGAGGAATTAAAAGTGAAAGCACTCTATCTATGAAGTACGGACACCTAACTTTGACCAGGTGCAATGAAGCAGGCATACACACACATTACTTGTAGACAAAGAAGTTGCTACAGCCTTCCTGCAAGAGGCGATGTAGTAAAATGTACCAACAGCCTTAAACCTCAGTGGTCCCTCTGACTTGGGAAATCTATTTTCTATGTTACTCTAAAGAAATATTCATGAATGAGAGAGAGAGAGAGTTCATGAAGTGTTAGTAATAACAGTAACAACAAGAACTAGCATTTATTGGGTGTTCACATTCCCTTAACAGAAGAAAAAGCTTATTCTGGATGCCAATGGAGGATTTCCGTGGGGAAATGAATAAACACTTAAAAGTTCTATGTATCAGATATATGCATAATTTTTATAGCATGACAAACTGCCTTTCCTTGTCTATAAAATAACTCCACAGATGAGTCAAAGGCTCTGCAGTCTATCCTGGAGGGAAAAAAAAATGTGTATCTACAAGCTACCTTTGTTTACACTTGTTTATATGTGTCTAGACAACTGGATAAGAGAGATTTTGGTTAACAAAAACAGTTTATTCATTGACTATTAAAGAAAAATAGTTGTCATTACAAGTCACATCACGGTACAGAAAACACAGATACCACAGTTTTATCCATTTATAACACAGCAGATTTCATAAGAATAAAATAAAAAAATAAGAACGTTCACTGAGGTGAGGTTGCAGTTCAGTGGCAGAGCCCCTGCCTGGTGTGCATGAGATCTCCAGCACCTCCCAAGCTAAGACATAACTCACTGAAGCTCCGCCCCACCCCACTTCATAAGGATGTTTATCCCAGTGTTGTTCATGTTGACTTCCTAACCACCTATTAGAGGAGACTGCTTAAATAAATTAATTTCTATAAAATAGAAGCTTAACAAACCTGCAACAAAGGTTAACGTAGAGCTGTATTTAGACAATGAAAACAACCTCAAATCTTCTGAGATGAAGACCACATGAATATATGATGGCATATAGAGTATTATTCTATTTAAATATTTTTTTAAAAATCAATACTGCTAGGCCTGGTAGTGAATGCCTGCAATTCAAGCACTTGGGGAGCTGAGGCAAGAGGACAAACTGTAAGGCCAGCCTGGACTACACAGCACACCCCTGTCTTAAAAACCCAACCAACCAGTCAGCCAACCAACCAACCACAAACAAACTATTAATAGTGATAACCTATATTAAACATGATATAATGGTTTTATGTTCACTTTGTTTATCCAGAACTCTTAAACTTTTAGAATTAAATAGGTATTACTATCAAAAAAGAAGCACAATTTATTTTAAATGAGGAGCAGTTTTCTTGTAGAAATAAAAATACCTTTCTTTCACAAGGGAAAAAATATTTAGCTGTGCAAATATTTGTGGAGAACATAAAGAATGTCTCCAAAGGGAGTATAATGTGGGGGAAGATTCATCCTGAGTGAAGATGAAAGAGCTAGTAACTCGCAAAGGAGAATTCCTGTTAGCACAGCAAATATACGGAAGAGCAGGGCTCAGTGGCGTACGACAGTAATCCCAGCAGTCTGGGAGGTTGAAACAGGAGGATGGTGAGTTCGGGCAGTCTGGGCAATGCATGGAGACTTTGTCTCAAAGATAAAAAAATAAAAAGGAGGAAAAGGGCTTATGTTGGGGCTTAATGTGAAGGTCCTAGGTTTGGCCTTGAGGGTTGGGGGTGAGAAGAAGAAAAGGACACTTCTTCAGGCCACAGTTGGGGACATTCTAAGCCAAAGTCTCCTGAGTGCGCAGGGAGCACAGTCATCTGCGGGAGGCTCCCTCCTTCTGTGGCTCTTGGCACTCCTGATGTCCCCAAGCCCGTGTGCGGCTGACGCTGCTTGCCAGGGCTCAGCATGGCACGATACCTACTCTGCTCTCATGTAAAACCCTTTGTGGACACTGACAACCGCATGCCACTCAAAAACCACTCAGATCAGGCAGATGCGGGGGCAACTGTTTGCACTGGGCACAAGAAGAGCTCTCTGCCACATCCTTTCTCACTCCAAATAAAACAAAGCCAAAACCGATTTCATGAATATTTTCTCTGGATAGTTTCTAAATCTTCTGTAATAAGCATTTGGCAGCTGGTTAGGTTAACATTTCTGAGACTATATTTTCAGCTATACTGAGAAAGGTATCAGATACTGTATATTAATACATTATACTATTCAATACTTGGAAAAAGAACCTTTTTTCACATGGTCAAAACTTACAAATAACATAGTATAAGTGTGTTAAATACAAACTTTCTTCTTCAGATGGCATTAAACAGAATCTGGAGCTTAAATACTTGGAAATCACCACAAGAAAATACAAAGGTGACACATTCCTTACAGAAAGAATATCGCATTCACAAGGATTGGGGCAGGGGGTGGTGCAGAAAGTCTCCTGCCAGTGCACAATGTATACGTTGAACTGTACAAAAACATTTTTAACCTGAGAGAAAGGAGATCAGGGAGAGAAAAAGGGAAGGTACCTGGGGAGGATATAATCAAACCACATTATATGCATGTTTGAAAATGCCATAATGTATCCTGTTATATTGTATAATTAATACACACTAATAAAAATAGCCTAACAGAATTCAATGTGCACCTAGACATTGCAATTAGGTTTTCTGTAAACTTTAACTTGTCTTTCCTCATCTCATGAAGGAGGGAACTGAGGCACTGAGAGAAGTGCCTGGCCCAATGTAGAAACTTGGTCTTCTATAAAGCTGATAGTCCCTAACTACACAAAACCTGAAATGCAAGACAACATGACTGTTGAAGCATCAGTACACAGTCTAGCACTGTAGCTATGTACTACATGCCAATATCAGACATTCCTTAAACTCTGGATGTGGACTACAGGTGAAGGCAGGGGTAGCTTCATCCTTAGGCACCAGGAGGTGCCTAACTTTTTTTAACTTTCTGTGAGATTAACATTATATTCCCTGATACTCAGAAGAAAAAGATTCTTAACAAAGTCTTGGGCTGTAAACTATTATACTATATTTTGCTTCTGGCTAACAGCAAGAGAAAGGAGTTTGCTAGGGCTTGAGCTGGAGGGCACAGTTCCTTTAGTCAAGAGTTCACAGCATCCTCAAGGGAGGGCTGCATTACTGTATTGCTGCAGCTAGATCTTGGCTTATTCTTCAAAATGTTAGTGACCACAACTCATACCACCTTTCCCCTACTAGGCTTCTGTAACCTTGACCATGATTCCCACCATGTGAAATGGAACACAAATTTAAGGTGACAAAATTCTGGTTGGTAGATGAGACTAGAAGAGAATCCTCTGAGTGCTACACAGCCATTATGGTGCAACTGACCTACGTGAAACTGCTACCATGGTTCACAAATTCATTGTCAGGTTCCAGCCTCTAGCTGTTCTCTGATTGTTCTAAATACTTGACAAACTGAAGCCTTTTCACTTTCTGTTGAAATTGCCTCATCTCCCTGTCAGAGCGCCATGGGGGACTCCATTACTTTTCTGACTTCTCTCCCCTCCTGACAAGTCATTTAGCTGGCTTCTTGTTGTGAAGGCTGTCCATGTCAAATTAGCCAGGGCCCCTATTGTCCTTATTACCACTCGAAAAGCCATCATGAGTAATGCTACGGGGTCCCTCAGTTGCCATCATTTGTCAGAAAGAAAAGGAGTGTGGTTACATATAGCTGACAGGTAATTTCAGTGTCTACAATTACCCCAATTAGTCTTGTCATAAACAATTCGATAAATGCACACCAATACAAACAGATAAACACACCAAGGTCTCTCACTATTAATGCTGTGTAATGGGTAAATCAGTGATATGATGCTATATTTTATTTATTTTTTTTAAGCTATCCTCAGCTGTGCGCTGGCACTTGCTACCTGGTCAGCACAAATTGTACTATCTACTTTCATTAGCTCATCACCACAAGGAAATCTGAAAGGCTGTGACAAAATTCATTTAGAGGGAGCAGATGAGAGCAGATTGTTATAAAACCTGCTTTAGGCATGGATACAACCAACGTTTCCTTTTGTCAGCTCAGAGCAACCACGAGCTTTCATGTTCACTACTTTGTGGTTAAACATCAGTATATGAGGATGATATATGATGGAAATGGGAAGCAAAACAATTATATCCACACTGAGAATAGGAACATGAGTTTTTGGAAAAAGCCATTCTATCAAATGCAACAGTTCATAACTACCTATTAAAAAGGCTTGTGGGCTAGTAGATTTACATGTGAGACTATTACAGTTTTTTTTCAACTAAGAATTTCCACCCTTTTTAAGACTATACTTTAATACATGTGTGGTATCACTTCAGTAGTCCTATGGTTTAATAAAGGCATCAATGTTCCTACTTGCTGGACTGCACAGAAATGATGAAGACCTGGTAAGTGAGGTACACTGCTGTCTCCACTATTCTCAAAATCCTGGGGAGTAAAGCTCTTCTACCACAATGTTCTCTAGGAGCACTCTTCTGTTACACTCTCCTCAAACCTGAATGAAGCACTGTTAAGTTCACTCTTGTGCTCCGCATAAATAAGGGCTCAAGATTCAACATCTGTAGCATCCACCGCGTCCTGTCTGTTTGCTGACCACAATCTTAAGTGATGGCTGAAAAACCCAACACAAGAATATTGTTGTAGGAAATTGCTCTTGGCAACTATTTGTTCAAGCTCAAGATTTTTTTTTTTTTTTTAAACCAACACTAAGAACCCACCAGAAAATAGGACAGGTCTCCCTAATGAGTAATCTATTTTAGCACAGTCTTGTCTAGGCATGACAGTTTACTGAGAGGCTTGAAAAACTCGTAATTACCAGTGTTACAGGGCAATTAATGTATATTACACTGCACTACTCATGGCAGCAACTGTCATTTTCTCAATAAAAATGAGTACTCTTCAGCTAAAGGTGACATTAATTGGGACTTTAATGACTATGCAGAGGAGCTGAAGCCAAATATGAACAAAACAGCGATTCAATGAGCGACTTCAGAAACGAGAAAATTGTACTAAAATGAGATTAATTGCTGTTTAGAAAAAGGAAAGAACCTAAAAAGCTATTAAATTGCAGGGTTTGGGTGCCCGGGTGACGGTTGTGATGTTAATCTTGCATTCTCACAGCAGGCAAATATTCACTAAATTCAGAGCCTTTTGACAGCAGGAAAAATCATGTATGCTTAACTTCAATCCATCAAAAATATATTTCAGCTTTTATCAGTGTTCTAAATACTTCTGCAATTTCAGAAATTACTGCTCCATTCCTTGGCTGTCATCATGCAAATGTGAACACTGTCAATATTGCTATGAAAAATTTCCCAGCTTCAAAAGGACGACTTCAGTGATAAAGAAAGAAAAACGTGAGTATTAGAATTGCAAAACACACACTACTAATATAACAGAAATCAAACAATAAGAATTTAATGTTTAAGTTGTGGAAACTGCTAAAATAGAAAATGATGGGGTGGGTCCTTTTTGGGCAGAAAAATCAAAGAAAAATAATTTGTAAATTCTTTCAAGGCTTGTAACTTTATGCTTAATTAATTACTACCAACAATTAAGACAGGATTTTGCAACTCAACTTTAGGTGCTGTAATTGTTAATATCACTCGCTAGTTTCTAGAAGCTTTTATTCTTGCTTTTAGGTTCTTATAAACAATTATATAACTGCTTTTTTTCTGGCCTTTTCAAATATCATGATGACTGTATATACAAAACAGCACTTAAACTTTGACAGGTAAGAGAGATACACCAATTTGATAATGGTGAAGTTTATATATTCTGTAACTTCCTTTATTTGTTTTTAAAGAGACAAGCAACTTAATATCTTTTTAAAAAATGGAGAAATTTTCAAGAGTCACATTTCGGACAAAAATGAAGCATTCACAATAGCTATTCCTGTAAAAAGATTTGGCCTGATGGTCTGACACTGTTCACTTCCAAGTATATAAGCAATTCTGTTTGTTCTGCATTTTAATATTTAAAGAGCCTTCTCATCCACAGGTTAGGGCAGGATGCAAGACACATTAACATACATGTAATTTTGGCCATCCTCAAAAATAGCATCCACTAAATGACAGGCTGGAGGTGAAATACACATCTCCAAATCAATGATAAGCCCTGTCTGTTCTAGAAGTCCAGCAATACAAATCCCTGACCCCCACTAAGAAGACTGCTTATTGGCCGCTCCTCTGCCACATTATACTTTCGGGACACTGTGGGGAAGCAAGTGGGGAAACACTCCTGTGGACGTCTGCGCTTCTCTGGGAACACGCACATGCATTTCTGAGTTTGAATCTGAGCTGGGGTGTAACCATCCGGGTAAAAGAAGCTGCTTTCAAGGCCCAGCGTCTCCCCAGCACTACCTGCTCCTCCCTGTCCTCCAATTTTCTCTTTTCTTGTATCTATACTTTCATGTTAACAGCACAATTCTTCCTCAAGAGTCTCACAAATGTCCTTTTTAGCCCTTTTTTGGGGGGTGAAAAGGGGCCTTTGTTATTCATTGTGCCATTTCAAAACTAAGCTTCTCTCATACCTCAAAAACAGCTTTATTTTAAAGACAAAAAATTCACCAAGCTCCCCCTAAAAGTCTTTTCAGGCAGAGTCCTTAGAGAAGACAGGTGCCTTTGGGTAAATTATCTCTACTGACAAACCATTCACATAAATTTGCTTTTTATAAAAAAGTACATGTCAATAGTTTGATTCCATTTTGTCTATGCAAATACCATTGATAAAACTTTCAATGGAAGTTTTCAGGGAATGGAAGAGTTCCAAACTAGGTATTGAAATGGGACTCAGGAATAGGATACTAATCCACCAAACTTGCCAAGAATGATCTAACCCAGCAGCCATACAAAGGCAATCACAAACCATCTACTTGATCCTAGATAATCCCTTATACTGTATCTCTAGGATCTCATCTCCATTCTGCAGTTTACTGAATGAGGCTCCATTTGGGCCTCCAGGTTTCTCATTTGCAAAATGGGAGCAACTTTGTCATGCTAAATTTGCTGCCTGGGAGTTAAGTGCTGAGCACTTGGCAGACACTACCAGCTCCAGGAATGTTAACGATTGGAATAAACCTTTAAGGAGAGTTCTCAAAATGAATTTATTTGATACTGTTGTTCAATTGCTGAAATTCTTTACCCCTCACGGTTGTCACGCTGGTGCTACAAGAGAGATGATCGCATTGAATCATGAGAAAGACCTGCACAAAGAAGCAGGAAGCACTGCTTTCTCAACTAAGGCTGGGGTTCCATTTTAAACGTCATTACTAAGATCATAGATCTCTCTTCCAAAATACTACTCTGGGGTTTAAATTTCTCATTACTGCCCCCACCCCCCAAGGTGGAAATGTACTATAATGTCCACTGAGATCCCAACTGACAGACCATGTTTAAGCTGGGAATAGTGACAAGTTACAGGGACTTTTTCTAAAAATCAATTCCAGGAGATTAGTAAGATACGTTTTTAGATACATACCCTCAGAACATTATAAACTCAGAGAGAAGCCAAACTGGAATATCTCAAGTTTGGAAGATGAACAATATTTTGATGTGCCAAGGCTAATACATTATATGTTTTGAGTCTTACTATTAAGACCTGTAGCAACTGTTTTAAGAGATGAGTAGAAATGAAACAAATGGTAAATGTTTATTCAGTCATACAGTTCTGAAAGAAAACAACTGTTAATTTGCATGAGCTGGGATCACTTAGCAGACTGCTTTTTAAGAGCTATCACCTCTAGGAGGCCCATACAGAGGAAGTTTGCATTCACTCCTCTTCTACCTGCTCCTACATATGGTTTTTTTTTTTTTTTTTTTGGTTCCTCTAATGCCTTCAGGGCACTTTTTTTGGCCAGCAGGAGAGTTGTGAGGTTCGAACTCCAGCAACATGAGGCTGACAGCTTTGCGGAGCAGCCACTTAAAGGACTGAGCTAGAGCCAGGCCCCCCCCAAACTTTTCTTTTTTTTTTTTTTTGGTGGAACCAGGAATTGAACTCAGGCCCTTGCGCTTGCCAGGGAAGCGCTTATTCCACTGAGCCATCTCCCCGGCCTACCTGCTCCTACATGATACTTAATTTAAACTTAGTTTTTTCTACTTACAACTAATATTCAACAAATTAAATCACTTTAAAGCAGGCCAGTGAGATGGGAAGAGAGGGTATGGCTAAAACCACCAGGGAAAGGTGCAGCAAGACTCAAGAACACGTACACAGAGCATTCTCAGAGCCCTGCACGTGGCCTTCTCATGAGAAATTAAGCAGATTTCTCTAAGATGACTTAGACGTGATGCCAGTGAAGGAAATATAAAAAAGAGAAAGGCACCAGTAAGCTCTTGCTGTTGTGCCTCTTCATGGCAGCCTATGCTATGCTATAAGATATATTTTTATTTTTTCCTCCCTTTTCACTTGGCCCAAGATTCACTCAGCATAGCCCTTTATTTTTTCCTACCTCTAATAAATGTAAAACTTTGCCACCTTTTGTGCTTGTTACCTTCAATTCTTTGTCCAGCACAGAAAAAGACCTAGAAATCACCTCTAAAAGGAGAGAAAAAACATTCAGTGGCATCATGTTCCTTTTCAATTACTTTGTGAAAGTTCAGAGGTCAAACACCCAAGGATCAGTGTGGCCAGACTGCAACTTGATGCTATGTTTCAATATAGAAAGTCTGAGGATGAGGAAGGATTTTAGTCATAAAATAATTTAATACAACAAGAATGGTTGTACCACATAAGCAAAACTTTTAACTGTATATAGTAACAACCTAAGCTACGTAAATGTAGGCAACATTTACTGTGTAATGTAATGAACTCTGATTTCTCTGTTAATTAACTTTCCCCTCCTTCTATAAGCTGAGAAAGTAAAAGGAAATCTGGAGAGTTCATTGAGTTGAACAGGGTCTGTATCTTAGGGAGACTGGTTAAGAGTTCTTACTCCTTCTTCAATCCCAAAAATGTCAGGATAAGGCAGGCCTTCCTGGAGAACCTTTCCTTTATATCTTAGCAAGTTAGGAATCAAGGAAGAAGAATGTGATGTGGGACTTTCTTTGCAGGAAAGACTAGTTAACTTCTGGCTAAAACAGAGAAAAGCAAGTCATTAAAAAAAGATGAGTGGATCAAACAAGGAGAGAGGCCTATTAAATTAAGGTAAATGATCAAACCATCTTGCTACCGGGAGGAAAAAAGGGGTCAAAGAAAGCCACAGCTGCATATAAGCAAGGACTAAGGCCAGGGGGTGTCAGGAGAGGGTGAATTAAAGCAAGGAAGAAAAGAAGCAGTGCTCAGTCTCTGCCCCTCATCTGGGCTTTGACTGCATCAGTCAGCAAAGTGGTTCACAATGAGAAATAAACTTCAGATCCCAGGTCAGAACTAAGGGATCTGCACCAAGTCAGGGACAATCCCCAAAGACATCTACGCCTAAGAAAGGCCAGTATCAGAAAATGCATTAGTGGGCTGGGGAGCTAACTCAGCAGCATAAGCACCTGGCTGGGCAAGTGCAAGGTCCCAAGTTCGATTCTTGGTACTGCATGCTGTGTGGGGCCTGAAACGCTGGACTTGCTGTGCTGCCCTGGCATCAGGAGTAGTGGCGCATGTCTGTAATCCCAGTACTAGGAAGGCTGAGACTGGAGGATCGCTGAGTCTGAGTTGCGTGGTAAGACCCCGTACCGAAGAAAAAAACAAAGAAAGAAAGAAAGAAAGAAAGAAAGAAAGAAAGAAAGAAAGAAAGAAAGAAAGAAAATGTGTTAGTAGTGACCCATATTCAACTGAAGCCATAGTGTGGTGGCAAAAAGACACCAAAATAATTTCCAATTTATATAAATTACCCTTTCCAAAGCACAATTAAAATTGGACATTTAGACATAAAGCTTGAAATTCTGTAATCCAAAATTTCTCTTTCCTCAAAAAATGTGACTCTGGATTTCAACATTTTGAATTACTTGAATCGATTTCTAGTCTCGCAATACTTATTTCACTGCCTAGTTAGCAATGCCTGGCACCTATATTCTCAGGCTGGAACAGGAATACACACTGAATAGCTCTAATCCAAGCAGCTCTGAAATCTCACCTTTTGAGCACTAATGCAAGTTTCTGATTTTGTAATACGTGAACTTCTGTATTGAAGAATCTAGATTATTCAGCTTTCCACTGTGATAAAGTGTCTGTGAATAGCTGCTTGATGCAGGAAGGGTTTATTTTGATTTGTGGCTTTAGAGGTTTTAGTTCACCGGCCAAGGAGGAAACATCGCGGGAGATGGGCATGGGCAGGAGAGCACCCTCGGCAGCAGCAAGGGAGGAAGAGAGCAGACAAAGCACCCCACGGCTTGCACTCATAACCCAATCCTCTAGCCAGGCTTCACTTCCAGTTCCCACCAGCTCCCAGCAGCGCCACCACCAAGTTTGCCCTCATGATCCTGCACCTCTGAACACAAGAGCACCGCAGACCAGGCCTTCCACACACGAGCTTCTGTGGGACACTTTAAGATCCAGACTGTAACAGAAGCTCAGCTGGCAAAGCCTGTGCAAATACTGCAAAATCTAAAAATGCCCTTGCATGTGAAACACTGCTGGACACAAGTATTTTGCATAAAGGACACTCAACCAGCACTTTTTTTCTTGCCCTTAACATCATTTCAGGATCAACATTTCATTACTGCTCTTCATGTGAGAAACACCCTGCCATTGTCTAAAGAATGGCTTACACCGGCCTTCAATGGTTACATGCAGCAAAATGAGGGCAGGGAAGGTGGTCAACCTCTGTATCTCTCCAACAAGGTAGCACTGGGTACTATTAAAAGACCATCACCTTCAGCAAAGGTCTAGTTTTTACCATGAGGAACATATAATAATCTGATATGCATTAAAAGTTGAGCTGAATCTCCTCTCAGTCACATATCTGCCTATTTTATACTATATACTATATTTTATACTATATACAGTATGTGCTTTTATCAATAAGAATGGAAGAAGGCTCCCGATAAATGCAAAGAACACTTGACTAGGCAATAAAAATAGCCATTTTGCAAATATTGATCTAAAGTTTAAAATACCTAAATCAATCAGACTGGATTTCCTTTTCCAGGACCACATAAATTTTAGAAATATATTTATTTTGATGTCATAGGACAAAAATAAAAATGAAAACATTAGCAAAAAAGTGCTTTTTCTTTTCCTATTTACTTATTTATTTATTTTTTTTTTTTAAAGACAGGGTTTCACTATGCCCTTCAGGCTGGCCTTGAGCTCACTTTGTAGCCCAGACTGGTCTGAACTTGCAAGGATCCTTTTGAATTGTCCACTCAACCAGTCCAAGTTCCAACTACTGATCTTCATGGCTTTTCCTAGTGAGGGAGGGGGCCCTTATCTCCTCACCAGCTGAGTTGTGAGGCTGGACCTCTTGTATACTACATTGCTATTAGTCTTAAAATACTTGGGAACTGATTGTTCAACCAGAATAAAATGGGAAGCGATTTTTTAATTGGCCAAATGCTAATACTCCCAAAACTGTCCTGGTCTGCAGTGGCTGGATCAGAACAGACCTCCTTTCTCTTGCGCGCTGTGTTCACACCACTCCTGGTGCTCTCCACATGCCCTGTGCTTGAGGCTGTACCAGCATCACCATATTACCCCTACAGGCTGTGAGTGCCTCAAGGAAAGGACACACACTTGTCCTTGGTTGTCTGTACATGGTAAATACTAAATGACTGTTTTGTTGAATAATAAGTGAAGAAATCCTGGCTCTGATATTAATGAATTAATCTTGGACAAGTCACTTTATCTTTCAGAGGCTTTGCTTTCCTATCCATTAAAATGTTTTCAGTTTCCTAGAGGAATGGTTAGGCTCAAACAGAATAATGACTGTACAAATGGAATAGATTACTACAGCTGTTGTTAATAATTACCATTTGGATTTAGACAATAAAACTGTACTGTTCCATGGGGGGAGAGAGGTTCTTGATGGTCTCTACAGTTTTTACCATAAGGAACATATAACAATCTGATATGCTAAGAATTCTAAGCAGTCAGGTCATAATCCAGTTTTTTTAATTTTGCTTTTTTCCTTCCAATCTCTTATGTTCTCATAGCCACAGTCCACCAGCCCAAGCCAACCCACAGATCTTTTCTAGGGTTTGGATTGTAGTTAAGAAAGGCATGAACTGCTCAGGTCTGTGGATCTAGGAGTTTTTACACTTGTGTACTTTTATTGTGACAATGCAAAGTTTCTGCAGAAGGCTCCTGAAAAGGCAGGACTCTGTTTGGGTGGACAAGAGGCCGAGTGGTAACTGACCATTGCCCTGTCCCCCTGCCAGCACCACTGCTCTGTAATGTGGACTCTCTACCTCTCTACATCATCGCCCTCCTTTGGCTCTGTGGGCCTGGTATACAGAACACAAGTAGGAGAGGTAGAGTCGAGAAAGAACACTTGCATAGCTCAGCCACCTGTATAGGTTGTCTAGAAGTTACTAAGTTTGCGCTAAGAAAACCACATAGATCTATTTTGGTGTTTCTCCCACACAAACCATTGTTTAAGTAACAATATAACAGATTTTTCACTGTCAAAGTTCAGACCTAGTAACCAAGAACTAGTGAGGCTCAGACTGAATGGTGCCAGAGACTTCATAAGATAGCATTTATCTAATGCACAATGAATAACTTCCAGTCAGCTGAATTATTTGAGAACCTAAACAAGTAACTGAAACTGAAGAAAATGGTATGCCTAAATGCTGTATGAGCCCCATGTCCCCAAATCCCTAAAAGATGAAAAGCACGGCAGGTGAATTCAGCACAGGGTACTATTTTTAATTCTGCAGAGCAATACAAGCATATTGTATGCTTTTCGGATCTGGTTTGTTTTAATCACAAGCTAAAAATTCATTTATAATGCTATATACAAATGCTGTGTTTATATGGGCATCATGTGCTGCTTGCCTGAAATCCTATACATTAAAATTAAGAACAGAAATCCAAGTTAATGGTCAAAGACAACCAATAACAAAATGACTAAATTATGGTTGTCAAACATCATTTAATATGTGTATTTCTGAGGGATTTGGGGGAACAATAATTATTAAAACTAAAGTGATATTGAGTGAGTGTTTATGACTTCCTATTAGAAAGTCCAACTTGCAAAGCATTCATTTCAAGTTGAAGACAATCATGTGGCCACTCTATGCGATGGCCTAGTGACTTTATATCCTCTTGTCAAACCCTAGCAGTTTTATTGTAGTGATACAAGCTGGAGAAGGTTGGAGGTTAAAGTTGACAGGAGGGCCAACAGGAAAATCAACTCACTCCTTTCAAGAGATCACAGCCTTTAACAGATATGGGTCTGTCCGCACTTTCTGCAAACCTTACAAGTTTGTGGTTGGTGGTGTTTTAAAAAAACTGATCCTCAGATCAAAGGTCAGACGGATCCAGTAAATGTCCTTTTACTTTGAAATAACTCCAAGAGGTTAATGTGCTTCCAGTTTATTGTTGTTTGATTTTGTAAAATTCAAATCTAAAATGACAACAATTCTACTTATTTTTCAAGAATCTGAGGTCTCGGAAAGGTGAAGTCACTAACCCCTAATGCACGACATGGCTCCAAAAATATGGGAGCAGCTGCTGTTGGGTGAGAGACTAGAGGGATAGAGGCCTGCGCTGGACGTCATGCTCAGGTGGGTGGGAGGGGACACCCTACTGCTGCACTGACTCCTGTCCCACAAACTATTCAGGTTTGTAGCAGTCTCACACTGACCAAAACTGAACCTATGATGATGTTTCCCACACCACAGCCATAACACGGGCTTAGCACTACAGGCTAAGCCCCAGCAATGTCCATAAAGCCATCTTTTCTTCAAGTTGGTACATGCTTAAGTATGGTTAGTCCTCATGGTAAGGTTCTGTCCTCTGGCGCAGAAGAGAAGCAGGAGGAAGTAAAGAAATCCTTTACTGCTCGGCTTGGAAGGGCTGCTGGAGAGAAGCAGGACAGCCTCATGGAGGAGACAGAGATCGGAGCTTTCATGGGATGGGCTAGAGGTGGAGTTTATATGGGTGGTGTGGTGTCCTAGCAGGTACTGGTTCAAGGAGGCTTATTGTGCACAAAAACCACAAGAGGAAGTTCACGTAAACCCAGGGAAAGAAGACGGAAGTCAGTCCAGCAGCGAGTGGCTTGGTATAGTTGGTTTTGGGTTCCCTGCTCCCTGTTGACACGCTGCTGTGCTGACCTGGCAGACTGCTGCATGGGCACCGACCCATCACTTGTATTACGTACTTCCTTTTATCAACTGTTTTATATGCTAGGCTGTGTGTGTGTGTGTGTGTGTGTGTGTGTGTGTGTGTGTGTGTGTGTGACAGACCCAGGGCACACTTACTCTTAAAAATCTAAATTGTGCTAATTTTACAGATGCATAAAAAAAGAAAATGGCCTGAGGGGATGGGGCTTATTGGTCTAGTGCTTGTGAACTGCAGCACTGACAGAAGAAGAAGTCAAGGTACATGACCAGGCTTACACTGTAAAGGGCCGACTGGGATCAGACTTAGCTTTCCCACCTGCCCTCAGACTGGTATCCTTTCTCCTTGGCTGTACTCCCTGCATTGTAACTACTGATTTCTAAGTTATTCCCTTTAATGGTTAGTATCTAGTTTTAATCATTAGTTGATTTTTTAAAATGCACAATGTAGTACTACACAGAAGCAAGGAAAGAGGACTTAGCACGACACACCCTCAGACCTATGTTAGGTCAGCATGTGGGTGGGCAGGTCAAATACTACTGTTAAGGAAAGAACTGGTATTCAAAGAGCTCTTTATGCCAACGTGGTAGATAGCAGTTATATAATACTAAGTACTACTAAAAGTAAAACAATTCCTATCATAACTGTTAATATAACTTATTGTTTATTTTTAAAGGCTTTATCCATTTTGTACATTACAGAATTCAACAACAAAAGACTTAAATCCTACTAAGCCTCAGTTTTCTAACTTGTAAAATTAGATCATTATCTGTGTTTTTGGCTAGCTATATAAAGTATACTGGAAAAATATGGTAAATGTTTAAACTCTTAAAAGTTTATTACAGTAAGAGATACATTACCATTAACTGCTCTCACTGTGAACACACTCATCCCATTGTTCTCCCCACTTCCAGAAGCAGTTCTGGAAGCTCTCTTTCGTAAGGCTCTTTAGTCATGCTGTTGTGGCTCTTCATTTCCTGAATCAATCCAGAACTTTGATCTTTCTCAGTCATTCTGATATTTCAGTAAGCCAGAAGCTATATAGTTGACTCCGTGGTAGAATGCTTGCCTAGTGAGCTGGAAGCCCTGGGTTTGGTCCTTGGCACCAAAAACAAAAAATAACCTCCACTAAGGAACAATTAATGAAAACAGATACAGTGAAATAAAAAAGACCAAAAACAAACAAGGCAAATGCTATGCGTTCGTGGGGCTGCCTTTGTGCTGGATGACGCTTGGCAGCAACATCACTCTTGGTTAGGATCCCACCTTGTCAAGACTCTGACCGAAGAGGACTTCCAGAACTGCTTCAGAAGGTGGCAAGAACTATGAGATGTGTGCTCAAGGAAAGGGAGGGCATTTGGAGGGGGATTAATGGCAAGATGTCCTTTGCCATAGTAAATTTTAAAAATTTAAATATTCATTGTATATCTTAAATATCCCTTATAATTAGTTTATAAATATGTGACTTTTGAAGTCCAGCTTAATACCTGTAACTGAGTTCACACAGTTATCTAAGGAACTAAAGAAACTCACCTTTATAAATGGTCCCCTACTGAGCTATCTCCCCAGCCCCTTTATAAATGAAAGCAAGAGGAAAATGTAACTTTGATAAGCATTTACTAGGCAATAAGCATGGGGCACATGAAAACCTGTATCCTGCTGAAGCCATGTGTTTTGGTGAACCTTGGTAGCTGTACGTAAACACTTTAAGAATGTAATTACTAAGGAATGACCTGAAAGCACGTTAATGTTTTCACCCACAAATGTTTGTCACAGTGCTATGAGAACCATCAAGTTTTATTTACAGCAATAATAAACATTCTCCAAACATTGCCACTCATTGTCTAAGACTAGAAAACTGGTCCTTTAAAACATTTTTAAAAAATACTTTGCTGAGAAACTGACAACGATTTGAAAATGTTTTTGTGTTTATGAATACATTCTGTGAAGATCCTGTGGAAAACTGTTCCCAGCTTTTAGCATTCTCATTTTCCTTTACCCACAAAATATCTAAGCCTGCAAGCACATATGTAAACATATGTATCTATACACTATACCCCGAATAGATAATTGTTTCTCTCTGACCTAGGTGAAACATGAAAAGGAATCCAGCAACCCAATATCAGAAGCCCACTGTGCAAGTCTCAGAAAGGCATACCCTTTAAATGGTACTATACATTCTAACTCTAATGCTATTATTAATACCTTATTTTCTAAGTCAAACTTAAAAGATCTCAACATAAGTCCTCCATATCCCATTTGTGTTTTTCTTTCCTTCTTCACTGAACTCCTTCTTTTCGTCCTCCACTGTGCTCGTAAATTTCAGCAATAACCTCCCACTTGAATCCCCTGCCCTAATGGCTCCTATGCTGCTGTTGCTCCAAATAAACAAAAGCCTCCCAAATAAAACTGAACACTTCTTGCTTATCTTCTACAACACAGGTTACCAATATTTTAGGCATTCACTCTGTATCTCAGAAACCCTGCTTAAAGTCTGTGTGCACGGGGCTTGTCTTCCTCTGTTTAGGCTCCCTACATCCCTATCACACTGGACAGCCTGCAGCTACGCCATTCATGGCGCCTGGATCAGTCTCCTGCATTTCCCTCCATGCGCTCCCTGCACATCTCAATGGCAATACTTGGCAGTGTGTGGTTATTGGTTCATTTGCCATAACTGCTAGCTTACTGGTCTGTACTTATTAGATTAACCTTATTGAGAAAGGAATCTGTTTCCAGAGGCCTAGCATGGTGCCTGGTTTATGGTTGGCTCAGTACAATTTTGCTCATTATTTATGTGATGGAGTAAAATGAATGAAAGGCTTTGCATTAAAGACAGTTCTATCAGGAACTATGTGATAAACAAACTATTTATTCAGTTATTTTTTAAGTATTTGGCACAGGGTCTCACTATACAAGTTCGCATTTACAGCGATCCTCCTGTTTTCAGCCTTCCCAGCACTGGGATTACAGGCACGCATCACCATGCCTGGTCTTGGTGATCAGCTCCGTGTGGGCAGGGTTGGAGTCCGAGTGGCATGCGGTGGCGGAGACTGAACCCCGGTTGTTGCACTTGCCTATGCAGGTGCTTAGTTTGCTGAGCTATCTCGCTGGCCCAACAAACCTTATTTTATTTACAAATATTTATATGCACTTTAAAATATACAATCTTAAGCATCATTAGGCACATTTTTGCAAAGTAAAGACCATAATTTCTAACCCTATGTATCCAGTGGAGTGATTTGGGGTAGACAGTGGAATGGTAAATGCAATCTATAAAATGATTTTAACTATTTTATTTAAAAATTCTGTTATATTATGCTATTATACTTTACAATACTGCATGTAAAAGTTATTGCAAATAAAACCAAAGTAAGTCTGAAAAAAAATAAATAAATAAAAATTCTGTTATAAGGGGCTGGGGAGATGGCTCAGTGGAGTAAGTGCTTTCCTGGCAAGTACAAGGGCCTGAGTTCAATCCCCGGTTCCACAAAAAAAAAAAAAAAAAAAAAAAAAAAAAAGACAAAAATTCTGTTATAAAAAAACCAAAATTATTTTTAACTACTGAAACAATTTTTATAAATCTGTATTTTGGAAAAGTCATTAAATTATTTATTGTTTTGTTTTGAGACATTGCCTCACTACCTAGTGAGGCTGGGTTTGAACTCATTATGCAGCTCTGGTTGGCCTTGAACTCAGTGATCCTTCTGCTCGGCCTCTCTAGTGGTGGGATGATAGATGTGCAGCACCACACTTGACTTATTTTAGAATTATATTTCACTAAAAATGATGCTTTTATTTAAAAATAAATCTCAATCTCTGTCTCACATAATCTTTAGTTCTTAAAATAGTAGCAAGTCTGAGAATATATTAAAAATTAACTTACAGGTTTAAGAACTTAAATGACCAAATAAGGCATAAGTATTGAGCAGTATGTATATATTTCTCAGTCCTATGAATTAAAAAATTAATGAGTTCACTTAACTAATCTCAATCCATTCTCTACCTAACAAACATTGACTAAGAGTATTACAAGTGGTAAAAGCATAATTATTGATGGATACATAACTTGGGTCAATAGAATAATAATATTCGTGAGGAAACAAATTGATAGCATTTATTTTGAGTTAAACAGAATTGTATTCTAGAGCTCTTACCAGTGAACCACACATACTTAAGGAAAGCAATGGTTGTTAATATAACGAGTCTAGAATTGGATTATTCAGGTTGTAATGTAGACCAAAGTTGAATAAATTTAGAAGAAAATACAATATGCTCATTTTAAGAAGTATCATGTCTTTATCAGTTTAGTACTCCTCACAGAATGACTGTTTCATAGAAAGCAATGACAAGTGCACTTAAAAGTTCATGGGGTACTAGTTATGTGCTAATAATAAATGAAAATTTAATTTAATATTTCCAGGTTAAAAATTACTGCTTTTACCAAAGCTTGCCAAACTATAATTTTTAATCTTTTTAGTTTTACAATAATCCATCAAAAACCTCATATTTATACTATACATATGCTGGTTGGGATGTTAGTAAAATCCATTTGTCACGATCTATCCATATATACACTCTAGGTATATGGACAAGAAGAAGAGCTGAGCATGCACCCTGCCTACTGACTGACTTATGGATATATATAAAAGTGATGGGACATAATAATATTATAGGTACCAAGGTAGCACACAAGTCAATCGCCATAGACCAGAAAAACTTAAGAGATGTCCTAAAGTCAAAGTATTCAATGCCTCAGGTGGCTAAATGTGCACAAACACCAGACGCTTCAAGCCATTTTCAAACTTATAGAGTCTGAATTTGATGCTTAGTGATCCAACTCAATTGGGTAGGATGAATTCAACTAATTTATTGAAACTTACATTATAGTTGGCTAGGAAGACCCTCTCTGTTCACTTTAACGTAATTTGAGAAGAAAATGTACTCATTTATTTTCCATTTTCCCCAATATAACATAAGCTTCCTAAGGACAGGGCCCTTTTTGTTGCTACATTTCTGGGGCACGGAAAGTGAACTCAGTAGATACTGAATATGCATCTTTTGAATAAATGCACACAGTACTGCAAACAGACCATTCTGGCCCATGCTGAGGGGACCCTACACTTCTAGACAGAGATGACAGAGGTCGAGATGTAGAGACATATTCAGAACCAGCACTCCTTGGATTCTCCATCAAACATGGACAGGATTCTAATTTGACTGCCTGACATTTGTTCCCTGCTATATGGTTTTTATGTGACCTGTCCCCTCCAAAGGTCACATGCTGGAAACCTGACCCCTGGTGAGGTGGTACTAAGGGGAGAAGCCTGTTGGAAGGTCATCATTTCATGGTGTGCCACCATCTTAAGAGGGCTCATGCTGCCTCCTGGGAGTGGATAAAGTCTGATAGGAATGGACTAATTCCTTCCAAGGCAACTATTAGAAGAGGAACAACCTGGTCCTTACACAGTCTCTTGCTTGTTATCTTACCATGTGACAATCTGTCATACATGCTTCCACCAGGATACTATCAAGTGTGTCAAGATGTGACCACAAGGACCTCATTAGAGTGAATGAGGAGGAAGCATGGTGTCTTTGGATCTCCAAAATTATGAACCAAATAAACCTATTTACTGTATAAAAAAGACAGTCTCAGGTATTTTGTCATAGAAACACAAAATATTGAGGAACATCCTTCTGAAGAAACTAGGATAACTAACAAACTTGTGTGTATGGACCCTAGGACCTAGGGGTGGTAGTTAGCATCTAGTTGCTATCTTTTCTGAGTCAGATGTTTCTCTGAATTTCAAAGCCTGCAAAGAATACAGATCTTCTTTGTTATATTGCTCTATTGCACAGTTCCTTTTCACAAATACACTGGCATGATAAGGACTTGGATTTCCCATTAAATGGAAGGACAGAAAAAAAATGTTTACAAAATTCCTGTTAGCCATCCAGTGATGGATTTCATGAAGGCCACATAAGTTTCAATAAAGCAGAAAGAAAATGAAAACTTTTAAAACTTTTTATTTTAAAAAATTGAAATGGCTTCTTAGAATGAAGAAGGCAATAGGCTTATTCTCAGCCTCACAATTTACCTATTTAAATATGAGAGATGTCTTTCAGAAGAGGAAATTTGGATACAGAAACATCTAAAGGAAAGATGCTGTGGAGATGTAGTGAGATGCCCATCATCTACAAGCTAAGGAGAAAGCCCCAAAGCAGATCTTCTCTGTACAGCTGTGTCTAGAGGTCCCCCCAAAGCTTCATGCAGTCACAGGCAGGGCTTTTTCAGAGGTGGCTGGATCTAGAGTGTGTGATGCTAGAATTGATTTCCTGGGGTAATTTGAGTATCAGGGTACTAGAATAAAGGGGGTGAGAGTTACCCTTCCTACGGAGCCTGGGTAAAAGGGGCAGTAAGGTACTGAGAAGGTCCTGTGCTTGTTTTACTACCTTCTGACAGCCATAAACTGCTTCCCCTCTGCAATGCCCATCTGCCACACCACCTGCCTTAAAGCCCGCTGATTATGGACTGAAACCTCTACAAATTGTAAGCTCAATAAACCTTTCCATCTTTAACTTTGAGTGTTGGGTAACAAGAGAAGTAAAGCATCCTTTTACCTTTAAAGGAACCAGTTTTATTCATAACTTCATCTCAGACTCCTTGCCTCCAGAACACTGAGAAAGTAAGTTTCAATTTAAGCTACTCAGTCAGGCAATTCTGCTAAACATTCCTACCATATTAATACACCTAGGGAATACTGCCTCATTTCTCAATTTGGAACTTTGTAAACTAAAAGTAGACCTTGCACATATTAAATTTCCATAGAATTGTTTGATGAGGGAAAGGAAGTAAACTGGCCTTTAAAGAGTTTCAGACTTTCAGATGAGCACCTACTTGGAAATGATCTAGTCTCAAACAGATGCAAGTGAAATTTTGTTTGAGGGTCTATGAGGGTGCAATAGGGAGGAATATCTCAGGACAGCCCACATCATTCCCTTTTTATGTTACTATGCTTCCTCATAAGGTAGGTTACAATTTTGATCAATTATGGACCCCAAAGTGTCATGTGTTTGGTGACTGGATTATAGAGCACTAAAACTGACTTGTGGTTAGAGAATAGGGTATGGTTAGAAGGGGCAAGTCAGTGGGGTATATCTCTCCCTTCCCAGCTCCTCCATTCTTTACCTCTGCTTCCTGTCTAACACGAGCAGCTTCTTCCCACCTGGCCCTTCTATACCACACAGTTTCTGTACTGTAAGCAGCTAATGATGGGCTGAAACTTCTAAAGGATTAGCCAAAATAAGCCTCTCTTCCTTCAAATAGCAGGTGCGAGATATCAAGTTTTAGTTATGAAGAAAATGACCAACATTTTGGTGCCAGGAGTGGAGCTGTAGCTGTGAACACACCTGACCAGGTGGCTAGGAGGCCACTGGAACTGGTTCATAGGAGTTTGGACAGGTTTGGAAATGCTGGCTGGTAAAGACTCGGGATGCTGTGTGCTGAGTTTAATTGGAGAGTGTGGTGAGAATTCAGAAGACAAGAATGCCACCTGAAAAGGAGGCACTAAAGGCTTGCTCAAGAGGTTGTAGCTGGGCTGGAGAGATGGCTCAGTGGTCTAAAGCACCTACTTGAAACAAGCTTGGCAAAGCACAGGGACCGTGGATCAATCCCCAGCACCACATGCCAGCCAGCCCCGCCCCCTGGTGGGCTGAGCTGGCCACACACACACACACAATAAATAAATGTAATAAAAATAAATAAATATTAAAAAAAAAAGAAACAGTTTAAAAAAAAAAAGAGGTTGTAGCTAAGGACAAGTACTCCATTCGCAGTTGGATTTGAGGATATGTGTGTTACAGTCTGGTAGAAAATTTATCTACATTTTGCTCATATCCTCTCATTTTTGGAAGCCTCAGATTACAGAGACCAATCTGGCAGAAAACAATGTCAAGGTTGCCATATGTTGACACTGTGGCATGGGCACTACTGATGGCTTTTAGTCATATCTACCTTGTAATCAGGACAAAAAAAGCAGAACCAAGTAATTTGAAAAACTCTGCTGGTAGTCAGAATGTACCTGTAAAGGTGGGTTTACAAAGTTTTGGCCCTAGAAAGTAGGCTGCTGAAAAGATTAGCACTAAAAGTAAGCCAAATATTTTGCATTTGGACAGTAGGGAAAAAAATGAGAATATCATAGGAATCACCAAGACTCCACCCTCTGAAAGCTGAAGGTTGCAGAAGTGAAAGATTTTCCTCTGAGAAAACAGCCCCTATAAAATTATGGAAAAAAAAAAAAAAAAGAAAAAAAAAAAAAAGAAAAAAGGAAAGAAAAGAGGCCCAGGCAACTCTGCTCCACTGTCTAGGGGATTGGTTCCCTGCTGTGTGTTTCAGTCCTCAGCCATCCACAAACTTGGAGGCCTCTGTAGCCATGATCCATGGGGGAGGAGGGGGTCACTGCTTCAGAAGGAGCACATGGTGGTGTTGTCATTAAGTGCTAGGTTTTAGACATTCAGAATGTAGAGACTGTGGGGTCAGTGAAGCTTTTATCTAGATTTCAGAAAAAGGACTGGGAGGTCAAGACAGTGTGCCTGAAAGGGCAGTGCATCTAAAACCCAAAGTGTGGTGGAGACCCCAGGAACCTGGAGAAGCCAGGAATGTGACACATGCAAGGAAAGCCAGAGATCAGTGAACAAAGCCATCCCAAGAGAGAAGTCATGAGGCTTGTAACCACCAGTGTCATAGAGGCAGAGGCACTCAAGCTCTCAGCATTCACATATCATCATGTCTTGTCCTGGTCTTGAATGCAGAGCTACACAATTTAGTGTTCATCCTGCTGGATTTTAGTTTTGTTGGTCCTATTCCCCTCTGTATCCATCCTTTTGGAATAGGATTGTTTATCCTGTGCAATTATATGACAGCAATGTTTAACTTTCTTTTTGATTTTTATAGGACTCCTAAGAATTTGTCTTGAGCTTCCCAGCAGACTTTGGACAAGGACTTTTCAGAAATACTGGAACTGTTAAAATTCTTTTAGGGATGAGGGGAATGTTACAATTTAGATCTAAAATGACGTGTAATGTGTTCAGAAGTTGATTGAATTGTGAGGGCACTATCACTGATTTGTTTTTGCAAGTTTGGGTCTGATCACTGAGGTCTGTCAGTGACCGGTGCTGAAACATAAAAGGCTAAATCTCCCTCTCTAGTATCTCCTTTCCCCCCAACCCCTGGCTACAAGGATGTAAGCAGCTTTTCACCTCTAGGCCCCTCCCCATGTGGTTTCTGCACTGGAGGTAGCTGACCACAGACTGAAACTTTTAACACTATAAGCCAAATAAACTTTTCCTTTAATTTGCAGGTATTGGATACCGTGTCTCAGAGAGTACAAACATGACTAAGACAAGGTGGATATCACACATGGAACTGATTCTGGAATATATTTTGACAAGCGTTTTAAGTGAATGAGAGTATCACTTAAAATATGGGAGAGTTAGGGGCCAAGGAGATAGCTCAGTGGCTTGAGTGCCTGCCTGGCAAGCCTAAGGTTGTGTGTTCAATCCCCAGTACCTAAACAAATACATAAATAAAGAAGAGTACACAATCTTGATTTTCAACACTATATGACATATTAGAATATCTGGCCAGTAGATCTACTTACTCTATAGCCACATGGGCTAACCTGAGTAGAGGCCACCCATGTGGAAGTACGACTTTCTTTCAGAGTCACTGCTGCCCCAGCTTTATGCTGTCTGCCTGGGCCCACCTGTGTCAGCTGGTAATCCCCTAAGAGGATGCTGTTTGAGCTTTTCAATGAAGAGACGTATGGTGGGTTTAGAATGGCCAAGGGAACACACCGTCTCATTCTAGGCAGCTCCACAGCAGCCCATCTCATCCCTGCTCATATCCTAGCACTGACTTGAGTATTATCTCCAATCTGCCAGTAGTCCACACAGGAATTCCGAAGGGGGTACTCCAAATGCAGCACAAGTATTAGATACAAAAGGTGATTTTTAGTTCAGTAAGTTTAAGAAGTGTAGGGGTAAACAACAATAAATACATTTCCTCAGTATAAAACTACTAAGATTATTTAATATTCTAAATATGGTATGTAATATTTTCAAAAACATTTTGGCTGTACTATCTTTGGTTTGGGGATCATTTTCAGCAAAGAGTAGTCAGTGAAACCCCAACCTAAACGCCTAAGTGATCCTTTTTCCCATGCAAAATAAAATCACTTTTACTAAGTAATACAGTAATATGTATAGTAATCACAGCATTTTAGATGAATATTCAAAGAGTTTTAAAAAAAGAATAAGACTGCATGATATTTAATTTGGAAAATGAATTTCGCAATTTTTGTTGGATATGATATGTGTAGAGATAGCCAACACTACAGATCTTTTAAATTAAATAAAATAATTTTTATAATTCTTAATAATCAAAATGGAAATAGAAAGATGGAATCAGGATGGATCCAAGATGCCATCTCCTACTTTACTTGAAATTTGCTAACATTTGGAATATTTGCATAATTAATTTTGAAGTCTTGCTACTTGCCAGTAATAGTTAAAATATGTGTCACAGTATGCATTTATTATAAAGTATCTGATAAATTATGATATCATCTTCAAGTTTATCAGCACATGAAATACTTCATGTTTTAATGCTGGTATTATTTTTTCCAGAAACTGAATTGACTTTCTGGTAAAACAAAAATCAAAGGAGAGAGGGATACTTTGTTTTATTTTCTTCAAATTCCAAAATCCAAAGACTGGTTGTTTATTTCCATGCCATCTACATTACATTTATCACATTTCTTCTAAGTGTGAGAAACTTTGGGCACCTAAAATGCTGTAACATGAAAAATTTGCATCAATACTATTGATGCATGATATCTACATTTTAAAAATGTATTGTGCTTACTCAAAGTAAATTTGTCTATTATAAATACTATTAAGGTCCTATTATGTAGCAAATGTTGTACTATAGTCTTAGGCTATACTAGTAAGTAAAACAGACAAAAATATTTTCACTTGTAGAACTTTTATTCTAGTGGGGCAAACAAAAGTCTAATACTACATATCACATTTGATGGTAGAAAGGCAGAAAGAAGAACACAATAGGCAAGAAGGATGAGGGCTGGTTGCAAAGGTCAGTATAGGTCTGTGAAGATGACTCTGCTCCTGACTTCGACAGTGAGCCATGTACAGATGGGGAAAATATTTTGTCACAGGAAAAGGGCCCAAAGACACAATGTGCCTGCTAGTTTTTAGGAAGAGTAAAGAAGGAAGAATGGTTGGCACAAGACCAGTCAATGGGGATGTGGTCAGAGGTAAGGCCAGAGCAATGAGCCTGGGTAACTGCAGGACCAGAAGGCAGATGGGTCTCCCTCTGTGTCACTGGGGAACCACTGCAACACTTTTAGTAAAGGATTAACATGATCTGGTTTACATTTTATGATCTAAATGCTATGCTGAGACAACTACAGAAGTTTGGAGGTGGGAGGAAAAAGACTAGTTAGGAGTTATTTCAATAATCTAGGAAAGAGGTGATGGAAGTGTAGACCAAGTGGTAGTAGTACAGATAGTAAAAAGTGGCTGCAGGTAGAATCAACAGGATTCAGAAAGATCAGAAGGGAGGAAAGATGTAAGAATGAGTCCAAAGTATTGTAATGAAGCGAATGGAAGGACAGAGTTGCAACTAACTAGACAGGATAACATTTTTAGGACCATCTGGAGTTTAGGTCTGGCCCTGCTGAATTTGAAGCTTCAATACTTTTTTTTTTTTTAAAGAGTTTAAGAGGATATGAAGACCAACAGGCTTGAGAACTTATGATTCAGTTATGCTCAACTTCTAGCAGTCTACAGGAAGAAAAGGAGCAGACCTAACTTTGCACATAGGCTAAAATCAATTACATAAAATACTACATAAACAAAACCCTTGAAAGCAACAATAGGAACTGCTTAGTACATCTAGAATGTGATACTACTGGCTTTTTGAAACAAACTCCTAAGACTTTTTTTTTGTTGTTGTTTTCTGAGATAGGGTTTTGTTTTGCTATGCAGTTCTGGCTGGCCTTGACCTCACTTTGTAGTCCAGGCTGGCCTTGAACTCATGATCCTCCTGCCTTGGCCTCCCAAGTGCTGGGATTACAGGCGTGCCCTACAAAGCCTGGCAAAGACTTTTTAAAGATGAGATTTAAAATCTATTGAAGAGGGGGAGTAAAGGTTAGCTGAGCATAGAAGTGCACTCCTGTCATCCCAGCCCTATAGAGGGTGAAGCATGAGGTCCTCTAGGAGTACAAAGCCAGCCTGGGCTACAAAGTGAGCTCAAGGCCAGTCTTAACTACACAGTGAGACCCTGTCTCAAAACAATAACAACAAAGACCCAAATAAAACAAAGCAAAAATGTACAAGGATACTTTCA
>NW_004524742.1:1323955-1324868 GCF_000260255.1 Octodon degus
TTTCTTCTTAAAATTAGTTTGGGTTCTACGTAATGTTCCCTGTAGCAAGAGAGTTGTTCCTGAATGGTACTGTATTTGGAAGAAAAATATTTTGGTTTTTCTTTTTTCTTTTTTTTCCATAATTTTATTGAGAAACAAATAGCAATGAGACAGTTCCAAACCAAATTGGTAGGACAGTTTCAATAATTAACACATTGCATACAATCTTTCTAGTGGTAATTGCTGTACAAAGAAAAATATTTTGGCCTATCCTGAAAAGTAAAGAAAAGGGCAAAAGAGAGTAAGCCCGACTGTATAATGTTCTGACTGTATAATGTTCCATGTGCAGGAAGCCCTTCCAAAGCCCTTGATAAGACTGCTGAGGAGGTTAAAACTAAAAAAAGAAAACGAATGGGTGGAAGAGAAAAGGACTCAAAACTACAAAGTAACCATGGATTTACACAAAGAGCACAAAATACAGAAAATGTATGCTCTGTTCTAAAATAGCCCAGTAAAAATCTAAGGCTCTTCCTGGATGTCCAGCTTTCACCCACTTTACGGCTCATGAAAGAACCAGCTGGAATGAAGGATGGAAAATTAGATTCCAACCTGTCAGTTTTGTTCCTTGTTAGGAAGTCCATTAACATCCTAAAGACTATGATGAGATAAACATTGCTCTAAATTAAACTTGTATAATACTGGAGAGAGATCTCTTCAGTTACAGTATACCAAAAAAACAGGTAATTAAAGGACCTTTCACCTTAGCCTCAATGTGTATTTTAGCGTCTAGTATCCAATCACTTCTCTTTCCTTAAATATAAATAATGTCTATGGTGGTCTCTCTGGTAAAGGGTTGCACATCATAGCTCTCCACTAGGGATAATCATGCTCAATATCATGAAACTAAATGTACAGGTTGGGATTTAGTTTTTTT
>NW_004524742.1:1344145-1344724 GCF_000260255.1 Octodon degus
GGAGATTTAGTGTTTCTGTTTTAATGTTTAGATCTTTAATCCATTTTGACTTTAGCTTAGTGTATGGTGATAGACCTGGGTCAAGTTTTAGTTTTCGGCATATAGAGAGTCAGTTTTCCCATCACCATTTGTTAAAAAGAGGCTTTCTTCCAGTGAATATGTTTGGCCCCTTTATTAAAGATAAGGTGGCTCAGTGTGTTTATAGAGGCTTCAGCATCTTCTAATCTATTCCACTGATCCTCAGGCCTATTTCATTGCCAGTACCATGCTGATTTTATCACAGTAGCCTTGTAGTATAATTTCAAGTCAGGAATTGTAATGCCTCCTGCCTTGTCTTTGATGCCCAGGACTGCCTTTGCTATTCCAGGTCTTTTCTGGTTCCAAATAAGTCTTAGGAATTTCTCTAGATTTGTGAGGTATGTTGGTGGTAGTTTGATAGGGCTTGCATTAAATCTGTACAGCAATTTTGGGAGTATGGCCCTCTTCACAATGTTGGTTCTTCCTGTGAAAGAGCAGAGAATATCTTTCCATTTTCTGAAATCCTCTATGATCTTTTTTTTTTAATTTTATTTATTTATT
>NW_004524742.1:1345204-1346211 GCF_000260255.1 Octodon degus
GAGATGATCATGTGGTTTTTAGTTTTCACTCTATTAATGTAGTGTTTTACATTTATAGATTTTCGAATATTGAACCATCCTTGCATCCCTGGGATGAATCCTACCTAGTCATGGTGTATGATCTTCTTGATAATTTGCTGTATTCAATTCGCTAGGATTTTATTGAGCATTTTTGCATCTATGTTCATGAGGGAGAATGGCCTGTGGTTCTCTTTTTTAGTTGTGTCTTTCCCTGGTTTTGGTATCAGTGTAATACTTCAGGAACGATTTTGGGAGGATTGCTTCCTTTTCAATTTCATGGAAGAGTTTGAGGAGTACATCTTCTGTAAATTTCTTGTAGAATTCAGCTGTGAATCCATCAGGACCTGGACTTTTCTTTGTTGATAGGTTTTTTATTACATCTCATATTTCATTGGCTTGTATTGGGTTATTGAGAGTGGTTATATCTTGTTGATTCAGTTTTGGTAATTTGTACCTTTCTAGGAATCTATCCATTTGGTTTGTGTCTTCTATTCTGTGAGAATAAAAATTCCCAAAGTCGCTATTGATAATCTTGTGAATTACCACTGGACCTAAGGTGATTACACCCTTTTCATTCCTTATTGCTTGTATTTGAATTTTTTCTTTCCTGTTATTGATGAGGTTAGTGAAGGGCTCATCAATTTTATTTAGTCTTTCAAAGAAACAGCTTTTTGATTTAATTCTTTGAACTGTTTTCTTTGTCTCAACTGAATTAATTTCTGCTATAATCTTTATGATTTCTTCACGTCTTTGGGCTCTGAGGTTGGTTTGCTCTAACTTTTCTAGTTGTCGGAGGTGCAGCATTAGGGTGTTTATTTGTTCCCATTCTGTTTTCCTAATGTGTGAGTTCACACCTATAAATTTCCCTCTGAGAACTGATTTCATCGTATTCCATAAATTCCGGTAAGTTGTGCTTGAATTTTCATTGAATTGTAGATATTGTTGAATTTCTTGTTTAATTTCATCTGTGACCCATTGGTTGCTGA
>NW_004524742.1:1346311-1356774 GCF_000260255.1 Octodon degus
CTTTAGTTAGGTTAATTCCAAGGTATTTCATTTTCCTTGGTGCTATTGTAAAAGGTATTGTTTCTATAATTTCCCTCTCAGTGTGTAACAATGTGTATATAAATGTGTAAAGACAAATACTTCATAAATTTTGCAGAGCATTTTAAAAATAATTAACATAAAATAACTTTTCTTAGTAGTAGGAAGACTGCTAAAGATGTTCCTGCTTTCCAGGTATGACTGAATCAAGGTATGTGAATTCAAACAAGAAAGTCTTAAAATTACACTTCAATATGTAATTCTCACCCTTAAGTCAACCCTAGAGAAAAATATTTATGAGATCCACCGTTGTGTGGATCAATTATTACAGCTTCGTGGATGAGTTTTGCTTATCTGGAATAAGAATTATTAACGTATTAACATTATGAAATTTTATAATATTTCAAAGATTCCTTGAAATGAAAGTCTATTTTAAATTTTATTTAAATCTACTTCCCAGAAAGTTCTTTAAGGTTCTACGAAGTATCTTGCATTTTCTTGTTGCTGACAGTTCTTGAGACTACGCTTGAATGCTTTTTTTAACCATTAATGAACAATTGAACTATTATATGCAAAAAGACTTTGTCTTTTTCTTGCCCAGTAATTAAGGCACTTTGACATATTTCATCATAGTTGGTTATAAGAACAAACAAGATTCATAGATTGAGACAATTTTGATTTTTATGATTACATAAAAAATGATATGAATTTATCCTAATAATGAATTTAAAAAAATAGCAAAACTTTCAATAAAATGATTTATGTCTACAAGCTTAAAATGAAATGGGTTTTGTGTTAATATATATATATACACACACATATATATTTCACAAAAAATAGAAAAATAAATTTGGTTACCTATAAATTCATATTAAGAAGATATTTTCTCCAAATCAATGGATATTTTCAAAGTCTGAGATTGCTGCTTATTTTTTTAGATTATGGTTGCTTTAGTCAAAATATTACATATGGCTGAAAGAGCCAAATAAATGAAGATTTTTAGAATCATCAGTTCAGATTTAATTTAAATATATTCATATTACTTCGTACAAGATGCACCTTAGAAGAAATACATTTAGTTTAATATTCCTTAAGCAGGAAAACTGTCTACAACTTGAGAAAATACTGTTCATAATGATTTTCAAAAGGTTAAAATATAAAATTTGTAAATGCTTTAAAATCCATTTGCAGGGGGCCGGGGAGATGGCTCAGTGGAATAAGCGCTTCCCTGGCAAGCGCAAGGGCCTGAGTTCAATCCCTGGTTCTGCAAAAAAATAAATAAAAAAAAAAAAATAAAAATCCATTTGCAGGAATATATGTTTGAATTACATATTTCTAGTCATTTAAAATACACAAATAAAATTATGTGCTCTGTAATCTGTTCTGGAATCACACACTTTTTATTTTATTATTATTTTTTGGTTGGCTCAGCCTGCCCTGATGATGGTGCTGGCATGGCATGTGGTGTTGGGGATCGAACCCTGGCCTGCCTAAGTTTGCCTAAGCAGGTACTTTCGACTGCTGAGCTATCTCGCCAGCCCCATCACCACATACCTTTTAGATACAAAGAACTATGTTAACTTGCTTTTTTCATTTCAATTAATACTTCAGATTTTTTTTTTTTTTTTTTTTTTTTTTTGCCTTTTGTGTATTAAAAGACACGGGGTTTGCTACCGGGTTCAAATTTTATAATTAGATGTAGATGATACTTTGAGTGAATTTTGGAGCTCTTCTGAAAAACATTTTTAACTTATAGTCTATGATTTTTATTTTTTAAATGTATTTACAACAGGGTCTACAGGGTCTCACTATATAGACTGGACTTGTAGTGATCCTCCTGTTTTTAGCATCCCAAGCATTGGGATTACAGGCATGCCACCATGCCCAGTCTCAGTGTGCTTCGGGGGCGGGGCTGGCATGGCATGCTGGGTATCGAACCCAGCTGCTACAATGTGCCTAAGCAGACACATTAGTCCACTGAGCTATCTGGCCAGTCTATGATTTTTAAACAAACATTGAAAGTATGAAAACATTGGAACATATAAGATCTATAATTTTACATAAAAGCAATAATTTAAAAACAAGATTGATATAATACTCCCCCTCACATTTTTCTTTGTAAAATTGTGAAATGTATTCAAGTAAGAGACTCCTCAAAATCCATTTTTGTAAGTTGTACATTTCCCCTTTAATCTCTTTCTCTCATGTCCTTAGCTGAAATATTTAAAGGAAGTCCTTGGCACCAAGCTACTCTACCCTTCATATTTTTTATTCATATCTTTGAAAGAAAAGAGACATCTTCTTATATAACATAATTGCATACAGAATACCACAATGGCACTGTCAGGCTTAACAAAATTAACTGTAATTTCTAGGTGTTAAGAATTCATGCCAACCATATTCTACTTTCAAAGACTGTCTCAAAAAGTATTTTTTGTAGTCTATTTGATGGAATCAAGGTACAACAAGGTCAAACACACTTAGTTGTGATTTCTCAAGTTTCTTTCCTGGTACATACAGTTCCTCTCTTCCTGCATTAATTTTTATGCTTAAGAATCTCTTCTGATGTCTTTTAAAGTTGAACCTAAAATGTTGCTGTTAAAGAAAGTGCAACACTAGGATGAAAAACCGTGCAGCCTGACAAATTTTTCAAATTTATTGCTTGGCTACTGAAGGGGCAAAAAGTACCCTGAGAAACTTTTACCCAGTTAATGATCTGAGTAACTTCCAAGAGGCCTTTATATAATTTTATCTTTCAAATTAAGGAGTCTAGAAATGCAACAATCATTCAAAAATTTTGTCTTATAATACTACTTTAATATACTGCAGTTTATAAAAGTTTTAAGTGTTGTAATTCAAAATAAATCAAATGACATCAAATAAATAGATAAATGGTCCTAGTTCATAAATATATTTTCTAGAATATGTAACAAAATAATTGAGAACTGTTTTATAACCATACTGGGAAACAAGTATGATTTTACTCTCTTAAATATTGTCGTTTATTTATCCCTTAACCAGACAGAAAGCTTTTCAATAAATTTAATTTGCATGAAACCTACATAGTAAGTTAACACGATGATAAACCAATTATGCATTGTCTTTTAAAATTTCATGTTAAACCTTTGAAGAAATGATCTCTCTCTTTACATATATATGTATTATAAATATTAGAAAAAAGTAAGCGAAGCTTTACCATATCTTCGTGATAGTTGCATTGAATAAAAATGTAAATTAGCATATAAGACTGGCATGTTTCTTCAGAACAGATTTAGCTAATAATACTTCAAAAAGAGCAGTGATTTACAATTTTTGAAAATCCAAAATATGAAAGTCTTTAAATGGAACCATATGAAATGAATGAAAGTAAAGTAATCATAGATAAAATTGCCAAACTGAAATGAAATAAATTGAAAATGAAAAAGATGAAGGGCATTTAAGTACTTATTTTGACAATTTGAAGTGGTCAAGTTTTTAAAAGTATGACATGGGAACCTTAACCTATCTATATATGAGTGATAAATGAGGCACTTTGTGTCATTACATTCCCATAAATCACTTTCTTTAACTGCTGACGGCTTTTTATCAGATTTAACCTTTTCAAACTTCTATTAGAGTGCTAACATTTTCAACTTTGACACATGTGCAGTTTACAAATTCTGCAGCTGATTAACTCTGGACAGAAGCTCACTGGCATCATTGACTTCCAGTTGGGCAGAAGCCTTGAGGTTTCAAAAACTTAGACATTTACATTATAGTACAAAAATCTCAATTAATGTAAAAGGCTGGGCTATAGAATTCTAAGTGATTATTTTTTATTGGGAATCAAAATGAACAAAGACTGCATTCTTTTAGGAAACAGGTAACGTAGGAAATACTCCTACCACCAAAAAAAAAAAAGTTAGAAAAAGAAATCCAGTATAAGGGTTAACTTCTAATTGTTCTATCTTTGGGAAATCAAGAAAAAACTTGCCCCCATATGAATGCTAACTTTCAATTTTGATGCAATCAAAGCAAAGAAAACCCATTATAAATACATTTGTTGAGCAAGGAAACTTCAATAAAATACAATCTACTACTCATGAAACAATTCTAATTTTTTACAGAGATATAAAGTAGCTAAACTAAACTATGTAGCTTAATTTTCCTATAAATTCCTAGCACTTTACGTTAAAGATTACTGTGGCTTACTCAACCAATCCAGTTGAAAAGGGAAAAAAATAACTAGTTTTAAAACAGTTGTCTTAAAATTATAGACAACATGTAAAAGTTAATGTAGTATCAGTTGAAGTATCTAATTATTAAAATGCAAAATTTTCATGGAATGCTTTTTATACAAAAATTCAAATGAACAACTTATTAGCAACATAAAGCATAAACATTTGCAAGATGAAATTTTAAAATAAAAATACTTGCCTACCTATAGGGAAACATTTCAGATAAAAAAAGATCAAGACTTCACAATAGCTTTCATTTTAGTGGTCCTAACTTCTTAGAGGAATAGTATAACAACGGCTGAACATGACACTCTGAGGGTTTTGATGATTAATACAAAATTGTGCAGGGAGATACGTGTAGGTCAATGCATTTATGCAAATAAAACATATATAAATACATTTAAGCAGTGTCCCTGAGGACAAAGATATCAAAGAAATTTATGTTAGGAAATATAACTGACACAGATCTTGAAATAATGTTATAGTTTAAGAACTGCTAAAAAAAAAATAAAATAAAAAGAACTGCTATCGTTGACAATAACAGTGAGAGAGAACAAATTTTGACGCTACTTGCAAATGCCTGCTACTTCAAGTAGCATTAGTTTTGATGGGGACTACAAGCCATCAAAAGTAAATAAAAACACAAAGAGATAGTCTAAACGCATTAAAGTAAAAATGTCCACAAAGAATTTCTAGTAGCAGATTGCTCCTTGTTGATAAATGACAAATTCAGAAAAATAGTGGGGAAAGAACAACTTTTCCTAGCATCACAAGCCCTCCTATTGTCACCATCTAAGGCCCACCCATGACAAATTAAAAACTTCTTTATTCCAGTAATAATGTCACTCATCACAGGAGCAGGACAGTTACACTTTGACAATTCAGATGTAAATCCTGGGTTGCCTATGAGTATTCATGACAAAGGCATATTTATCATTTAAAACAAAAGGACAGGACTTCTTGGTGTTGATATCAAAGACCAGTGATGGATGAGTCCATGCTAATCAAAAGACAGACTAGAAAGAACACAGATGTTTGCTACTTTGATTAAGAAAAGACTATTCCCTCCTCCCAAGCCTTCCCATTATGGTTATTTCAAAATAGTTTTAAATGTATAATCTTGAACAGATACCTAAGAATTAAAAATTCTCAGTTATAACTCTTAGAATAAAATTAATACCAGTTATTTCTAGCTAAAAATCACTGAAGTAAAAACTCCTAAAGCCAGGAGAAATCAAACTACCAGAGTAGTGGTTCCTCAGATGTAACCCAAAAGGGTTTTCACAATTGGTACTGTTCTTAAAATTATTATTTTCAAGTGCCTGCTTAGGCAAGTGCAGGGACCGGGTTCGATCATCGGCACCACTGAGCAGGCCCCTGAGTGCAGGCATGGTGGCACATGCCTATAATCCCAGCACTGGGAGGTTAAAAACAGGAGGATCACTGAAAGTCCAAACTGCGTAGTGAGACACTGTGCCAAATACATTAAAAAAAAGATTATTATCAAATCAGAAAATAAAAAGGAAAAAAAGCTTATCTAAGACTTTTATAAGCAGCACAAATGTGAGCTCAAATCAGTAGAAAATGCACAGAGAGCAAGGTTTCAGACATTTTTATGATATTTGTTCCTATTGTCTTTGATTTTCATTCCAAATTTTTTATTTCAAGTTTTGAAAAGTATTCCATTTTTTTTCCATAACTGAAGATCTATTTAAAACCTTAAACACAATTAATTCTAGGGATTTTTGTATCTGTTACCATTTTGGATGAGCAAGAGCAAAAACAAATGTGGCATTAAAAAAAAAGAAAAGAAAAGAAAGGTATTTAGAACTGAGGCTATTGAGAGCAATTCCTTCCATTCCACTGATGAAGAACCACCACTCAGGCTGGCTAATAGAAATCCAATTTACAAAGCCCTGCTCATTTGAGTGTCTTTCAAGATGCAAGGATTGGTAATCCTTCAGATTGCAAACAAATGCCTGCTATCTAGGACTGGGCTACTACTATATTTTAGTGTTGGGCACTAGAAGTCCTCTCTGGAAGGTCCCCTTGAAGAAGTGTGGATGGTGATGAGGAGGGCTCCGACTTGCAAGTGATCTGTTTATGCCAATTTTCTTTGCTACACTTTCAGTTCCACCAAAGTATCCTTGTCCATAAGCTTTTAATAACATAGCATATGACACGCCCCACACACACACAGAGGAGAGAATAACTTGGATATTATAAAAGTATTTTAGTAATTCTTTTCCATTTGGGTAGCATCATTCTCCTTTCAAAATGATGAGTACAATAAAAATCAGACAGTCACTCTTAGCACCTGGGTCATTTACTATTCCCTGTATGGAAAATTTGTGTCCTTCTGTATGTGTTATGGGTATGGGACACAACCAGCAAGTATACGTCCAAGTGCATCTACTCCGTTACAACACTGAGGTGTACCTGTACATTCACCAAGGTCTATTTTTCACTGACAGGTGACAATATATTTATGATTGGTGTGTTCTCTTTTTAAAATATATACTATACTCACTTCACAATTCTTAGAAGGGGCTAAGACTTGACTATTTCTATGGCTTTGACACTCAATATATTGAGGTATTTACAGAATAACAGAAACCTTTCACCTTTCGGCTTTTTATGAAAAATTCACTGAATGCCTAATATATTTAATATTCAGTAGCATGTGAGAATAATTTTTATGCAACTCTGATAGTTAGAAAGATAGATAACTCAATTATTAGATCATCTATCAAAATACTCAGATGTATAAGAGGCTACTAAAAAGATTGATGACTGGGAAAGTCCACTGATTCTCTAGCCATCATATTCATGCATTTGGCCAGACAACATTTTTCGCTGCCTTCACAAGCAAGCTTCATTACCCTTGACTCCACTGAAAAGAGTTTATTATGAGGCTGCCATCTTGGCAAGACATTATTTAGATGATAAATGTTGAGTGGGAAAAAGTATGCCTACTTTTTTTTTTTAAATAAAAGATGAGCTTTTCTGACAGATAAAACAAACAGTATCTACATTTCTAATTAACTTAAATTTGGCAGATACAAATATAGGTCAGTTAAACTATGATGTTATCTTCTGTCTGAATTTTACCCTTAATTTGTAAAATGTAAATTAACTAATTAGAAGAAAAACAGAATGATTAGTGACAAAATGCTTCAGCTGGGTCTTTGCTTGCTGACATTTATGATCAACTATAATGAATTATTGCTTTTAAAAATAATTGATAGAATTTTTTTTCTCTCTACAATGACATAAATTTACTAAGAATTTATAGAAGGCCAGGAAACTGGCAAAAGAAAAGAACTTTGTCATGTACTTTCATGAGAAGGTATAGGTAAAAATGCCATAATATCAGACATAGTTGGGTTAATTTTTCCTTTTGTATATACGGGTAGATTTGGAGGAAAGACACTGTCCCTAACAAAACCAGGTAAAAGACTGTTCTATATTATAAAAACATGCCTAAAACTGGGCTGTGGTATCATTTATGTGGATCCGCTGTATACTCAAGCAGTCAGCAGGGACACAGCAAGGTATAGGGAGACACTGTTAAGAATAGGTGGAAAAAGATTTGGCCACTTCAGTTTCCAACAGGAAGCCTGTCACTGTTATGTAAAATTAATTCATGTAATAGTTAAGTGTAAGATATTCAATGATTCCCATGTGAAGCCTCTACATTGAGAACTACTGTTACAATGTCAAAAGTAAATGTCAATTAAAAACTACATAAAATCCTGAGTGGTAAGGTGTGCAGGGTGGCCACATTTTGGCACAGTGGAGTGCATATCACCAGGAACAGGACAGGCAGAGCACATGGGGACTGTCAATTCTCATAGCACGCAAACTCAGAGATCCAATCTAAATGAGGAACACTGGGGAAATGGGAGCCACAGCTCACTGTACCATAGGAATAAGCTCAACATGCAGTGTAGGTGGTGGACATCGGCTTTCTAGGACAACAGAAAAATTATTTATTTTTTTCCATAATTTTATTGAGAAACAAATAGTAATGAGACAGTTTCAAATCAAATTGGTAGGAGAGTTTCAATAATTAACACATTGCATACTGTCTTCCTAGTGGTTATTTGTTGTACAAGATGCAGACATGATATCCTATTTACAAATACTACTACAACAAATCCCTCCATTCACTGAATTAAGAGAACGTAGCTATATATCTATCCTATTTTGAACACACAGATACAAAATGGTCATTCATCTATATCCCCTTTTATTTCCATTATTCAAATATTATAGGTGTGTGAACTCAGCAAAATAATCCAAAATAGTCCAGTAGTCCATAATAGTAATGGACTACTGCCACTTGACTGGCAATGTCAGAAGTTGTTGACCTGAGTGCCCTACAGCTCAACATAACAACATGGCTTTACTTCCTATACTATGCTTTTATACTTTTCTGCTGGATCATTAAGACCAAGATGAAGCAAGACCTATGCAACAAGAATTGTAGCTTTTCTATCTGATAAGGTCAGTCAAATCCACTCAGGATTTATCCTGAGACCCTGTACCACAGTTTGTGGATCCTTTGTCAAGTGTCAGCCATGTGGATGAGTCAGGGCCACTGCTTGGCCAACTCGCTCTGTGAAAGCCTCAGAGAATGTTTTCTCTGCATGTGACTCTCCTTAGGCAAACTCTATATCATCGATCACTTTCCTCTTTGGCCCTATAATCTCTTTGATCAGACAATTTGCGACAAAAGTGAGTTACATGATGTTACAGTACAAGTTCTCCTATGTTCTGAGTCTTAATTGACTTTGGAAGGATAAGGCCAAAATATTGGCTTTCCTTGTGGCCCTTTTTCTCTAATATTTGGTCTGCAAACTAAGGTTGTTAACCCTCCAGAAGAGAAGCTTATTGTTATTACCATACAACCTAGGCAGTTGAGATTAACCTCACTACTGTCTGAATATCAAACATCTTGGCATAATATAGAACAAGTATTTTTCATCAAGTATTGATATGTTAAGCTTTAAGTTCCTATAGAATATGATGGAAAAAATTTTAAAAATTTAAATATATTTAAAAAATAGGAATAAAAAAATACATATGTTTACACGTAAATCCAGAAATCTAACCATATACAGCACTGTAGCAGGACAATCCCGCAACACTCATTTTCCTGTTTCCTGCCTTTATTCACCACCACTTTTCTTTTTAAACAATCATCGACCCGAGAGACAGCATGACAGCAACTGGTGTGTCATGACAAGCAGCCCGTATTCAAAGACCAGAATGACAGGCATTCCAAGCATGAACCTACTATTACAAATTGCCATTTTCAGTGTAGTTGCTTAATTCATAGGTGTCAGCATATATATACAGTTAGTCAGGGTGAGAATCCTTCCAATTAACTGCTAGATTTGAAAATCTTCTGAAGATTCTCAGGATCATTGCCTTACCGATTTTGCACATATAACTGTATGGCTTTCCTCTGTCATGTTTCTTAGCTCTTCTCTTTGCTCTCTCTTCATTGTCTAGTCCTCAAGTTCCTGCTTTCCTTTTAATTGTGTTATACCTTTTTATTTTTATTTCGTCTTCTGAGTTCTTATACTAGGGAGACTACGATATTTACAAATGTGGGTCTGATTTATTTCATTTATATCTTCAAGTGCCATCCACTTTAAAATAAAGGCTTCGAGTGTATCATTCTTTATAGCTGAGTAATATTCCATTGTATAAAAATATCACATCTTTTTCATCCATTCCTCAGGTGATGGGCATCTTGGTAGTTTCCAAGATTGGGCTATCACAAATTGTGCTGCTATAAACATAGGTACACATATATCACTATGATATGATGTTTACAAATACTCCGGGAAAGTTCCCAGAAGGGGAATAACTAGTTTGAATGGGATTTCCAGTTCTAGTTTTCTAAGAAGACTCCAAACTGATTTCCATAATGGTTGCACCAGTCTACATTCCCACCAGCAGTAGAGAAGGATTCCTTTTTCACCACAGCCTCTCTAACATTTCTTGTTGGTTGACTTCGTTATGATGGCCGTTCTTTCTGGGGTGAGATGATATCTCAACATTATTTTAATTTGGATTTCATGGATGGCTAGTGATGTGGAGCAGGTTTTCTTTTTTTTTATTTTATTTATTTGAGAGAGAGAGAGAGAGAGAGAGAGAGAGAGAGAGAGAGAGAGAGAGAGAGGTGTGTGTGTGTGTGGCCAGCTCAGCCCACCA
>NW_004524742.1:1359384-1419384 GCF_000260255.1 Octodon degus
AGTTTGACTGCACTGTGGTCAGATAATGTGCATGGGATAATTTCTGTTTTCTTGCATATACTTAAGCATGACCTATGGACCAGTATGTGGTCTATTTTGGAAAATGATCCATGTGCAGCTGAGAAAAATGTCTATTCAGCTGTTTTTTGGGTGGGACACTCTGTGTATGTCCACTAAGCCCACCTGTTTCAAGCACTGGTTCAGTTCTGTTACTTCTTTGCTAACTTTTTATCTAGTTGGCCTATCTTTTTGGGATAAGAGGGGTGTTAAGGTCTCCTGTTAAGATTGTGGTATTGGATATGAGGTTTTTCATGTCCATTAAGATTTGCTTTATATAGTTGAGTGCTCCCATGTTTGGTGTATACATATTTATGAGTATTACCTCTTCCTCTTGTATTTTTCCCCTAAGCAATATATAGTGGTCTTCTTTATTTTCCTTGATTGGTCTTGGTTTGAAGTTGAAACTGTTTGAGAATAGGATTGTTACCCCTGTTTGTTTCTGAATTGCTGGGGAATGAGGTATTGTTTTCCGTCCTTTGATTTTCAGCCTATTAATTTCTTTATGAGTTATATGTGTTTCTTGTATACAGCATATTGTTGGATATTGTTTCCTAATTCACTGTGCCATTCTATTTCTTTTAATTGGTGAATTGAGTCCATTTACATTGATGGTTACAATTGAGATGTGTTGACTTACAATTGACATGTTATTTACGTACTGTCATTTACTCCTTTTTCTCCTGTGTTTGTTTGCCCTATTTAGTTGCTTGCTTCTGTTCTCATTCATGGAGTTCTAATCATTTTGGTCCCTCTCTAGAGCATCTTTCAGTAGTCTGTGTAGGGTTGGCTTTGTCATCACGAAATTCTTTAGCTGTTCTTTGTCATGAAAGTATTTCACTTCTCCATCAAACTTGAAAGTGAGTTTTGCAGGGTATAGCAGTCTGGGCTGGAATTTGTTTTCATAGAGGACTTGAACTACTCTGCTCCATGCTCTTCTTGCCTTCATGGTTTGTGAAGAGAAGTCAGCTGTAAATCTCATGGGTTTTCCCTTAAATGTGATCTGTTTCTTTTCTGTAGCGGCTCTCAGTGTATTGTTCTTGTCCTGGATTTCTGGGATCTTGAGTATTACATGTTTTGGTGTGTTTTGAATTAGGTTGAGGATACTTGCCATTCTGTAGTTTGGTTACCTGGATGTCAGATTGTTTCCTCATATTTGGGAAGTTTTCTGCTATTACTTTTGCCCATATTTTTTAATGTCATTTGTATTGACTCCTTCTTTCTCATTCATACCTATTAGTCTCACTTTGTTCATCTTTGCATCATCTTGCAGGTGATGAATTATTTATTCCTGCATCCTAGTTGTTTTTAAGAGATCTTTTACCTTTTCATTAGCTGCACCAGTGTCTTCAAGAGTTGAAACTCTGTCTTCACTTTCACTCAAACGGTTTTGCAAGCTTGTGATCGAGATTTTAAGTTCCTCTATATCTCTTTGACTCTGCTTCATGCGATCTATTTCTTTCCTGTATTGCTCATTCAAGGAATTCATCATTTTTCTAATCTCTATTTTTGTTTTTTGTCAATGTCTTCTTTAGAAGCAGTTCTTAATTCCTTTACTGCAGAGTTTTTTTTTTGTTTTGTTTTGTTTTTTTCTTCAGATTGGGTTTCCTCAAGTTTCTGTATTTGATTCTTTACTTCAGATGCTATGAGTTCAGAGATTTTTTTATTTCAGAAATTAATTCCGCTCTGAGTTCCTCTAGACCTTTCTACTCTTCCTTACTTTTGAAGCTATTCACTCATACATTTCAGCTGAGCTAGTGTCTTCTGCACTCGTTGCAGGTGCACAGTGGGTTTCCTCCATATGTTTCTGAATTTGATTCTTTACTTCAGATGCTATTGAATTGAGAGATTTATTTTTTGATTTCCGATCTGAGTTCCTCCATACCTTTCTGAAGTGGTTTCTTTATTTCAGAAGCTCTTTATTCATTGATTTCAGCTATGTGATTCCCAATTTGTTCTGTCCTAGTGTCCTCTTCACTTGTTATGGGTGGGCTTGGTGTGTGAGATTGCATTTTGTTCCTTCTCGTTGTCATTTTGTATAGCACTGTCTTCTGACCTTTGTTGTAGAGCTTTGGTGCAGTTATAACCTTAGCACCTACTGAAGTTCAGGTGCAGATCTACAATGTTTGAATTTGTCTAGTTGTGCCTGGCTTGGCACTAGATGCTGTGCTCAGCTCCTTCGTGTTGAAGCCCTTGGGAGTGAACCTGTTGTGCGCCTCTGGCAAGATGTTCTGCTCCTGGACTAGCTGAGTGGTTCTGTCCCCTACTCTCTCCACAGGGATTGTATCTGCAGAGTTGCACCCCAGGCCTGTATGCCAGGCCTGAGCTGAGTCTGAAGGAGAGAAGGGGGAGTAGGGGCGAGGGGTTGCTCTCTCACAACTCACCGGGCCTGGGTGCAGGCTGGATCTGGGGGTCCGGAGAACGCGGCAGAAGTTCTCACTCACTGGGTGGGAGTGGGGATGGTTGCGGAGTGGTGGTATGGGGGTCCCAAGGGTGCTAAAGATGGTCTCTCTCATGCTGCACGCCTGGGTTTGGACGTTACAGGTCCCATGGGCGCAAGGTAGCCAGAAGCTCTCCCACACACTCAGTGAGCCTATACTAGGACTGGATCAGGGGGTCCAGAGAACGTGGCAGAAGTTCTTACTCACTGTGCAGGTGTGGGGGGTGGCTGCGGAATGGTGGTTGGGGGGTCCAAAGGGCGCGGAAGCAGAAAAATGATTTCAATAAAATCAATGATATTTAGGGTGCTACTGCAAAGTTCAATGATTATGCAAAACAGCTGAGAAGTTAAAACAATTAAGTACTTCTAAATTTTAGCACTACTTACAGTAATGCCACTAAAATACCTATGCTGGACAAAAGTCCCTTAATTTTCTTTAGCAGTTACCACATTTGGAGCCAATCTGACTGAAATACTTAAATCCTCTTTTTCTCCAATGTTATGACAAACTGACCAAATTATCTACACTTGCAAAGCAAAATCTAGATGCTTGGAAAATATTATTGCATATATTTTATACTGACTGTTTCTGGAGATGGCAAGAATGTTTTCTCTGTATAGCTGTTTCAGAGGAAAAAGAATTTTTATAAAACTATTTTGTGGTGCAGAAAAGCACTAATAGTACATATTTTTACTTCTTGCCCTATTATTGTGGTATTAAATCATAAATAATATAGGTAACCAGTAAAAGCTCTACTTCACAGTACAGAAATCTAATGTGAAGCATCACATTTACACATGACAGAAGTGTCTTGACAGAACTCTGGCCCCCATTTACGTCTTCCGCCTCCTAGCACACGGAATAATTAATTGTGAAGCAATTACCTCAAAAGTTACCTAAAATTTAGATACCTTTATGTACATCACAGGCAATATTCAAACACCTCAACTCCAATAAATTAGTTTCTATCACAAAAGACTATAAAACATAATATGGTGTGGTATGGTATAGTATAGTAGAGACTCCATTTATTAGTGGGTTTTTTTTTTGTTGTTTTTGTTTTTTTTTTGCTAGCTATTAACAACCTCTATTCACATTACTTTGAGAAGCTAGTTTAACTTTTTAATAAAAATGATTAATAGCTTTAAGATAGGTTATAACTTTGATGGTAACAAGAAAAGAAAAAAAGATACAGAAAGCTAAAAAGTAATTATTTAAATCCACTTGAATTCTTTACTACGTCTCCACTGGAGACAGCATTTCACATTTAAAGTTATCTTTGAAGAGGAAGGGCACAAAAATGCACTGAATGTCAAGTATTTTGACCGAACCTGAGTCCCTCTGTGTTGCAGGAAGGTCAGACCCTTTCAGCACTGTAGTGTTGTGTCAAAATATGTCAACAAACCATCACACTGCAGGAAGAAGAATGACCTTTCAGTTCTTTATGTTTGGGTTGGTGATGGAGCTTTGGACGTGGGGTATGCATGAATGGTTTTCCTAGCTGCTTGACAAATGCAACTCCCAAGGTTTCTTTCAAGTGTGATTGTTAAAAGCAATCCTTTTAGCAATCTTACATTTTGGTATGACTTTCTAAACACATCTACGTCAGGGTGGGAAGTGATGTGGTGTCAACAATCACAAACAGATTCAATGTAACTGAACTAAAATTTGTATAAATGTTCAAATGCAAAAGATGTAGATTGAGAGTCACTAAATTTAAAAAGAATTTTACTTACTAGAAATCATACATTTTCTTAATCAGTTCTCCAAACTTTATTACAGATGTGACGTCATGGCTGGAATGTCAAGCCATCACCTAGAATCCTGCCCTACAGCCCAGGCTGCCTCTGGAGTAGGCATCTCCACTGAAATTACTGCTCATCAAATTTAAATGACATCATTCTCCCCACTACCAACATTAAAACCTCAAAACTATCTTTGTTCCATGTTCAGAAATAACATTTTTACTGAAGTCTTATTACACATTAGCAATATTTGCCAAATTCTATAAATTCTGTCTTTATCATCTCTTTGTATTTATGTGGCCTCTTCTACTACCATTACCATAATTTGGGCACCTATGATTTATTTCAATATGGAAGACTGTAAGAGCAACAGTTTTGGTATACTCAACTTCTCATTTCTGCCCACCCCTAGTACTGCTACCAGATATCCATGCTGAATTCTGGTCCTGATAATGCCACACGTTTACTTAAAACAAACAAATGAACAAATACCACAAAAACAAAACTCTTCTGGAATTCCACCTCTGTAACTTTGATCTAGGTTCTTAACCTCTTCATGCTTCAACTTTCTCATAAGAAATAGGGATAAAATATTAGTAGATACTTTATAGTACTGGAGGTGGATTAAATACAATAACATAAGAAAATGTTTAAGCCACTGCCTAAAACATAGCTGGTACTCAAGTATGTACATATTTCATTCCCTATTAAATTGAATTAAATTCCTCAAAGGCAAGATAAGGTTTTGTTCACCTTTGTAATCTTTCTATATAAACAGAATTTAGTAACATTCACTGAATTTGATAAAATATCTATGCTATTACTAGTAGACCAGTTCATCAGAATTTGTTGCATTAGTAATTTGTAGTGGTGACATATTCAATTCACCTTAAAACATGTTTAAATATGTTTACATGGCTGGCCTCTTTGCTCACAATGGATGGCTTCATTCTCATCACCTTCATAATCAATATGGCGTACACTTAAATTATCATAGTCGAAGCTAGAGGGGATGACTAAGATAGTTTCCTATTTATATTAGTTGATCAATATTATGGAATCTAAAAATATCCTTTTTAGTGAATAAAAGGATTTTGCTTTAATTTTTAATTTATGATCATTAAAATGAGATAACTTTTGATGTCAGAGGACTTCACTTAAAATGGGACATGGTGGTGGTTCGCACAGAGGCCAGCAGCAAATGAGAAAGGAATGGCAATTTTAAGGAATAAAAAGACAGCCATGAGGTTAAGAACAAAACTTGCTGGTAGAAACCTGTCTAAGAATAAAAAGAAGAACAAAACCCAGGAAATGGCTGTGTCAAGTCACTCAGGTGGGAAGGAGGGTAAAACATGAGGGAAATTCACAGGAATCTTATGGCAGATGATAAGGATGCAAGCAAAAGAGCATGGAAAGTACAAATGAATGTGACTAGCTTGTGTTAATAGGAAAAAAGAAATTCAAAGGGTAAATTTAAATTTTACATGAATATGGCAATGGTAAGCATCCTGTTTATTCATTTCTAATTGACTCTGGAAATCATACTCTTCTATGAAATAGACTTCATACAGATTTCTCCTTTATGAAGAGTATGAGGCATACAAACTATTCTGGCCTTGCTTTCCATAGGCTGCATGTGTGAAAGGGAAAGAGCAAGGTCAAACCAAAGCAAAACAGCTTCATAATCTATGTTCTCCATCTCACAGATTACTCGATACTGATGTTTAATAAAATTTGTTTATGATAAAATGAAATTTGTAACTTACAAGGCATAAATAAGACTATCATGTTAGTGCTGAACAAGACAAACTGACTTTTAATCTATTAAGCTGTGAGAGACTCCTACTTGAGAGGTTTTAGCCTCCCCTGGAAAAAACCAAAACAAACAAATAAACAAAATGAATAACACAGTGGTTTATGAACACTGGACATCAAGCAATAAAGGACTGTGATCTGTGAATGCTGTGAAACATGAGTGAACCCTTTTATAGCCTCAGCTTCGTAGCTGGAGAACACTTCCAGGCTGTGGTGCACAAAGCCCAGGTGAAGCCCAGTGGTCTCACTGTGGTATCACTGAATGAAGAGCTGCAGCTTGGAGAACTGGAAGATAGAGGCATTTAGAGTCCCCTGGACACAAGGCCAATAGCAGGGAGCTAGGCAGAATGCCAAAGACTTGGGGTGCGTCTTCCTCATGCATACAGCAGCATACTGACAAGTGCACACATGTCAGCATGCATAGTCATCCTCCCCTAACGAATCTGCAAGGGACACATTCCAGGATACCCAGCATATGTCTGAAATTAAGCATGGTACTGAGCCTTACAGTTACTATGTACTTATCCTTATTTCCTGCAGCATCGCCACACAGAACCAGGGTAAGCTGGCCTTTCAGTTTTATGTCTTGACGCCTCCCTTGTCCCATTACTCTTGTGCTTTGGAGCCATTATTAAGAAACAATAAGAGTTACTTGAACACAGACACTAAGATACAGTGATAGTTGATCTGAGTCCCTAAGGTAGCAAATAACTGGCCAACAGGAAGACAGCATATATAATGTGAGTATGTTGGCAAAAAGATGATTCACACCCTGTGCAGAGCAGAGGGCAGATTTTATCATGCTACTCAGAACAGCACACCATATAAAACATATGAGTTGATTATTTCTGGAATTCTCCATTTAATATTTTTTGTCCCGTAGGTAACAGAAAACAAAACCATAGAAAAGACAGAACTACGGTATCGATTTAACCTACTTGATGTGTCCAGGATATTCCACTCAAAGTAGACACAGGAAAGATAACTATAGTCTGGGCCATAAAGCAAATCTCAATAAATTTATTTTATTTTACTTTATCTTTTTGGTACCAGGAATTGAACTTAGGACCTTGTGCTTGCCAGGCAGGCGCTGTTCTGCTGAGCTACATTTCCATCTCTTCAATAAATTAAAAAGGATTCAATTTTGCGGTCTGAACTCAATGGAATTAAATTATTATAAACTAATAGCAGAAAGCCATACAGAGTTTTCCAAATGTTGGGAACTAAAATCATACACTATGAACAGCCCGTGGGGACTGAGGTGCAGGGCGGAGCGGGTGTACCCGCTTCAGGTGTGCAAGGCCTAGGGTTTGATCCTCAGGACAGCAGGAGGGGCAGTGTGCAAAGCTAAATCATCTGCAGGTCAAAAGGGAGACCAAAAGAGCAGAAGGTATATGAAATAAAGTGAAAATGAAAACATGACATGATAAAAATAGCAAGATAAAACTACAGTAGCACTTTGAGGTTAAATCATAGCACTCAAAAGACCTACATTATTTAAAAAAAATGGTGTCAACTTGGTAAATTCAGCCTTTCATTTCAGAAAACTCAAAGGGCAAATAAAACTGAAATTAAGAAAAAAATAATGTAAAATGAAAAATAGTGAAGCAACACACAATTTTCCAAACATTGTGGTTCAACACTCAGTAGCAAAAAGAACCTATCACCATAATTTACCACACTAATGTTTAAAAACTCATATGATCATCTTATCAGATGCAGAATAAGCACTTTCAATAGACAAACAATGAAATGAAGGCTGATTGTTTTAGAAGGCAGATAAAAGTAGCAGATTATTAAATCTAGAAAAAACATAACCATCAATATCAGGAATGAGAAACATAACACAAATTAAAAAAATAAAGAAATATTTTGAAAAGTTTATTCAAGGATATTCCAGAACTTAGATAAAATGGTATTCTTTGAAAGATAAAGTATTAGAGTTCACGAATGAAAAAATTCTGGAATTGCTACTCTAATAAAAAATTAATTTTGTAGTTAAAGATCTTTTAACAACAAAATACTACAGGCCCATGGTTTAACTGGAGAATTCTACTAAAATCTAGAATGACATAACAAATCTGCACAGTTTTTTTTTATAAAACTGAAAGTCTAGGAATACCTTCCTCATACAATGAGTAAGGCCAACCACACTTAAAATACCAAACCAGGCCAAAAATAAAAAGAAAAATCTTTGCTGCTCATAAATTTTGATGCAAAATTCCTAACAAATTTTATTAAAATCAAACCCAATAAAATATAAAAGTATACTGGATTATAACCATGCAGTTTATTCTAGGAACGCTACGTTGTTGTGAAATTTCAACTCAATCATTAGCTGAACCTGGTTGCATACACCTCTAATCCCAGCACTCTGGAAAGCTGAGACAGGAGGACCACAATTTAGGGCCCAGCCTGGGCAACTGAATAAGACCTTGCTTCAAAATTAAAAATGCACTGGAGATGTAGCTCAGTCCAAATATTCTGGTTTAATCCCAAGTACTGAAAAAAAATCAATTATCATAATTTACAATTTTTAAAAACTCATGATCATTTCATCAGATGCAGAAAAAGCATTTGATAAAATTCAAGATCTATTTCATGATTAAAATTTCTTAATAAATTAGAAATAAAAGAGTTTCAGCAACCTAACAAAGGGCAAGAAGAAACCTAGTTCACATTCTTTCTCTCATGCCATCAACAGCATGATCCATAAAAAATTGATAAATTGGACATCAAAAAAATTAAAACTTCTGATCTTTCAAAGAGGTAAATGGATTAAAAAACAAGCCATAAACCAGAAAAAAATTGCAAATCATGTATTTGACAAAGGACTTATACCTAGCGTGTTAAAATACTAAACCCCTACCAAAACTGAATATAATGTACCTCAGTCAAAATGAGGTAAAGATTTGAAGTATTTATCCAAAGAAGATAAGCAGTAAATGAGAATGAAAAAAGATTCTTCACATAACTAATCATTATAGAAAAGCTAACCAAAATCACACTGAGACTTTTTAATGTAGTTAGTACAGGGTCTACAGGGTCTCACTACACAGATCAGACTTGTAGTGATCCTCCTGCTTTAGCCTCCCAAGCGCTGGGATTGCAGGTGTGCGCCACCACACCCATTCTCATTGGCTATCTCAGCGTGCTCCAGATGGCGGAGCTGGCACAGCACGCGGGGGATCAAACCCTGGTCCTGTACCTGCCAAAGCAGCCACTTTAGTCCACTGAGCTTTCTGGCTGACCCTGAGACACTTTTATACAACTACTGGAGAGGCTTCAGTTAACAACACAGATCAACCAAGGGACAGGACGGATACAAGAATACAGCCATCATAAAGTTCTGGTGGAATGTAACACAGTGCTGTCACTTTGGAATAGATTATTTCATTAAAAGGTAAAATACTTATCATATGTCTCAAGCATTTCCTTCATAGTATTTACCCCAGAGTAAGGAACCCATATAAAGGTATTATAAGATTGTTCATAGCAACTTTATTACTAATAGCCAGAGATACAAACCAAATACTGTATCTATCAATAAGCGAATAAAAGTGATATAGCCATGTAATTAAATACACTCCTCAATAAAAAGGAATGATTCTTTAAAAGAGAATAAAAAATAGTAAAAAAAAAAATTAGCCATGCTATAGAGTTTCATGAAACAAAATGATAGAATTCAACAATGGTTGTTATATTTTATATTGTTGTCTTCAAATTAGTTGTTCAGATTACCAGATATAAGCATGCAAAGTTGGTAAAAAAAGAAAAAAAGAAAAAAGATTAAGCATGAACTATTTCTTTCAATAGATCAGTACAGAGCAGCAATATAATCATCTAAGCTAGCCTGTGTAAACATCTTAGTGTCTCCCTAGTGCAAGAACCTAAAGAATGAATAAAATCTGAAAGGTACAAAAGATACTGTGAAAGGGAAAGAAACTGCCCAAAGGGAAGGAACAACCAGGCGGAAGGAAAGGAGAAAAGAATGGAAGGGAACGGAATGCTGTTTTTGACATTAACGCAAATTAATGAAATAATCGTGCCATACAAAAGAGACAAGACAAGCCAGGCATGGTGGTGCATAACTGTAACCCAAGCAATCTGGAAAGCTGAGGCTAAAGGATCACAACTTTGAGCCCGGCCTGCACAGCTCAGCAACTCAGAGACTTACCAAAATAAAAAATAAGAATGGCCCTGGATTTATAGTTCAGGGTGAAGGCCCTAAAACTAAAAAATGGCCAGGTGAAAAGAATTCATGCTGTACAACTCCATTTATATAAAATACTAGAAAGATGCTGGAAAGTGCAAACAAGTCAACAGGAAACACAGTAGGTCAGGGCACTGTCTGGTGCAGGGACAGCTGAAGGAGCTAGAAGGAAGGTTACACAGAGAACGAGCGGGCTGTGGAAGGCAGGAGGCAACCTCAGCATCTCTATCACGGAGATAGTTACATGGGTTTAAAATGAGCAAACTGAGCCAACCCTGGTGGCTCATACCTGTAATCCCAGCACTGTGGGAGGATGCGGCAAGAGGACCAAAGACTCAGCAAAAGCGTTCCTCAAAATAAAAAGTAGAGTAGCTTGGTGCAAAGGCTCTAGGTTCAATCCTCAGTACAAAAATCAAACCAAACCAAACCAAACTCCAAACCAAACCAAAAATTCTATCAAATGGCATCCTTTAGATATGGGTAGTTTATTATATGTCAATTATACTACAATAACACTTTAAAAATATTTGAGTTTTTTATATATTTAGGATCGGGTCTAAAAGGTCTCACTACGTAGATCAGACTCGTAGTAATAGTCCTGTTTTCAGCCTCCCAAGCACTGGGATTACAGGCACATGCTTCCACGCACAGTCTCAACTGCCCTCTCAGCATGCCTGGGGGCGGGGCTGGTATGGCACAATGAGGATCAAACCCTGGCAGCTGTACTCTGCCTAAGCATGCACTTTAGTCTGCTGAGCTATCTGGCCAGCCCTAAAAAAGTATTTTTAAACAATGAAAGATATTTTACTTGCAGCAAAATGCAATTCAGACTAAAACATGAACTCTAGTTAAACTTCTAAAATATGTGTATCTTTTCTTTCTATTCTTTCCTTCCTGCCTGCCTCCTCCCATCACCTTTCTTTTCTTTTTTTAAAAAGCAAAATACATTTACTGGGGGAAAGAAAGCTTCTATTTGAGAGAGGGACAGAAGGGGACCTGAGGGGGTGGTTTGTTCCCTCCCTCCCTCTTTTTCTCCCTTCCCTCCCTCTCTTTCTCCCTTCTCTCCCTCCTCTTCCTTGCTTCCTGTCTGTCCTTCCTTCCCATCTGTCCGTCTGTCCTTCCATTCATCCGTCCATCCATCCTTCTTTCCTTCCTTCCATCCTTCCTTCTGTCTCCCTCTTTTGTCTCCTCCCCTCCCCTTCCCACCATCTGTCTTTTCTAGTGTTGACGACTGAACCTAGGACCTTACACATGCTAGACAAACATTCTAACTATGCTACATCCCTTGGGGGAAATATATGTGCTTAACACATCCAATATTGTTCAATCCATTTATTTTCTGAATATAGACTGGTCTTTAGACAATCTAAGAGTTTAATGTCTGAACTGCATATAGACAGTCAAGAAGTAGCACAATAGTACAGTACTTGCGTGGCATGTGCCAGGCCCTGGGCTCAATCCCCAGTAGTGGGGAAAAATTTTCTTGCATTTCAAGAGCAAGAACAAGGCAGCAGGCATTACAATTCCAGACTTCCAGTTATCCTATAAAGCTTCAGTACTAAAAGCATGGTACTGGCACAAAAAAAAGACATGCTCTCCAATCAAACAGAACAGAGTTGGCAGGATCCACCTCAAGAACTTGTGGATATCTGATTTTTGACCAAAAAAAGTCTATAATACACATGAGACAAAGATAACCTCTATTAAGTGGTGCTAGGGAAACTGTCATCCACATGTAGAAGAATGAATCTTGATCCACATCTGCACTAAAATCAAATCAAAATGATTAGCCCATATAAAAACAGAAACAATGAATCTTCTGGAAGAAAAAAAAAAAACACTGGTAAAACTTGAAGACACAGGAATAGGCAAGGACTTCTTGAACAGAACCACAATTGTATAAGAAAAAAAAAACCCACTGCATATAAAAAGTCTTCTCTGATTCTGTGGATTTCAAATCCAACAATTCAGGTGATATCATATTTCTGGCATATCCATATGTAACAAAGGATTTGTACTAACCTTAGGGACTCACAGTTTAAACACTTAAATAAGGCTCTTCAGAGAGACAAACAAAACAATTGGCTACTCTGTACAACCACACATGAATGAACGTCAACACCTCCAATGCTATGAAGGCTTTTGTCTTTTGTTAAATGAACCCACTCAGCGATCAAGCAGCTTGCTTTACAGATTTCAGACCATGACTGACATGAGGCCGTACAGTGAAGTAAGGGAACAGGTGTGTGTGTGAGGTGCGTGTGTGTGTGTGTGTGTGTGTGTGTGTGTGTGTGTGTGTGTGCAGAGAATGACCTAGCTTGGGTGGTTCCGTGTCCCAATTTCCACTGTTAACTCTTCAAAGGCAGAGGTGACAAAAGTTGGACTAACTGCCCAAAAAGCCTTGGTGACTTGAGCTAGTAGTCCTTAATACAGAAATTATTGTTCTCATCAAGACCTTTTGGAAGAAGGCTAGGAATATAGGCAAGTTATTAAAACAAGGTTAGAGGAAGAGGTTGGTTTCACTGTTATGTGCAGAGTAGCATCTTTTGTGCTCAAGACAAAACAAAACTCCCACTGTCTAGCCCTCACCACACACAAATTAGTGCTCTAAGGCTAAGGGACACGATGTATTTAAAAACTCCCCCAAATGACTTTAATGCAGAATGAAGTTTAAGAATCACTGCCCTAGACCCCAAGCTATAACATCAATTTGAATATGATTCCAGAATTAGCCTCACGAATGAACAGGTCCTCCATGGGTCCTGGATCACATTTCTTTCATTCTTTCCTCACGCTTAGGATGAGCTAGATGGTCGTTTCTACTCCTAGCAAGGCCATTCAGTCCTCTTCTTGTTGATTTGGTTGGAGGGAAGAGTTCTGAAGCATGTATGACTCAAATTAACTCTGCTGACCATACTCTTAAGTGAAATAAACTAGACACACGTTTAAATACAACACTGTTACTCTGGTGTGAGACACATAGTATAAATAAGGACCAAAATGTATAATGAATGTTGGGAAATGAAAGAAAAGTGGGAAGGGAAATCAGGAAGGGGAGAAGGGGAAAAGAAGGAAGGGACAAGGAGCAAAAGAACAGAAAGAAAGAATGTTAGCAAAAAGTAAGAGAAACAGTGTTGAAAGGAAGGGAGGAGAATGGGGAAAAGAAGATATATCATGGATGGGTACAAATGCCCTATGAAGAACATTATTATACCTAAAATGTACCAATAAAATTTAAACAAGAAAAAAAAAACTGTCACAGTAGCAGGTCACCAGGAAGTCATCTATCTTTTCAATAATTCTTTGGTCCACTTCATTTGTAAAACTGGTCAGCATGCTGCCTTCATAAAATGCTTCAAGACAGTCATTAGACAGATCACCGCAAGCCTGAGAAACTAGTCAACTGACATTTCCTTAGAAGTCTAGGGCTTACGTTTTTCCCTTTAATTCTTTCATTTATCTCATCCCAGTTTCCCAACAATCATCTCTGCATTGTAAATACCAATCTAAAAGCCTAAGTCAGCCTTTCTACCTTTTGTACAATTTTGTATCTAAAATCATCATCAAGAACAGTAAGTGATGGAAGAAAATACAGATTCCTTGCTGGGGAAAGCCTAGTTATTCATCTTCCAGATACAGAAAAAAAGTGGTATTTCACCATTATGAGGAATTGTTTGCATAAAAGTACTAAATAGCCAGAAAACTTTTCCCCTCATGCTTATCAAATATTTTGAGATTACTCTAGCAAATAACAGTGTCAAACTTAAGTCTGGAACAATGGGATATCAATGTCTCACAACAACTCCATTATGAAATGGGAAAGCAAATTATTATATTTTACCTTTATAGAAATCCTCTTCAGTGCATTTGCTAATTATTAGTCAATCTGTCTCTTGCTGCTGAGGACTGCTTGTTAGTTTACAGCAGCAGTGCCCTGCAAGCTGATGTAATTGAAGGTTTGCAAGAGCATCTATTGCTGAGGCACATACTCCAGCTTAAGGAAGATGTGATCAGTCCTGTTTTTAACGAGACTGAAATAACTAGAAATCTGTGACTGGGCTAATTGCAGGCTTCCTGAAAGTTATCTTAATATAGGAAAAACTTTGACCATCCTCTGAAAAATACCTTCCTTAACTCTTAACTCTTTGGCAGCTTTGTTCTACAAGCTCTGCTCTCAGGTTATCACAGACCAGAGAAAGCAATCACGTTGAGTAAATAACTGATCTTTAAAAAATACTTAGAGGTAAGACATGAAGTCAAATCAATTCTTGTGGCAGAAGGTATTAGCTTAGCCCTGCCTTTAGGAGAGCAGACTCTCTGGAGCCAAAGATTGAAAAATCTGACAGATGGCATTCAGCACTTAACCTTTCCAGTAGTATATAAATATGACCAACACCATCACTTCCCTGGTGCTCTCTCCCCTCCTCCTCCTAACACCACTAGAAGAAAAAACTTCAGATGATATGGAATTTGCTTCTTTTTTTTTTTTTTTATTGTTCCTTACATAGGATCAGGGACCTGGGTTCTGGACCCAAGCTATAAAAGTCTCTATTTTGATGCCACTCTGTTGTAATGTTTTGATGCCACCCTGTAGTAGCTACACTGCCTCCATCTCTTCCTACGTCACACTCCATGCAGAAGGACTGCAGAGAAGCCATGGGAACACTCCCAGGATCTGCATACCCATCCCTCTGGATCATCCACTTGACAGTGTGCAACCACACAAGGTGCCCTCTGGCCCACGGCAGTGGTCCGTGGGAATGTGCGTGGATGTGGATGCTGCGGTGTAAGTGACCCTGTTCTAGGTGCAGCAGAGAGTGGGAAGAGAGAAGCAGGCAATCAGTGGGTCACTGACCCCTGCACTTCCACCAGCAGCCCAGAACTCTGAGTCTGCGAATTTTTACTGTAAATCTGAACTTCAAAATTTTCCAATTGTTTGTGCTCTTGACTCAAGCCCAATTTGAAGTATCTCTTAGGGACAATAAAGACTTACTTCTGCTTAGGACTGTCAAGGCATTCCATGTCAAATTTAAAACTAGAGAAGTTAGAAGTTGGAGGGATGCAAGCAATCAATGTAAGTATAAATTTATCTAAAAATTCTTGGTTATTTTCTGTCTTCAAAGTCAATAAGTAAGTAGACTTATATTATCTGTTGAGAAGTAACTCTATAGAAACTTATACACCTAAGATAGGGGCTGTAGCAGACACATGTAATTCTAGCACTAAGTGATACTGAGGCAGGAGAATAGCAAGCTCAAGTTCCAACTTAGCAAGACTGTCTTGGCCAGGCAGATAGCTCAAGGGCTGGGATATACCTCGTGATACAGTGACTTTGAGTTCAACCTCCAGTATCAGCAAGAAAACACACACACATATGAAAAACAGAAAAAAAAAAATCCTATAAATCTGAAAAGTCTAGATTTTTAGAAAAAGCCATTTTTCTCACGGTTCTCATGATGGGATTCTACAAGGAAATGGCTCTACTAAGGTTTAATTTCATTATTCCTTATATAATCCTTAACAACAGATTCAAAATATTGTTTTCAATAAGCATTAATAAATTCATTCATACAATCATTCATTCAATAAACATACACGGATCACATACTACACATCAGGGATCTTGCCAACTTCTGGGCATTCAATGATGGCTAAACAAATGGTATAAAACTCAATATAAAACTCAATAGTAATTCGTGGAAACGCATTCTTTCCAGCTGCTAAGTGTAGACCCACTTAGGGACGGGCACCTACAAGGAACATATAACAAAGCCAATGCTTAGAACAGAGAGACCGCAAATGCTTAGAACAGAGAGCACGTGACTGAATGTCCCTTGAATGTCCCAGAGGGGTGCTAAACTCGTGGTTGTGATTTCCATATTTTGATCACCAGTTGTTAGGCAGTACTCTTTATGAGCTTTGCAGCATGTGACTCTGAGTATTTTTTATGCAAAATTAAAGATTTATTTTTAAATTAAGTTTATTGATAGATTTTAAGTATATGCAGTGATCACATTCATCACACGAAATTTGTACTATACATGTACATGATATAACGTGATCCATTTTTTTCCATTCCTTTACTCTCCCTTCAATCCCTCTTCCCTTCCTTACAAAAGATTTGTTTCAATTTTTTCCTTCCTTTCTCATTTTTTTTTCTGTTTTCTTTTCCTTCCTTTCCCTTTCCCCCCTTCTTTGTTCCCGTTTCTGTTTGAACATTTTCTTCCTATTTTAGAATTTCTATTATACATTCAGGTCTTTATTTACATTTTTTTCTTCTCACACCAGAGAAGTAACATGGTATTTACACATGTGTTTCTGATTTACTTCACTTAAGAGTATGGTCTCAAGGTATATGTGGTTTTTTTTATACAATAGAGTACTACTCTGCCATAAAGAAGGAAAAGTTTGAGACATTTCTTTACTGAAACTTTTTTTCCAGTTACCAAAAGAAGCCACAGTGTCTCTGCCTCTTTGAAAGGCTCTGTGTCAGAACCCATGTGTATAAATTGGTTTTAAAACTGCAGAATCGGTTCCTTCTCTGTCATTACCTGAATATAAAAAAATACAGCAGGTACATGTCAAATAGTTCATTTTCTTTCTTTTTTTTTCTTTTTCTTTTTGGTGGAACTGGGGATTGAACTCAGGCCCTTGTGCTTGCCAGGAAAGCACTTATTCTACTGAGCTATCTCCCCAGCCCCAAACAGCTCATTTTCTGATTAGATAAATAGAAAGGTAGGCTATGTGTGTTGATTGACTTATTGATTAATTGATTGATTGATTGATTGATTTTGTGGTACTGGGGATTGAACTCAGGATCTTACACTTGCCAGGCAGGTGTTTATGCCACTGAGCTATGTCCCCAGCCCGTGTGTTGATTTTAGAAGAAAATACTTCTTCTAGTAGCCTGACATAATTTAGGACCTCTGGTTTGATACTGCTTCTCAGAGGTACTCTAAGTCTTTTAGCTCTGTAAGAGAAAGTCAAATTTTGAGAATTAACATAGTTCTTTAGTTGTACTTAGGAGTTTGCATATAGCAAAGGCACTTTATGCATTCTAGTCAACATATTTGATTTTGGAATGGAGACTCATTGCAAAGTTCAAACTTTTTTCAAGGTGAATCAAGTCAGGGTAAGTTTCTGAAGTTTTGATAACAAAGCAGAGGAACACATTACACAAAAATTTTGCCAAAAGTACTGTATAAAAGAGAAAGTTCTTTTAAAGGTTTTTACTCAAATAAGTAAACTGGTATTTCTATAAGTGTTCCCAATGACATTGTAGTCACTCATGCAGACATGAGTAAGGATGTAGAGAAGTGAAACCCAATGAGGAGAGAGAGAACTGAGGGTTTTATGGCTTAGTCTGGGTGGACATGAATGGCTCTCTGAGGAATGGAACTGTAATCAGACATCTGAATGCTGTCATGTCAGAAGAAAGCTATATGGAGATCTAGGTAAAGAAAACTGTGCACAAAGGTGAGGCATAGTAAGGGTCGTAGAGCAGAAATAAGAAACAGAGTTCAAGGAACATATAACAAAGCCAATGAGGTAGAAGTAAAAGAGAAAGTCTTAGGTGAGGGGAGTGAAGAAGCAAGCTGGAAGGAAGCAGCTTATACAGAGGGTCCTGAATATCACAGCACAGGATTTTAGATTTTATTTTTAAATGCCATGGAGAGCTATGGAAAAGTTTTGAGCAAGAAAGTGAAATAATATGGTTTTCCAAGATGGGCTATGAAAACTGACCACAGGGCCGTAAGACTGGACCTGCGGAGGTCAGTCTGGAGCAATTGCCCCAGGGGTAACAGAGGCAGAGGCAAAAGCAGCTGAAATGGCAAAAAGGACACTATTCACAACACAGTGAGGACAGACGGGCTGAATGAATTTGCTGATGCATGAAACAAGTTTCTGAATTGAGTGAGGAAATTGTAGCACCATTGATTGAACTGGGCAAGGGGATGGAAATAATGAGTTTGGGAAGAAAATTCAAGAGTTTAGTTTTGGATATGTTAAGTCTCAGTGATCTATTTGATGCCCAAAAGGAGGTTCTATACTTAGTGTACAAATCATTCAAGGGAAACATTAGAACTGGAGGTAAAAATTAGGAGATCTCAACAGTTTGTACACAAAACTACAGAACTAGAGAAATCCCCAACAGACTAGCCACGATATGAATGCAGATTTTTTTTTAAAGGTAGTGTGGGACAGATGGGAGGGCCCGAGTGCTGCAGCCTAGAGACTGGGAAAAGGCAGTGGAGCCAGCCAAAGAGACTGCGTATGCTACTGGCAATGCAGGAGGAAACCCAGGAGAAAGCAACACAGGAGAAAGAAAATGCTTTAACACAGAGAAAAGGAATAATTCTGCCTGTCAAATCTGCTGAACAGTGATAAGAATGCCAAGTCACTGTGGAAAACACTTCTTAAAGCAGAGATAATCTAAAAATTACAAGCTCTGCAAGTTATTTGTGTAGAAATGGTTCAGGCTAAAGCATTATTCTATAAATATTAATTGAACTACCTTTTTATAAGGTCTATTCTTTAATTTGAAAATCTGTCCCAATTACATAACACTGGTCTTTGTGTCCACCGGGGCCTTATTACATGAATAAAATGGCTCAAATACCATCCAGGAGCTTTCCTCAAAGTCTGTCTACAGGTTAAAGAATTCTTTCAACTCTAAAGAAACTTTCTCAACTTCTGTATGAGTTCTGTTGAGGCAAAATATGAAAACAGCAGGATCCCACAATTTCACAAGTGGGCTGCTATCTCCTTATATCAAAACACCCCATCACTGCTAAGTCCACGTTCTTATTACAACCCAAAGTTTATATCCAAGTAAATATGACCATGTTCCATTTGAGGTGGAGCATTACTTGGCTTTTGTGGTTTCTGTGCAGGCAGCTGGTAATGTCAGCGACTTCGTTGTAGAGTATTTTCTTCCTGAATAATTGGGGCCACAAGGCTGATGTTCCCTTATCACCCATAAATTTATGTCTACTTGGCTAGTATATATAAAAATATACATTCAGGGAATGTAAATCAATAATAGTCTAAGTAAAATATCATTACAATGGAAAAAGTAGAATGCAAAAAAAAAAAAAAAAAGAAAGAAAGTAAAAATCCCTCTCACAGGAAACTGTATTAAATTATCCATCACTCAGACCCCTTCTGGCCATGGCAATAATCTGTAAATCTATTGCACAGATGATCAGATTATTTAACATGGCTCTAAGTGATGAGTGCTAGGCACACAACAGCTCTCAATAAACAGCTGACTTATTGTAGAATGAAGATATGCTTCTGGAACTTCTAAGTAAGCTCTAGTATCCGGGATTCAACTTACAATTGTTTTTCAGAAAAACTTGACCAGTACCAAATGGAAAAACTGACTCTGTGTGTACTGATTTACTCCATCAGGTTTTTTCTTTTCAATCCTTTAGCAACCTAAACTTACGCCATTTGATTTTCTTGTCATTACTTTCCCTATACTATCGAAAATGATGCTTTCTTTACTATTTCAAACTCATCATAAAATTGCTAAAAATCTAAAATTCAATTTGCCATATTATTGCTAATTTGAATAATGGCCGAATAAAACACAGGAAATGCTGAAGCAGCATTGATTTCTAAAACATTTTGCACTTTCCTCCTCCATCCCTGTAAAGTAAAGCTCGGATGCTACGCGCAATTACACAAGAAAATCAAGAAAGCCATTACATCCAGCATTTTGTCATGATCATTGTTACCATGGCAAAAAGTAGGCTTAGTTTAGCACAGCTGCTATGGGCGATGGCTGCTGGCCTTTTGTAAAGCGGGCTAACAGTATAATACCAAATTCCACAGCCTGTCACTGCCGACCCCTAGCCCCACTGCAGGCTGAAACTCTTGTCCACGGATCTACTCTCTCCTTTCTTATTCTGGGCCAGTGTCATCTCATTGCTGCATCTGACCTAGGAATGAAGCTAATCTAGGAAGGGAAAAATCAACATTGTAAGAGGGAAAAATGCATGGTGTGAAAACTTAGGAGTGTAATCACAGAAGAAGCCAAAGTTTCAACAGCTGTATGACATGCCAACAATATTCTGTTGGAAAGGATTCAGGTTTGGGAGTGAGTTGGAGAAATGCAGGCCCACGGTAACTAGCTGAATCCTACACTATTTTCTCCTTTTGAGTATCAGTTTAGTTACCTATACAATGGGGGCAGTTAAGTACCTAGTGAGGATTAAATGAAATAATCTTAGGTCTGGGCATCCTTAATGCTTTCATAATGGCTGAGAGCCTCATCTCTTTGGAAACTGTTTTCTATTATTATAAGCTGAATCATTTTCAGCTTTCAAATCATATGAGAGGCTGGGAAGATAGTTCAATAGAATAAGTGCTTGCCTGGCAAGCGCAAGGTCCTGAGTTCAATCTCCAGTTCTGTTAAAAAAAAAGAAAAGAAAAGAAAAGAAAAGAAAAGAAAAGAAAAGAAAAGAAAAGAAAAGAAAAGAAAACTGGGGCTAGGGAGATGGCTCAGTAGAATAAGTGCTTCCCTGGCAAGCGCAAGGGCCTGAGTTCAATCCCCATTTAAAAAAAAAAGAAAAAAAAAAGTCAAATCATATGGATATTTTCTCCAGCTGAAATAATTATTTTTATGGTCTGACAGTAAGTATATATTTCACACCAAAAGGATTAAAAATGCAGTGGCTATAATATGTATCACATTTTGTTATACATATTTCAAATGCACCAATATTAAATATTATCAGTATAAAATATGAGAGTATATACTAACTTTGACCTTATACAGAGACTTTAAGTTTTAAAAAAATGAAGCAACATTATGGAAGCAGAGAAGTTTAAATTATCTAAAATTAATACATTAATCAAGACTATATTTACTACAAAAAAGGTTACTAGCATTTTTACCAGCTAAACAAAATATTTTTTCTAATGAGATTTCAGCTGAGCATCGTTTATCTTAAGAGAAAAATAATGGGGCCTTACCTATTCCAGTAGCTCCAGAACTGGTCATGCAGGTAGGCGTGGTGGCTACATTCATCACCAAATGAGGCTTTGCTTTCAATCCAGTGAATTATGTGCCCTTCTACAGCTAAGAGACAAAGCATTACTAATATACGGTGAAGAGAAGGGAAGATTGAAAATTCTGAACTCTGCAGAGGCCTCTCCACGTTTCACATTAATGAGCAGAGGTTTAGCCTTACCATCTACTCTGGATGTAATTATAAAACAAGGCATGGTGCATGCTCATCGCAGTGAACAGTTACACTACAGTCACATCCTTTTCATTGTCATGACATTCTCCAAGTCCTTTTCTAGTTCAAGAATGTGATTCCATAACTTGACCAGAGACATGTTAAGCAGACCAAAGTAAAACTACCTACTCAACAGAATTGTTTTAAAAACTCACAATTTAGAGAAATGAGTTGAAAGTGGCAGCTGAAATTAGAAGGCATACTCCACACTCATTTCTCCATTATATGGAAAACTTTTAAAGGCATAAATTTCTTCAGAATTTAGTATTTTCTGATATTTACAATAATCTTTCCCAACTATTAGACCCATTTAGATACAATATTATAAAGCTAATATATTTTGGTAACATTTGTTAATATTAACGTATTTTAAAAAGGAATGGAAAAAATCTTATCTTCTCTATTAACAAATGATAACAGAGTTTAGGAACTCACCAACTGGTACTTGTAAAATAAAGTCTGGTGTTTTGTCATAACCCTTCGCACGGAGCTGATCCTCATCTACAGAAAGAACAAACACTATTACTTATAACAGTGTTCCATTAACCAGACAGCAATATAATTGCTTTTCTTTCTTAAATATGTATAAAAATTACTAATGCAGTCACACATATCTTTCTTATGCATGCAATGCTGTGTCAGAAGAAATTAATTTTAGCAAACCTGAAACATAAAAACTGCTTCTTTGTCTTGTTTGCATTTTTATGTGGTTACAAACATCAAGTCAAGCTGTCATAGCTACCTTTTTTCATAACTGAAAATACTCAAAGAAATATACTTACTAATTGTAAAAAAGGATTTTATTACCATGAGCATCACTAACATTATCAATCAATATTGAAAATTTATAGTAAAGCACAAGGATTGTGACCTTTACAATTATGAAGCAAACACTTGCATTAAAGCAGTAAGAAAATTTAGTTTCAATTAGCAAAACTATTCCTATACACAAGAAAAGGACAAGGACAATGGGACCACTGCAAAGAATTAATTATCTTGCTTAACTCCTATGGTACACTAGTGTTTCTAGTATTTACTAGGGTTCTAAACTAACTATGTAATTCTGAAAAGCAAACAGACTTTGAAATTTTTTCCTTCGTCTGTTCGATTTCTTGATCCTCTGCAAATACCAAGGATGTATGCAGAAGGAATAGAAGCAGGAAAATGAGAAGCCTGACAAAGTTGGGAAAAACTAACAAGGTGCTTAATTTAAAACAAAAAACAAAAAACCTCAATGCTTTCTAAATGCTGTCCTTGGCTTCTAATGGCATTACAATGTGATTTCTGAAATGGGGAGTTCTCCATTATATTTCGGAGTGACCTGGTCATTCAATTCCAGACGTAGCTTTCTGTCTTCACCCAACCTCAACTAATGGCTCAACCAAGTAACAAGGAAGGCTGTGTGGTCCCTTAACACCTACTGGGCTGTTGACATTGCCGTGCATCCCATTCGCCTTCTTGCATCACCTTTGATTAAAATTAATGGCCCATTCCCAGTGTCGGTCGCTTATTTCCAATCCATTTGTCAGCCCAACACAGTGGCTTCATGGCCAATGTTCAGAAACTCTGTTTTAGAACACTCTTGTGTACATTTTGAAAGGTCAGCATTTTAAACATAAATAACCTTTTAATGACAAGATACATATTTAAAGTAGATATTTAAGTTCAGTTTTGATAAAATTCAGTATCTTTAGACTATCCAGATTTTAAAGGATGGAGGCTAGAATTTGGAACCATTTTCCCTTTTTGAAATTTAAAAACTATTAAGTTAACCTGAGACAATGTGCCACAAATTACTATTAATTTAAAAATAATGGAATTTGCAAATTGGGTTATAGAAAACAAGACTGGAAAAATTTGTCACCTAACTCTACTCTGACCACAATGAGAATGTTTAATGGAAAAGGCATTTAATGAAATCATCTCCAGTGCCTTGAGCTGATGTTTTAGATAGGTGATGACATAGTCTCAAAAGCAGGGCTGACATTAAAAAAGACAGATTAATATTTCATTAAAACTATCCTAGCTTGATCAACGTTTGTAGATGTTAAAAATCTGCTTCAGAAAGAAAAAATGATTATGTTTCTGATAGCAGCTCAAAACAAAATTTCAAAGGTCACCAAGTAATCCAAATGCACACAATAAAATTCCTTTAAAAGCAGATGCGCAGTCCTGTTCATGGCACTGAAATTACTAATACAATACCTACTATTTAAACTGCATGACTTCCTTAACGTGAAAATTTAAAAACTCCAACCCCAAAAACCTGAACATAAAACGTTAAATGAGGCTAGGAAATATTTGCATCTTTTTTATAGAGAACTTAAAAACACCATTGCTATTTTATTGATTCTCCCCACCTCCGTTTCCTTCTTCACTCCCTCCTTCCACTTTGTTCTTTCACTGAATATTAATTTTGATCCCCAGGAACTGTACCCAAAAAAATGCCATTTGTAAGTCTGTGCATCACCCGTGAAATAAGACTTCTACTTTTATAAGAGGTTATTCTAAACACTTGAAACGTTCCTTTATTTACTCAATTCTGTCACCTCCCTACCTCCCCTGTTCGAGCTGTCACATGATGTCTTCCATCCTAGATTTCCTAAGAAAGGAAAAGGCAAAGTTGGTGAAGTTCAGAGGAAAAAGCAGGCCATGGACAGTAGTACATGGTACGTACGATGAGCCAGCATCCTTTACCTGCTCTGTCCACGAGATGTATCACTGACTACTGCATTAAGAGGCTCTGAGGGTCAGCTTCACCTTTCTGGCCTGATTTCTTGCCTTCTGCATTGTAAGTCTTTCTTTGCCTCCAGATATATAAAGATTTCTCTATTCAAAGTATTGTGTACAGGCTCAGATTCTGGCTGACACGTTAGAGTTCTAACTTTGGGATGCTGAGTTATATACTCTGTTGTCAGCCCTTTCCTCATTCTTTCTGTGTTCCTTTGTACTGCTATGCTTAGATCTTACGCTGCTTCTCTGATTAAAAGACTTTTCTTCTTATTTTTAATGTCTTATCTGCCTCAGTCTCACCACCAACAGTAGTTCCACACACATTTAATGCTCAAAAACAAGACACAAGTACATTTTAAAGAATATTCATGTTGTCAATAAAGCCTAGTCATATTTATCTTTCGATTCAACTCCCCATGCACAAACAAAAGCACAAAGCCAAAAAATTTGACCCAAAGTTCAAGGTTTTGCCTGTATTTCTGCTGTCATTTTTCACCTGTGAACCCAAATCTCTCAAGCTAAGGTTCATCCCACTTGTTAAGAAAGGGACTGCATCCTTTTCGCTAACACCGATGGTTAAAGTTTCTCCTTTTTTCCAATGGTATCATACTGACATTGGATTTATCTACTCCTTGAAGTCTGGGTAGAATTTTCCCTGTCTAGTGCTACTTCTCAGTGGCTCTTTCGTCCCTCTTCCAATGTCTTCTAGGGCAACTGACCTGTTCAGATTTTTATTTTCTATTCTATAGACAGTTTTATATTTCATATTTTCTTTGAGAATCATGCATTACATACCGGTTCTCACAATACTTTTCAGATATATGAACCAAGTATGGGTACTTATTGTTTGAATTTCCTAAATGGAAACTAAATGTTTAAGTAATCTGTTGAGATTTTTTTCAACAAAAGTAATCAAAATTCAGGAAAAAAAAATCAAGAACAGTATTATCTGGAGGGGGCAATAATATGTATTCCTTTAAGTATAATTCACACCCCCCAATTCCAATTCCTGTTAATTTAATTTACTTCAATTTCCAAGTACTGTTAACTTACTCAGTGAAAAGAACAGGCACAAAGTAAGGCTCTTCTGGTTTAAGGCATATATTTAAGAACCCCAAATATTTCATAATCACAAGGCTCATTAATATCATAGTGGAAATGTTTATTACTAACATAATAAATATGACAATATTATCACTCAAAAGCAGATCTGTTTTCTTCCTGATCCACAAAATGTAAAGTTTCAGATGTATCTCATGAAAAACTGTAATTCTGAACTAGCAAAGTCTTAAGAGAATAACAGTCAAATATATACAGCACATATATTACATATAATACATAATAAAAGTAACCTAGAGAACCTAAAGGACCAGGATCACTCAGATAGGTACAGATACAGCACAGGAGCTCAGGTCAACCAGTTTCTTCTTTGTCCAGATAGAATGCATCCCTGTCTTAATTATGGCAAATGTTTAAATTTGATTGTGTGTAAAATATACAACATAGGTTGTTTTCATACATTTGCAATAATAATTATTTTAAATAATTATTCTTTGTGATGTGTAACACTTGAGTGTTCTCACTTTCTTGTGGGATCAGCAGCTGGCCACCCACCCATATTACTTAGACCACATCTCCCCCAACAGGAGATGAGCATGGTAATTGCTTGATCTGTGGACCTTTAGTGGTACTCTCTGCTGTATAACTCTAAAAAATATCAAGAAAACAGGAGTCACAGATCAAACTGATGTTAATTTTTAAAAATCATTTAAAATAATAATTATTACAAATGTATAAAAACAGCCCATGTCTTTGTTTATTTCTAAGTTGTCAGACCCGTCTTAGAAATCTATTTTTTAAAAAGAAATTATACATGTCTAAAGAACATTGTGAAAGTTTAATTTCTCTGGCCTTTGAGTTACCCTCTTCTACAAATACTCAATACATCCAAAGCAATTAAGTACTAATTACACAATTTCTTTTTTTAAATAAAGGGCTGGCTTTGAGTCACTGAATGAAAACATTTAAAACTAGTTAATATATACTTAAGAATCATGGAGAATGGAGACTATTAAGAAAAAATTTTTTGTCTTTTGTTTTATTAAATACTTTAAATTCAAGAAATGTCATTATTCTTAAAAGAAATTGTGAAGAATTCCAAATCTGCAACATCTGGAAATGAAGCATAACAGTTGACATCTTCTATCTGTGAATTTGTCCAAAGGTTTCTAAAACTCAAATTATACTATGCCCTATGATAAAAAAAAAAATAATCTTTTTAATATTCTGTGACTGACTATTGGATTGAGGACAAAAATAGAATTATATTTACATTATATATGTTCAAACTACAGTACATTGTATCTAGTATTGTTTTTCTGTTCTCCCAAAAACGGCCTTATTCTACACTTGAAGCTATAACCATTGTTGCCTATATTTTCATGTTCGCTAAGAGTTAAGTTACACAGACTTTTCCATATAAGAAATTGAGAAGGCTTCAGTAATAGCTGTTCTGATATGCAAATCACATGAAAAGGCACAAAAACATATGCATTTCATGGGAGGGACTGTTAGCACAGATAAATGAAATCTTTACAGAACCCAAAATTTCATTACAGCCATTAGTTTCAACCTCTTCCCCCAAAGCCTCTTATCAAAGCCACTAATAAGGACTACAACTGACTGCTCTGACCCTGTCCTTCGCTTATGTCTTTAGGGGACAATACGAGGAAAAACTGAAGTGCCCTAAAGATGAGAAACAAATGGGAGGTCAAGAAGCTGGAGCAGCCTAGATAGAGGCTAGGTAAGCTACTTCCTTACTGCCTAATGGCTGTGGAGCGACAGGGGACAAGAATAGCAACAAAAATAAAACTTTTCCTTAAATGACACACACCACTAATTCTTTCACTTTAATGCTGCAAATGAAGTGAAAATCAGTGTGGGAGAACAAAAAGATACAGGACAGGGTGGGGGTGTGTGTGGAGACTAGTTGGATACAAGGGCTGTCACTAGTTTATTCTAAATAACCCAAGAGATTAGATGCTCATGAGAGGCCTTTTCAACTCCAAAATTCTGAATGGTTGAATGTTAGCCTTTGTCTGCCTCAATTCGATTTAGCTAAAGTCACTATGTCAAGCCCTTTTGTGGAGACAACTCTATCTGTCCCTGAACAATCTCTACTGAGAGAGGAATGTTAGCAGCTCTGAAGCATAAAATAGAGGTCCTACAGACGAAAAATGTGTGTGCACGTATGCACAGGATCAAGAAGGCCACCTAGCAGTGACAGTAACTGATTTGACCCTGCCATGTCTGCTGGTTATGGACAGGAAAGTCTTATCATTGTAGAGAGAGGTATTTTGACTTTGTGGTCCTGTATGTCATCTTGCCTAGCATTACTCTCACAATGTGGTGCACAGTATCCTTCAGTAACATGGCCTCCAATCATTGGGCCCCAGGAGTAGATGCTTGATGCAGACCTAATAATTTCTATGGGGCAAAAGGAAAAGTGACAAGCATTTCTCTGGGATTACAAACTCCTTAAGGATTACACCAGCAACTGCCAGTGATTATCTTTGTTTCTAGGAAAGGAAGCCAACATAGCAAAGTATTGAATCCAAAGGGAAATGGGAAGATACTGAAGATAACTGTTTTGCCTTCTGGATTCTAGAAACACAAGGACCAATTTTTCGCCATTTGGACTTCCCAGATGTATATCTGAGTAAATCAGTTCAATGTGTGTATGTACACTGGTTTGATTTGCTTTCTGTCACTTACAACCAAAATAGTTCCAATAACTCTGCAGTGGTCTGGAAAACAGACACAAGTTATCTTACCACAGCAGTGGCAAGAGAAGGGCTATAGCCCAGTAGCAGGTAGGCTGCCACTGTAAATGCACAGGACCACTTTCTTCGAAGGTTTAAAAAGCATTTTAGCTTCTAGTGGCAACAGGGTATCTTCTGGTTTTTTCTTTCAGTCCCCAAGAGAAGTGTGCACAAGTATATTTGGTAAGAGGAATAAGTAAGAAAGTCTCTCATTGTGACAATTTTTTCAAGAAGGGGCGAGTAGAACCCCAATTCTCCATGTTGCCCAATATCATGTCCCTGCTGTTTTAAAAACCGTACCCTAGTTTTGACTTTCTGATAGATGGGAATATAAGTGGTCCACACCTTATGAAACACCGATCCACCTCAGTTCCTTTGGCTTCTATAATCACATGCTCTGTTTCTATTCTCTTACTTTGCAGTGCTAACATCTGCATGCCAATGATCCTACTGTTGTAAGTCTCATCTGTTCCTGCTGCCTGATCTTCACCTGGAGTCATACGCCCCTGTGTGTCACATCATAATCACTTCTCCAGCACAGCACCAGTGCTTTCAGTGGGGAATAAAGCAGCAGGAAGAGATGAACTCTTAGAAACAAAGATCCTAATTTCTTACAGCAAGGGACATCCTTTACTAAGCCTATTTGGCTTTATAGATTATACCCTCCTGGAGTCGCATGGAGTAATACATGAATGTTAGAAAAGCACCAATGTAAAATATGCTAGTTTGGCCAAACACAGGGGGAAGAGGTAAGGCAGGGCTAAAGAAAATGCCTCTCAGGTGTCACTCAAAATAATTGTTAGTGTCTACTAACAGGATAACATCCACTGGAAAGAATAAAATATCTCCAGAGCCATCCTTATTAAGCCCAACTTAACAAGAATTTGCACCAGACAGTGGCTGTGGAAGTCACTAACGAAGGTCCCTCTGACCTGGAGATATGCCAGCCCATGGAAGATGAGTGGTTTATCTTCCATCTTTGGCACAAGCTCTTTCGTATTTCTCCTAACAGTGCTAACAGTCTTGTCATCTTCTGTCACTGTTTTTCTTTCCCCTGTTACCCTTTCTGTTCAAGTCTCTAAAAAGAAACAAACAAAAATATCCAACTAAACTTAAGCTAACTAAAACAAACAAACAACAAGAACAAAAACTAACAAAAGGATAGATACAACATAACAAAACATAATCTCATTAATTCCTTTGAGAGACATAAATTACAACCTCCTCCTCAGCAGCCTAAATTTTCTGTTGGGTTAATATGAGAAATGGGGTAAATCCTTGGCAGAGGTGGTAAGGATACTCACAATGCTCAGTGATCAATTTAAAGTTTAAGGAATTCTTCATGTGTGAAAGCTGAGGAGTAGCCAATGGTTCTTTACATTTTCTGAGACCTCAGGTGTTGATCAGTACATGTTAAATCTAAGTTACTTATCCCTAGAAAGAACTACTAACATTTGTTGAAATATATTTTAAATTTTCCTAGGTCTCATGTTTGAGTCAACTTAGATTTTAAGAGCCTTTTTGATGGAACATACTTAAGGGCTGGTTAGTCTGCTGCTAAGAGTGCCACTAATGAATGCAACTTGTCATCCTGGAAGTACACAGGGCAAGAAGGTCCTGGAGAGGTAAACCAGGTGAATATGTACAGTTCTATCACCACGTCAGTAAAATCAGTTCTTGAGGCAGCAGCATTTCCTCTACCTGTGAAACGAATTTTTTTATTTTTAGCGTACTATATGCCTTTTCTTAGAAAGGTTTAATGAGAGTAGCATAACACAAGCCATAGGTGCACTTATCTTCACTACGAAGACAATGGAGTGAGCAACTGTCTGGGGGGATGCACTGTGCAGAGCACGCCACTCTCACTAGAGCAGGCGTGACAGGACTGCACACGGCTGTGCACCGCTGGGACGCAGGGTGCTTGTGCTTGATCATCTTCACACTCACTGGAACAGTTTTAGTCCCGGCATGCAAAAAACACACAAAAAAATGTATGTTGAAAGAATATATAATGAATAAAAGACAAGAACTCCCAGAAATTTCAGAAAATTATCTGCATTCATTTTTGGGGAGCTTGTGTGGACCTTAACTCCCTGGAAGCTGGAACATGATTTGACTTTGGTCTACTGCTCATAATAGCACCTAGCTCATTAACTTATTTGTGGAATAAATGAATATTGGAAAATTAAAAAGCATTTGTTCAACTTTGAACAATTTTAAGACAGAAAACTTATTTATATAAATGTCTGTAAGGATAATAATTTCACATAAGTACAAACAGGTTTCCAATGACAAGGACACTTTTTTTTCTCTTTTCCATACTGCCAGGTTAGTGGCATGTCATAGCAACTGCTACGGCATAGCAACGGCTCAGTAAGTGGATGTGAAAGAGGGAAATCAAGAAAACAGTGAGCCCAGGAAAAATCTGGTGGTTTACTTTGCTTTTGCTGTCTATTGGCAAAGGATATCAATGCATTCTTGGCAGGAATGTAAACCAGTACAACCATTATGCATTATCAGTATGGAGACCTAAATCAGAAATTCTGTATGACCCAGCTATCCCCCTTCAAGGTGTCTACTCTAAAGAGCTAAAGACATCATACTGCAATGATACGTGTATACCAATGTCTGTAACAGCACGATTCATAAAAGCTAAATCCTAAGCAGAAGACTGGATAAAGGAAATATGATGTATATAATTAATGAAGTACTTCTGGCTATAAAGAAGGATGAATTTGAGACATTTTTGAGAAAATGGATGTACCTGGAAAACATGATGTTGAATGAAATAAATAAGACACATAAGTTTAAATGATGTATAGTATTTCTTACTGAGTAAGGAAAAGTACAAACAGAAGCACAATAAAGGATGGGCAGAAGGAAACAAGGGGATTGATCTTTTGCAAATAGTAAGAGGTCCAGAAGGCTGAGAGGAGATGGGAGAGGGGAAGGGGAAGTAAGGAGATGCCATGTACAGGAGCCTAAGAACTTTTTATAGATATGAGATAAGGGGGTTCACAGGAGGAGGAGGGAGAGGGTTAAAAAAAGAACCAAGCTGTATCATATACATGTATCTACTCTCCAAGATGATTATAAACTGTATGTACTGCAAGCATGTAGAAAAAGAAGACCAAAAAAAAAGAAAGAAAGAAAAAAAAAGAAAAAGAAAAATTGGATTACAGGGTACTTGAAGACTGTTAATCTGACTTAAAATATTTTGTAAACAAATTAATATCTCTAGTAACTACTGAGGCTTTTTAAAAAGCAGAAATTTAAAAGAGTATTTATTACAATAACTATAAAGTACAATGCATAGAAAATAGAGAATAGGGTAAAATTGTAGGGCAAGTCATAATTTTTAAAATGGTCAATATGTCAACAATGAAAAAATACTTTCCTGTGGAAAGTAATTCAGATTAGAAACCAAGAGAGGTTTTAATCAAAGAACTAAAATGAAATATATTTGCAAAGTTTCTGAAACAAACTCAACGTTACTATAGTAAATTAGTACTATATTCAAAGTTACTACGCATAGAATAAATGAACAATTTCTTGTATGCAGATGAGCAAATGCTTCAAAATAGAATGCAGGTTACATGGAATTGGCTAAATGCCTTAGAACTCAATTAAAGATCAGTCACATTTCACACTTTGGATATGCATCTAAAAAATAACCACCTCAACTTCCCCCAGACTAGAGGAATACATGGGAACCAACAGTTCCAATTTTTGATCTATTTTCTGTAACACTGTAGATAAGGGGAAATAATTTTTTGATCACATTTCCAAATTGCTTTTGGTGAATCCAGTCTAATGCCCACTTAAGATAAGTCAGGAACTATATCTAAAATAAGGTGCATTGAAGCTCTTTGCCTCAGAAAGAAAGGAGAAAAAAGTTAGGTGAATCAAAGAAAAGGGGCTAGGGCCAGCCAAATAGCTCAAGGGATTAAAGCACCTACAAACAGGCGCAGGGCCCTAGGGTTCGATCCCCAGGCCTGCTGTGCCAGCCCACTCCCAGGGCACGCTGAGACAGCAATTGAGACTGGGCATGGTGGTCCGCGCCTGTAATTCCAGCTCTTGAGAGGCTGTAAACAGGCGGATCGCTATGAGTCCGATCTAGTAGTGAGACCTTGAACACCCTGTGGACCCTTCCCTAAAATACAAAAAAAGGAAAAAGAAAAAAGAAAAAGAAAAAGAAAAGGGACTGAGGGCCTGATGGTCACAGGCTGAGGGTGCCAGAAGAGTACCACACAGAAGCTCTGAAAGTCTAACCTCTCCACTGCTAGCTTAAGATGAAAACAAACAAAAACAAAAGCAAAACAGCTGGATTTGAATATGTCTACAGTGATCACTAACTGGGAGATCAATATGATCTACTAATTCTTTTAATATCAGAACTCCACGTTTATGAACTACATCTCATGGTGCATTATGGACACCCATTACTATTGGTTCTGATCGATTATCATTTTATTTTTAGATTTTTCAAAAGGCAATTTCTTCCCAACTTATCCTATTTCCATAGGTTGAACAACTCAACTGCCCCTTTTAAATCAATCTTACAACACATCCAATTCCATTTTCCAATTTCTTAAGAAAAGTATTAAGTATTATGATGCAGAATAGATTTATGGAAGTACTGTATTAAACATCTTAATTTGACAAAACATGCCTTGACTTTATTTGGCCAGTTTGTTGTCTAATTTGAAATACAAATTATGTAACTCAACACTCGTTACTTTTTTCTCCTAAAAAATATACCATACTCACTATCTACATAAAATAAATCCATATAATAACTCTTGAATGGACTCTACAAATTACCACATTCAAAATGGAGAAAAAATAGTTAAGGAGAGAAATGCTAAAATAAAATAAAATGAGACAAAAATTCACTACAGGGTGATTGATGGTTTCCATGACCAGCTATTTCATGCCTGTCCTCTGAGACTTAAGTTCTAATTCTTAAGAGACCAGGAAATAGCCATCTGCAATAAGACTCTGCACTGGCATACAAACACATGCATACATGTGGGATTTTCAACCATCATACTAAATCCACAAGGACAATCAATGTTTGGCATAAAAATAATAAAAGCTTAATATTTTGCTTTCAAGTAGAACTACCCTAATTCCATGCATGAGACAAACATACCTAACATGAATTTTTCTAACCATTCTTTTTAATATAGAAAGCACTTTACAGACAGTATTTTTTTTCTCTCTCTCACACAGCCCAGATTATGGTTAATATCTCATGACACCAAAAGCAATACTGCAACAGATATTAAAGCATTTTTTCAGCTACTTATTCTATAAAATATTAATTGCAAGCCTGTGTATGTACTGTGCATACAGGGGATTAGGTAAGTGAGTTCCTGCTCAGTTCAGAATCAATAAAAGATAACATGCAGAGCATCAATCATCATCTCTCTTCCTTTTGTACATAACTTCAGCTGGAAGATTTAAAAATACATATTTAAGCACTCAAAGAGCTAGTACCAGCTAGGAAAGATGAGAGCAATACTCACCTAGAAAGGACAGGTTTTTCTCCAGAAGCAAGTCTCTCAGCAAGACTTCATGCTCATGACCAATAGCACTGGAAGTTTAGTTAAGGAAAGCAATGTAGGCAGCACTGTGCCATCAGGAAAATGCTAATACTGGGTCCACACTTTGATATGAGGTGGAGAATTGAGAATACGTTCTGCAGCTCACATCTCTGAGGAATTAAAGTCCAACCACATTCTTCCTCTCTTTGAAAAATACAATGGACTTCTCTCCAAAGCTTACATATTGTGGCAAACAAGGATTTATAAATGGGTATGATTTTAAGTTGTTTTAAAAAGAAGGGGAAAGGGCTGGGGAGATGGCTCAGTGGAATAAGTGCTTCCCTGGCAAGTGCAAGGGCCTGAGTTCGATCTCTGGTTCTGAAAAAAAAAAGAGGGGTGGGGGAACATTTCCACTCATTAACCTATGCTAAAAATCTCTCAATTCAACTTAGTACACATTACTTAAGCACATACCTTACAGCTAAGAATACTAACCACCAGATTTGTCCTAAAAGAATCTCCAGTCTTACAGAGTCCTGTAAATCTGTGAATTCACATTTGTCACCTAGCCAGCACAAGCAGCTCCTCTATTCCACTCCCCATCAACTGCTGGAGGTCCTCTGTGACCTGAGAGCCAAAGGATGGACTGACTTGGGACTGTAGGTAATCTGAAATGCAGATACTATGTAGGTAACTGACCCAGGCAGGAGTGTCACACAGAGGCCATTCAAGAGTCCTTTACATATACACAGATAAACAGATAAACACATGAACAAATATACTGTTTCAATGCAGGTGCTGTATTGAGTGATTTATGTATGTTATTTCACCCTTGCAATTATGAGCTTTATTTTATATGTGAGAGAACTGAGAACCTGCACAAGGCAGTTACATGTGGCAAGGCTAAGAGAGAGAATAAGCTTACCTATAACCTCTATAGAGTGTCAAAAGGATTAAAATTATACAATAACTGACACTAGCCATACAAAGGCTTTGTGCTAAGTACGTGAATATCATTTCTTCACCCTTCACAACAACCATCTGAGTAGATGCCAATATTAGTCTCACACGTACAGCTAAGGAAACTAAGGTTTAGGAAGGAGTGATCTGAAGTCCCACAGCTGCTAAATAACAGAATGAATAACAGGACTTGAAAAAGGGATGCCTTCCACAGGAAGGACATCACACAAAGTCTGGAAAAAGCGTTATCTTACTCTGGCACTTTAATTCAGCCAAAAGTGTTTGGTAATAATTCTCTGAATCATTACCTTTACCCTTCATTTCATTGAGAATGTCAACCTGGTTACATCATTCCTTGGCTTACCAGAGACTATGATTTTGATTATGCACTGCTGAGAGTTCATCTTAAATAAAATTTTTACACTCTTTCAAACATTTTTCTTCTAAAGAATTATTCTGCCCTTTATTAATACATACAAGTGAACATAATTTTAAATCCTATGGTGACAAGAGATGTAGTCATTTATGCCTTCCATCAAAACAAGTGGAAATTGTCAGTGCTGCCCTTTTCTATTGTTTTTCTTCCTTTCCCAATGAACACGGCTGTGATTTATTTAATTGATAATGAGAAATAAAGTTAATATAAACCACAAACTTTTAAATTGCAAAATTTCATGCATTTTCAGAGTCCAGTGAAGACATCAGATGAATAACTCTCAATGGTATCTCATTACTAGGGGCATCCCACATTTTGGAACTAAATTATTTACTTCTATTGCACATAAATGTGCTCTCACTTTTATTGTTGTGAATTATTTACATCCAAAATGTTGAATCATGAAACTGAGGTTACTGATGGCCCAGAAATGAAAGCCACAGCACTTGAAGCTTCCTGAATCATTATCTTTCCTTACTTCCCTGGGTAGACTTTTGTCTAATAGCTGTGTCCAGGACTCACACTCGGGAATGTTGAAGTGGCTGGTTTCTCACTTCTTTTTTTCTCAATGAGTGTGAGCTGTGGTGGAAGAAATGTGGATGACCATGGCTCTGAAGGAAAATATATAGCAGACACTAAAAGTAAGAGAAAGGACAAGGCCACATACTCTTTCTTACTCTGCTTTGTGCAATGTTCTCCTAGTAAAGGACCAACTTGCTTTACTGTATTTACACAAATGTCTACATGTAAATTTCTTAATGGAGTAAAAAGATTTTACACCATTTGATTTACCAAATGTGTGCTTTCTTTCTCAGGAGATGGTATGATGTGCTGAGAGTAAGGAATACAAATGTTTCCAAATGATCAGGATGCTACATATATGGCATTTCCTCACAGAGAAAGCCAATAAATTTTATTTAGTGGAAAATAAAATAATTTTTGTTGAACAGTTGAGGGAACATCACTGTAAATGTATTTACATTATATGAAATTGCCTCAACTTCAATGCAACAATAAAATCAGTTTTTCAATAAACTTCTCAGCCTGTTTTATTTGTATGGTAAAAGTAGTCACCAATTTGAGATTTTGGAAAGATATACCACTTCATTATGCTTTGTGGGACACAAACATATATAAAGTGCAAGATCTACTAAATAAAACATATAAAAACAATTTTTCTGGCAATAGTCATAACGGAATTTCAAAAATTATAATCCAGTCAATGACTACAATTTATAGATATACACCATTATCTTTATCAATTGAAATCCTTTACGGCATTAAATCCTACAGACAATAACAGAGCCACAAAAAAAGACAAGTAGATGACAGAAACGTAAGGAAAATACTCCAAACGGAATTTATAATGCACCATAAGTAGAAACACTTAGACTCTGTCTACAAGAATACCTTACTATTGATGTATGGCAGTGACCATGGGGCAAAACTTGTAAATAACCTCACAAGCCATTTTCTTCGCCAGCAATACAGCAATCTAGTTTCCCGTAAGCATCTCAACTATTACTGAAAAATAGCCTCCTGGCATTTACAAAGCAGTTGACTTCATACTTTAGTCCATGCATATATAATTAGATAGTTATATTTAAAATCAATATGCAATCCTTCAAAAGACATTATGCTTTTAAGACCTTAACTTTAAATTGATTTTTAACTATTTTATGTGCTTTAAAATTAACATGTAATTCAGCTTCAGATATTCAGAGATAGTGCTAGTTGTTATATGAATGTGCTAGACTTTATCACTGCAGAAACATGAAGTTGACACTTCTACAATTTCTAATGCTATCATTAATTTTACATACATAGAAGTATAGTTTTACTTTAGTTTAATAAAAAGGCAAGCTTGTGACAATAGTGTGTTTTATTCTAGGCTAGGTAGGGGACTAGAACTAGAAATATATACCAAAAAGGTTGTATCTAGGTACTGAATGTTCTTGTGAGAAGGCTATTAGATTATTCCTAAATTTTAGTTTTACTTAGCAAAGAAAGTAAATTTTTATCAAAATTTTATTTCAGCTAAGCCTTTATAAAACAAGGAAGAATATAAGCAAACACATATGAACACACACGCAAACACATTTGCAGACATTTAACTTGTAACAGCTTTCAACAACAATCTAGATTGGTTTAGCTGCTGTGTCACCACTGGTCACAGTGCCAGCCATGCTAATAAAGCCTATCCCGGAAAGGCTATGTTAATATTGAGAGGTGGTAATCATTGACTAAGATATACAGTTTATCCAGTAAAGTTACTAATAATTTAAACATTATTTTAGTCAAATGTTATCAAAATTTTCATTATTATTAAAATACTAAATTTTATTAATAATGTCCTGCTTCATGAAATGGCTACCATCTACCTAATCCTGATGGTTTTTTAAACATTTTTTAATGTATTTGGTTGTTGCAGGACCTCACTATGCAGCTTGGACTCGTGTTGGTGATCCTTCTGCTTTCAGCCTCCCTAATGCTGGGATTACAAGCGTGCACTACTAGGCCTGGACTCTGGCTGGCTCAGCGCAGCCGAGGGGCGGGACTGGTGCAGCATGTGGAGCCAGGGATGGAACCACAGTCCCTGAACTTGCCTAAGCAGGTGCTTTAGTCTGCTGAGTTACCTTGTCAGCCCCCAATCCTGTTTTAAGAAGTAAACATTAACTATTTAGTAATTTAAAGTTTTTAATGAAGAATGACTGAGCATCTGTTTTCATGGCTTTAAGTCCAGTTCCAAAGAAAAAATTTGCATGGTTTCTCTAAAAATGTTTATTAGGCACTTAAATGACAGCTCAGATTGTAATCAGTATTAAAGCAACAAAAAATCCATTGTCCTTTCAAATATAATAGTCTCTAGTAGCATTTTAATAACATCATCCTTTAACTCGAGACTCAAAATTTATTCCAGGAGATTCAACTGAATTTGGCTCATTCTAAATGGAACTCTGTTATACATTTTTCAAAGTGGTCACTGGAACGATTAGATACTTTACAAGACACTATGTTCCCTGTCTAATAACTCTGTACCTTTAAACTCGTTAAAACTAAACAGTTTGAAATAAGCAAGTGAGCCAGCTGCTGCTGCACTGACATCTTCCTGTGGTCTATCTGATTTTTAAGCTGTCAGAGAGAACAGTCTGCAGTGACCCTCCAGTTGATTGAATGTAAAACAGAAGAGTATGAAATGTGTTTTGTGAAGCAGAACTTTATGTCAGGTTAAGCTAGACACATCTCCTCCTCTGAGCCTAAGCTCGTCAATTGTGCACCTAAAATTTTATGGGAAAGGATACTGTTTGATGCAGTCCACCAATGGTCCATAACAGCAGTCGTTCACAATGCACTGCAGACAAATAAGAGAAGGGGTCTGGGATGGGGTGGCTACAAAAATCATTACAGTAAACATCCTAAAAGCAGTAATTACTTTTCTTCCCCTACCCCAAAAAAGAAAGCGATCAAAAGGTTATTCAGATTTAATCACAGAAAACAAAAATTGCATGCTTTTTATTTACTATAAAAGCAAGCTATTAAAAAGTGAAATGCTCTTCTCACAAATATTGCATTGCCATTTATAGTGCACCCTGACCTCAGTGATAGTTTATGATGACAGTAATTAAATGAGGTTTAAAATCCTTTACTCTGCTAGGCAGATAACAGCACTGCCACTGAAAACAGACAGCTGTGATTAATACCTGATAGACCTGATTTGCTAGAACTCCATCTGGAATCTGAGAAGGGTCCCGTAGCATACTATTTATAACAGACTTGGAGGCTGCAGAAGAAAAGAGATGAACTATTAGCAGACAGTCAACATACTTTTAATGCAACATGAGAAGTGACATATACCTACATACTGAAACCATGAAAACAAAAATATTACTGATACTAATCATTTTTCCATTTTTAATTTAAGAGAAGCTTTTAATTAGACCATGTTGCCAAGTTTATAAACCACACTGCCAGATTTGATGATGACCTATTTTTTCCAAGGTAAATTAACAAGTCCAGACCTAAAGCATATGTCTTTTTGCAGACAAATTAGCTCTGGAAAAGCCTATTTGGAAAACACATGCACACACACACACACACACACACACACACCCCAACCAGAAAAGAAAAATATTTACATTTTGCAGGTAGGTATTTTATAACCAAGCATATGTACATGTGCAGCTTAGTTAGAGCAGGTCAGATTAAAGACACCAATGATGTCAACAAAAGTAATTCTCAACCATCTCTGAGCACTAAGCCTTTCTAAAGCAGATCTCATCAACTGCCATAAAATGTTACACCCATTTCACAGGTGAGAAAATTTGGTAACATGAGCTAAAGGAGGGAATCTTAAATTGAAAGAAATGTGTGTGTGTGTGTGTGTGTGTGTGTGTGTGTGTGTGTATACAGCTATTTCTTTGTGTCCGGTATCCATCAGGGACTGCTTCCAGGAGTCCCTTCCTCACCCACGACAGAGACCAAATTCCATGATGTTCTAGGCTCTTATATAAAATGGCACAGAACTTGGGTATAAACTAGGCACATCCTTCCATAGACTTTAAATAATCTCTAGATAACTTACAGTAATGCAATGTGAATGTTGTATAGTTGTTATCTTGTATTGTCTAGATAATAATAACAAGGACAATCTGTACATGCTCAGTACAGTTATCTTTTTGTTCCATATTTCAATCCCTGCATTTAGGCCTCAAAATAAGGAGGCGCAACTGAGTGTGGGGGCATAGTATATGTACTTAATGTTTACACAAATTTTCCCCATAAAATATGCCTTGTCCACTTACAAATTAAGCTGACATCCCAGGGAGTGTTAAAGAAGATAGGCAATAAGGGAGACATCTAGTGAAGGATGTTAGAGAGGTGACAATCTTTGAAGAGCAAGGTGAGGGGGCCTGGATTCTTCTTGTTCATCACAGGTATGTGGCAGCCCAGGGGGCCAGAGTTCTTCTTGGTGCATGGGATGAATGCAGGTCTGTAACCTGAAGCTGAATCAGGAATTGCCTAGGAATCGATTCTGTCAATGTCCTGTCAAATCATTCCCAAGTATTAGCAAAATAGCTTAGACTTGGACCCAGACACATACAAACTCAAAATGCATATTCTATAATCTAGTTAAGAAAATGAATACACATTACAGATCTACATCATTCAAGTTATGAAATGATTTGGACAGATGTGATACATGTAAGCAAATACTGTGGAAAGATATAAGGCAATTATTCCTTATTCACTTAAACATAGTATTGAGCCTATAAAAAAATGTTCAACTATTTTAATTATTGCCTATATTTAGTCACAGGACTGCAGGATAAAGCAACAGTTATATATTTAGCAGTCATTTATAAACACATATTTACACTGCAGATGGAGAAGGCATATACAAATCCAAAGAGAGGACCACTGAGCTTTCTTATTCATCCTATCTCTGCAGCCTGGTCAAATTATCTCAGCTGACTCCAGGGTCCCTGTGTGAATCTCTAGAGAAAACATCTATAGACCTGTAAGAATACAATCAGATAATAACAGTAAGAATCAAATGAGACATGTGCATTTGCTACATATAGTTATAGGTGTAACCAATTATTTCTGTAAGACATTATCATGAATAAGTAGTAAAAAAATTGACAATATGAAGTAGCTAATCATCTTATGAAGGAAGAGACTATGGTAGCAATATTATTAAAGAGATGAAAATGTGCCTAGTAGCCTGCTTAGTTTCCAAGCCTAATTCAAAGGCTTGGCCAGTGGAAAGGGATCAAAGCACTTGTCACACATGTATTCATCTTCTAAGAACATTTAAGGATCTCAGGAAAACAAAAGCACTGTTGCCTTATGTATTTATCTGGTCTTGGCTAAGGTATTACACTACAAACTTCCTGTCTTCATGTGAGGGAAAGATTAACTCAAAAATGGTTCAGCAGTGTGATGCAAACTGCTATATTATGGAAAATTACTGATATTATGGCCAAATCATATGTAAATTCATCACTAAAATCATTAAACAAGGACTCTTAAAAAAGAAGAGGGACAATGCTCTGGAACAGAAGAAAATTGAGCCATTTATTTTGATGGAAGAAAAAGAAATATGAAAAGAAGAATCTAATGACATAATTTTCCTCACAATATTAATTTTAGAATACTGTGCTTATCAAGATGAAGAATAATAACCAATAAATTTGTAGAACAGATAGTTTGACTATTTTGAATAAAACACCACTCAAAACAAAGGAAGTCAGTTGTTTTAAATGAAGTAGTAAAAACTGCATACTGAATCTACTTATTCTAAACTTAACAAAATGCCTTTTCTTGCAACTTGTCAATATTTCAAGCAAAAGAAAAGGTGCTATCAAAAGTCAAGGGCTCTGAGGCAGACCTAGGTCATGCCCGGTCTTCACTGAGGGCACTTCCCACATGCCTTTGGGGAAGGCTGTTAGTATCTCGGATCAAGCCAGAATGCACGTCTACTTTTACTCATGTTCTCAAGTTTAGGAATCTCAGAAGGATGATGTTGCTTTCACAGTTTACTCCTGCCACTATTTATACTGACCAAGTTTTCATTTCTACCAAGCATGCACACAGCAAGAACTACCAGTCACTTGGCACTAGGTCCATAGAACAGCTTTGCTATCTATGAATGCAAGTGGCCTCAGATCAGCAATAGGCAATGCCTGGATCATGACGCCTAATATTACGTTCATGTCATTGCAAAGTTTTCCTAAAAAAACTCATAATATAATAAGCATCTAAAAACCAACTAACCTGATTGAACTTGTGGATCTGTAATAAATTTACTTTAGATGATCTAATATTAACTTAAAAATTTATCAGTCTTCCTAAAGGTTGATTTCTTTTAAAAGTATTTTTAAAGAAGCCAGAATTTAGGATTATTGATCCTTTCTATTGTGCTATTTCTGCTAATTACATTTCCTTTACCTTTTCTTGTCATTACTTTTCGCTTTGCTTACTTTGAGTTGGCAATATTTTTTTTACTGTTGTCATTTTTATAAAATTCACTTTCAAGGGCTGGCACTGTAACTCAGTGATAGAGCACACATGCCTGGAATTTGTGACGTCATGGGTTCAACCTCCTGCACCAAAAACATTTATTACCTACCTTTTAATACATATGTCTTGTTTTGAGACAAGTTTTATTACATAGTTCTTGAACATATATTGATCCTTTCACCACAGTGTCCCAAGTGCTGGAACAACAGATGTGTACCACCATGCCTGGCTAATATATACCGCTCAAAGCTATAAGAGTCTTAAAATTCTGTTTTAACTACATACCACAAGTTTTATTGTCCTTTATTTATAAATATTTTATAGTTTCCATTATTTCATTTTGGCCCACAAATTACACAATTTTAGATTTTTCCTATTTTCGACTTACAGTATCTCTATTAATATGGAGCATTTATTTGACTTCCTTTGTGTTTTTATTTGATAAATCTGAAAAAAATACTTTGCTTTAAAATTAGGGAGACCCAGCCGAGGCCCAGGCCCAGCGAGTGTGTGGGAGACCTTCCACAGTCTGCTGCATCTGTTGGGCCTCTCCCAAGCAAGCCCAGGCCCGCCGCATGAGACACTCCACCGTGATCTCGGGACCCCTCCACCCGTCCACAGCCCCACCTAGCCGGCCTTGTGAGAACTTCTGCTGCACTCTCGGGATGCCCCAGACCCAGCCCAAGCCCAGCCCCAGAGAGAGTAAGGGAGAGCTTCTGCGATCCCTTGTGCCTCCAGTCCCCTCCAGAACTAGCTCTGGCCTGGCATACAGGCCTGGGGTGAAACTCTGCAGCTGAAGTCCCTGCAGAAAGGCTAGGGGTCAGAACCACCCAACTAATCCAGGAGGAAAACATCTTGCCAGAGGGGAAAAACAGGTTCAATTCCAAGGGCTACAGCAAGAAGGAACTGAGCACAACAACTAGACCCAAGCCAGGCACAATTGGATGAACTCAAACTTAATAGATCTGTACCCAAATTTCAGTAGGTACTAAGGTTATAATTGCACCAAAGCTCTACACCAAAGGTCAGCGGACAGTGCTATACAAAATGACAAAGAGAAGGAGCAAAATGCAATCTTGGGCCCCGAGCCCACACAGAACAAGTGCAGAGGACAGTAGCACAGAAGAAACTGGGAATCATATAGGTGAAATGTCTGAATCAATATTGTCTGAACAAAAGAAACAACTGGAGAAAGGCATAGAGGAACTCAGATCAGACATAACCTCTAAAATTAAAAAAAAAAATCTCTAAATTAATAGCATCTGAACTAAAGAATCAAATGCAGAAACATATAGAGGAAATCAGATCAGAAACAATCTCTGTAGTAAAAGAATTAATAACTGCTTCTGCAGAAGACACTGACCAAAAAAAAAAAAAAAAAAAAAACCCAAAGGAGATTAGAAAAACAATAGAATCCTTCAATGAGAAATACAGGAAAGAAACAGATCACATGAAGCAAAGTTAAAGCAATTTATGGGAATTTAAAATCTCAATCACAAGCTTGCAAAACTGTTTGAGGGAAAGTGAAGATAAGAGTTTCAGATCTTGCAGATGCCATTGCAGCTAGTACAAACATTAGAAAAGATCTCTTAAAAACAACTAAGATGCAGGAAAAAATAAATCATCACTTGCAAGATGATGCAAAGATGAACAATGTGAGACTAATAGGCATCAATGAGAAAGATTAAATCAATAAAAATCATACAAAAAGAATATGGGCAGAAGTAATAGGAGGAAACTTCCCAAATATGAGGAAACAATCTGACATTCAGGTAACCGAAGCATACAGAATGCCAAGTAACCTCAACCCAATGAAAAACACACTGAGACATATAATAGTCAAGATTCCAGATATCTAGTGAAAGAACAATATACTGAAAGCTGCTAGAGGAAAAAAAACCAAAAACACAAATCACACTTAAAGGAAAACCCATCAGAATAACGGTAGACTTGTCTTCACAAACCATGAAGGCAAGAACAGCATGGAGCAGAGTACTTCAAGTCCTCTATGAAAACATATTCCAGCCCAGACTACTATACCCTGAAAACCTCTCTTTCAAGTTTGATGGAGAAGTGAAATACTTCTACAACAAGGAACAACTAAACAATTTCATGATGGCAAAGCCAATCCTACACAGACTACTGAAAGATGTTCCAGAGACTGATCAAAATGAGCAGAACACCACGAACTAGAACAGCAGGAACCCATTAAATATGGCAAATGATTAAACACAGGAGAAAAAGGAGTGAACAACAATAGGTAAATAACATGTCGACTGTAAGTCAATACATCTCAATTACAATAACCAATGTAAATGGACTCAATTCACAAATTAAAAGAAACAGACTGGAACAGTGGATTAGAAAACAAAATCCAACAATATGCTATATACAAGAAACACAGTTAACTCACAAAGAAATTCATAGGCTGAAAGTCAAAGGATGGAAAACAATACTACACACCCCAGCATCTCAGAAAAAACAGGGGTAGCAATCCTGTTCTCAGACAGTCTCAACCTCAAACCAAGAATGACCAAGAGAAATGAAGAAGGCCACTACATACTGGTTAGGGGAAAAATTCAACAGGAAGAGGTAACATTCATATATAGTACATACCAAACACAGGACACCCAACTATATTAAGACAAATCTTAATGGACATGAAAAATCTAATATCCAATACCACAATCTTAACAGGAGACCTTAACACCCGCTTATGCCAAAAAGATAGGTCAAACAGACAAAAAATTAGCAAAGACGTAGCAGAACTGAACAACAGCTTGGAACAAATGGACTTAGTGGACATCTACAGAGTGTTCCACCCAAACACAGCTGAATACACATTTTTTTTCAGCTGCACATGGGTCATTTTCTAAAATAGACAATATACTAGTCCATAGGTTATGCTTAAATATATGTAAGAAAACAAATTATCTCATACATATTATCTGACCACAGCACAATGAAACTAGAAATAAATGAAAAAAGAAACCAGAAAACCTCTTCAAAATACATGGAAATTAAACCACACTCTACTCAGCAACCAATGGGTCACAGATGAAATTAAACAAGAAATTCAAAAATATCTACAATTCAATGAAAATTCAAGCACAACTTCCTGGAATTTATGGAATGCCATGAACACAGTTCTCAGAGGGAAATTTATAGCTGTGAACTCACACATTAGGAAAACAGAATGGGAACATATAAACACCCTAATGCTGCACCTTCAACAACTAGAAAAGTTAGAGCAAACCAACCTCAGAACCCAAAGACGTGAAGAAATCATAAAGATTATAGCAGAAATTAATTCAATTGAGACAAAGAAAACAGTTCAAAGAATTAACAAATCAAAAAGCTGGTTCTTTGAAAGACTAAATAAAATTGATAAGCCCCTAACTAACCTCATCAATAAGAGGAAAGAAAAAATTCAAATACAAGCAATAAGGAATGAAAAGGGTGTAATTACCACAGACCCAGTAGAAATTCAGAAGACTGTCAACAGCTACCATGAGAACCTTTACTCTTACAGAATAGAAGACACAGATGAAATGGACAGAATCCTAGAAAGGTATAAATTACAAAAAGTAGATCAAGAAGATATAACAACTCTAATAACCCAATAACAGCCAATGAAATGTGAGATGTAATAAAAAAACTTACCAAAAAAGAAAAGTGCAGGTCCTCATAGATTCACAGGTGAATTCTACAAGAAATTTACGGGAGATATAATCCCTATAATCCTCAAATTCTTCTATGAAATTAAAAAGGAAGCAATCCTCCCAAAATCATTCCTAGAGATAAGTATTATACTGATACCAAAACCAGGGAAAGACGCAACTAAAAAACAGAACTATGGGCCAATCTCCGTCATCAACATAGATGCAAAAATCCTCAATAAAATCCTAGCAAATAGAATACAGCAAATCATCAAGATCATACATCATGACCAGGTAGGATTCATCTCATCGATGCAAGAACGGTTCAATATATGCAAATCTGTGAATGTAATACACTGTATTGATAGAGCCAAATCTAAAAACTCATTCATGTTCAAAGTCCTACAGAACATTGGAAAAGATGAACTCTACTTCAATCTGATGAAAGTCATCTATGACAACCCAACACATAATTCTAAATGGGGAAAAACTGAAATCTTTTACTCTCAGATGTGGTACAAGACAAGGATGGGCTCTCTCACCCCTCCTATTCAAAATAGTTCTGGAATCATTAGCTAGAGCCACTAGACAAGAGAGAGAAATAAAAGGAATAAGAATCGGCAAAGAAGTAGTGAAATTTTCATTACTTGCAGATGATATGACACTTTAATTGGAAGACCCAAAAAACTCCACCAAGAAGCTACTAGAATTGATACACAAATTCAGTAGCATAGCAGGATACAAAGTCAATACCCAAAAGTCAATAGCATCCCTCTACACAGATAACAAACACACTGAGAGAGAAATTAGAGAAACAATACCTTTTACAATAGCACCGAGGAAAATGAAATACCTTGGAATTCATCTAACTAAAGAAGTGAAAAATCTTTTCAAGGAAAATTATGGTACTCTGAAAATAGAGATCATAGAGGATTTCAGAAAGAGGAAAGATATTCCCTGCTCCTGGACAGGAAGAATCAACATTGTGAACATGGCCATACTCCCAAAATTGCTATACATATTTAAGGCAATCCCTATCAAACTACCACCAATATATCTCACAGAACTAGGGAAATCATTCCTAAAATTTATTTGGAACCAGAAGAGACCTAAAATAGCAAAGGTAATTCTGCACAACAAGGACAGGGCAGGAGGCATCACAATGACTGATTTGAAATTATTCTACAAAGGTACTGAGATAAAATCAGCATGGTATTGGCAACAAAATAAACTTGAGGATGAATGGAATAGATTACAAGACACAGAAACCTCTACGAACACACTCAGTCACCTGATTTTCGACAAAGGGTCCAAACATGCATACTGGAAGAAAGATACCCTCTTTAACAAATGGTGCTGGAAAAACTGGGTGTCTACATGCCGAAAACTAAAACTTGACCCAGGTCTATCATCATGTACTATGCTAAAGTCAAAATGGATTAAAGATCTAGACATTAATACAGAAACACTAAAGCTCCTCGAAGAGAAAGTAGGAGGAACTCTCGAAGACATAGGGGTAGGCAAAGAGTTCACGAACAAAAATCAAATCGCATGGGTAATACTTGAAAGAATTAACAATTGGGACCTCTTCTTATTGAGAAGTTTTTACATGTCAAAAGAAATTACCAACAAAGTGAAAAGAAAACCCACAAATTTAGAAAAAATCTTGACTAAAAAGTACTCAGACAAAGGTCTGCTCTCTAGAATTTATAAAGAACTAAAAAACATTAGGGCCCCAACATTTAAAAACCCAATCCAGAAATGGGCATCTAAGATGAATACACACTTTTCAGAGAATGAAATTTAAAACACAAATAAATATATGAAAAAGTGCCCCACATCATTAGCCATCCATGAAATGCAAATTACACAACACTGAGATACAATCTCACCCCAGAAAGAATGGCCATCATAAAGAAATCACCCAAGAACAAATGTTGGAGAGGCTATGCTGAAAAAGGAACCCTTCTCCACTGCTGTTGGGAATGTATACTGATGCAACCATTATGGAAATCTGTGTGGAGACTCCTCAGAAAACTAGGACTGGAAATCCCGTTCAAACCAGCTATCCCCCTACTGGGAATTTTCCTGGAGGAACTGAAAACGTATTATCATAGTGATATATGTGTACCTATGTTTATAGGAGCACTATTTGTGATAGCCAAATCTTGGAAATAACCAAGATGCCCGTCACTTGAGGAATGGATGAAAAAGATGTATTTTTATATAATGGAGTATTATTTAGCTATAAAGAATGATAAACTCGAAGCCTTCATATATAAGTGGATGCCACTTGAAGATATACTCATAAGTGAAATAAACCAGACCCATAGCCTTCCTAGTATAAGAACTTGAAAGAAGAAATAAAAATAGTAAGGTATAACACAATTAAAAGGAAAGCAAGAACTTGAGGATTAGACAACGAAGAGAGGGCACGGAGAAAAGCTAGGAAACATGAAAGGGGCAAAGCCACACATTTATATGCACAAGATGATTAAGGCAACGATTCTGAGAATCTTCAGCATGTTATTGAAACTAGCAGTTAAGTGGTAGGATTCCCACCCTGACTAACTATATATGCTGATACCTGTGAACTAAGCAACTGCACTGAAGAAAGCAATGTGTAATGGTAGGGTCTGTCATTCTTCTAAATATGTACTGCTTGTCATGACACACCAATTACTGCCCCATTGTCTCTTAAGGAAATGTTTGTTTAAAAAATGTAAAAGGGTAATAAATGAAAACAAGAGACAAAAAAAAAAAAAACCAATGTCACAGGACTGTCCTGCTACCATGCTGTATATGGTTAGATTCCTAAATTTCTGTGTAAAAATATGTAATTGTTCATTCCTATTTTTTAAAATTTTTTCTTCATATTCTGTAAAGATTCAAAGTTTAACATACAAATATTTGATGGAAAATGCCTGTTCCATGTTATGCCTAAGATGTCTGATATTCAGACAGATAGGGAGGATAAGATCACCTGCCTGTGTTGTAGGGTAATAATAATAAGCTTCTATTCTGGAGGGTTAATAACCTAAATTTTCAGACCAAAATTTAGGAAAAGAAGAAGGGCTGCAAAGACAGCCAACATTTTGGCCCTAGCCTTTCAAGGTCAGTGAAGACTCAGGACATAGGAGAACCTGTACCATAACATCACATAACTCAGTTGTGTCCCGGGTTTTCTGATCAAGGAGACTATAAGGACACAGTGGAAAGTGATTAATGATGTAGAGTGTGCCCAAGGAGTCACAAGGACAGAAAATATTCTCTCAGGCTTTCACAGAGAGCAAATTGGTCAAGCAATGGCCCTAACTTATCCACATGGCTGACAATGACAAACAATGTGCAAACTGCGGTATAGTGTTACAGGATAAAACCTGAGGGGACTTGACTGAACTTATCAGATACAAAAGATACACTTCTTGTTATATAGGTCTTGCTTTGTCTTGGTCCTAACCATCTAGCAGAAAAGTATAAAAATAAATATAAAAAGTAAAGCCATATTTATATGCTGAGCTGTAAAAGGCTCAAGTCAACAACTTTGGACATTGCCAGTCCTACAGATAATCCACTACTATTATGGACTACTGGACTATATTGGAATATTTTGCTGAATTCATGCACCTGCAATATTTAAATGATAATGGAATACCCTTCTCTGACAAAACTAAACAAAAAAGGGGCATACAAATGAACAACCCTTTTGTATCTGTATATTCAAAATAGTTAGGATACATATACAACTGCATTGTGTTAATTCATTGAATAGAGAGATTTGTTTGAATAGTGCTTGTGGACAGGATATGATGTCTGTATCTTGTACAGTGAAGAACCACTAAGACAACAATATGCAATGTATTAACCATTGAAACTGCTAGTAATCGGTTTTGAAACTCATTGCTATTTGTTTTTCAATAACATCATTAAAAAAAGAAAAGAAGAAACATTACCTGGTTAAAAGGGAACTTTAATAGTTTCCACAATAATTAACTAAAGTGTTCAGTTTCTCTCAGTCTTCACAACCTAAAATTAATTATTGATAGCAAATGATTCTATTTTCTTAATAGGCTTTTATTTTCAGATGCTGTGGAACTATTAATAAATGTATCAAATATTATAAAATAATAAATGAATAAAATAAAATAAAATTAGGGACACAGGGGCTGGTAGATAGCTCAGTAGAATAAGCGCTTGCCTGGTAAGCACAAGATCCTGAGTTCAATCCCCAGTACTGCAAAAAGTAAAATAAAATAGAGCAAAAATAAAAAATAAAATAAAATAAAATTAGGACCAGCTAAATAGTTCAGCAAGATCTGGGGATTCGATCCCTGGACCTGCTGTGCTAGCCATGCCCCCAGTGCGCACCGAGATGCTGACTGAGACTGGTTGTGATGGTGAGATCCTCTAATCCCAGGTCTTGGGAGGCTGTAAACAGGAGAATCACTACGAGTGCCATCTAGTAGTGAGACCCTGTACACCCTGTAGACCCTTCCCTAAAAATACAAAATAAATAAATAAATAAAAGAAGTGAAATTCTGCTTTTTGAGATATGGTCAGGTATGTTTAATAGGTTATGATTTTTAATTGTATTGTTCAAATCTCCTGTATTTTTATTCTTCCTCAAATAGATGAGAAATAACCACCTCTCACTAGTCTGTATTGGCACATGTTTATATTTTGCCAACATCTGCTTTCTGGATTTGGTGCCCACACTTTTGGGTGTACAGACTCCCACTGTTACATGGAGGATTCTTGGTAAAGCATGCCTTTTCGTAGCAAGTCATGACTGTCTCTAATACAAGTTTTTCTTAGGTGAAATGTTATCAACTGGTAACACTGCTGCACAATTTTTCTTCTCTATGATACCTACCTTATATATCTGATATTGCATTTGTTTACCCATAAAAATTTTGCTCTTCTGTCTTTTTATTGCTCTTAGAAACAACCTTTAAATACCACATTGTTTCTCTGGCATAAGAAACTAAATAAGGACCAAATGTGTAACAGATACTGTGAAATACTTAGAACATTTTCAAATGGGAAAGGGAACTAGGAATGAGGAGGAAAAGAAAAAAAACGAGAAAAGGAAAAATGGAAATAGCTTTGTAAGGAGGGGAAGAGGAGTTGAAGGGAGGGTAGGGGAATGAATTAAAAAATAATCAAGTTATATAATATACAGATGCAAATTCCCTATGATGAATGTGATCATTACGTAAACCTAAAATATACCAATAAACTTAGTTTAAAAATTTAGTAAGATTTTCTGAAATTCTACCATGAAATCTATGCTTTTAAAGATACGACTAAATCCATTCATAGTCACTGTAACTGATGCCTTCAGACATACCCTTGCTCTTGTATTTTCCAAGTTCTACTAACCAGTCTATCTTCCCCTCTCTTTTTCTCATTCTAGTCAACTTTTATTCAATGTTCTTTTATTCTTTTGGGAGTAATACACGGTACAGCTATATTTTCTTAGTAGTATTCTCAAGAAATATTCAAACTGAATCCACCGCTGATCTTTATCATTCTGTGTATAAGAAATTAGAAAACACTCCCTCCAACAGGAGCCCTTATTATTGTGCCCATTATTATTAACCAACTGGGTTGTAAATACAATTTACCAATTAATCTTTGTAAGTGATCAATTTTATATGTTGAGTGGGTCAGCAGTGCAAAATATTTGGTAAAACATTTCTCTAGACTTGTCGGTGTGTTTCTGAATGACATTAACATCTGAACTGGCAGCAGACAGTACTCCCCAATCTGACTGGGTCTTATCCAATCAGTGGAAAGCACAACAAGAGCAAAAAGCTGAGTAACAGAAAAGTTCTTTTTGCTTTGGAGATAGGACATAAGTATTTTTTTCATCTTTAATTTCTAACTGAAACAGCGGGTTCTCCTGGTCTTCAAGCCTGGTGGTTTTTAGACTGTAAATACAACCACTTGCTCTCATGGGTCTCTAGCTTGCAAACTACAGATTCTGAGACTTATCCACCTCAACCTTCATAATCCCATGAACCAATTGCTTATATACACAGTTTTATCATATCGCATTATTTGTTTTATTTCTGTACTTAGGACAGGGTATATAGGGTCTACAGGGTCTCTCTACACAGATTGGACTTGTAGTGATTCCCGTTTTCAGCCTCCCAAGTAATGGATTACAGGTGTGCGGCACCCTGCCCAGTGTCCAACACAATCTCAGCGTGCCCCTTGGGCAGGACTGGCACAGCATGCTGGGGATCGAACCCCAGGTGCTGTACCTGCCTAAGCAGGTGCTTTAGTCTGCTGAGCTACCAGGTCGGCCCCTTGTTTTATTTCTTTAGATAGCCCTGATTTACCCTCCTTTTTCTCTAGAAGCACTCAATCCTCATTTAGATCTATCAACCCATCTTCCACTTTCTCTTTTCAATGTTGCTTCTTGAATTTCCCTGCCCACTTCTGAGCTCAATGGCCTTGTTGCTTGAGCATCACATTAGCTCTCTTACAAGGGATCACTGAGAGGTAAAATCCTATGGTCTTGTCTTGAATGACAATATAACGAGATAGACAACCACAGGCTAAGGGCCATTCTAATTTAACTCTTTAGACAGCTATGATTCTACTATCTCTAACTGCACTGTGAAGCTACTAATAATGCCTATATATGTAATATGCATTCTATTTCCAGTTACTTATAGAACTTTCTTAGATAGTAAATGGTTTCATTACTCTATGACTAGGTATGGTGGTTTTTATTTAGCTACTTTGGGATTAGCTATGTTTTATGAACTTCAGGATATAGATCTTAAGTTATTTGAAAAAAATCTGAGCCATTACAGTTTTAGCCTCCATTATCTCTTCTAGAATTCTTTTACCACTCGTTCATTAGCTTTATTCTATACGCCACCACCTCCTACTCCTATAGTGTCGATACTACTTTCTCAGTTCATCCTTATAGTACACTAAAAGTACGTTCATTAAACTAGTCTCATCACATGCTCTTTTAATCTTCTGTAGAATCTATACAGAATTCTTTCCCTTTTTGAGGGTCCTCCATCTGTGCATTCAAACACCCATGGACAGGCAATAACCAGGGAAATAAAGTTCTTAGTGAACATGAACAGCCAGTGTTTCCTGGCCTTTGTTCTGTAACTATTTACATTGCATTTACATAATACTAAGGACTATAAAAAGGAATAGAAAGCTATACATGGATTCATCCTATAGCATTTTATAAAAGGACTTGAGTATCTATAGATTTCTGTATCTACAGAGGATCCTGGAACATGCTCCACAGATACAGAGTGCGACTGCACCGGACACAAATAGCGGACTCCGAACTTCAAACACTGTTACATTACTTTGAACTTTTTCAAATGTCTGCCTTTTTCACATTATTCTATCTATCCAGTTACAGTTTTTCTTTTCTTTTTCTTTTTTTTGGCAGAACCAGTGATTGAACTCAGACCCTTGTGCTTGCCAGGGAAGTGCTTATTCTACTGAGCCATCTCCCCGGCCCCTGTATTTTCCTCTTGAAAGTGAGTTGTCTTCCTTGGTGTGTAAAGTGTTACTGAGAGCTTATTTTCAGCCAGCACCATTTGCCCTACACTGTGAAAGTAGCTATAATAAAGAAGTTTCATGACTACTTTTGAAGAAACCAGTTTTACTGTTAATTTCCTGGCATGGACTTTATGAAGTCAATTAGATCTAAATTGGGATCCAAATCCAGAGTGCTGACCTATTGCTAATTTTCCTCTTTTGTCCCAAACTCCACAGCAAGGCTATCGCCCATACGAAAGCTTCCTTGTCATGTCCTTAGGCAAGCAGTTTTCCTAGTTCTTTTCCACGTTTTGAGCTCTTTGTGGAGGCTCAATTCCAGCTCCTGGCTGCATATCTGTCCATGCAGGGAAGTTAAAAACTTGAGCTCATGCCCTCATGTTTAAATCTTATGATATCAATCCTAATTACAACTGTAAATATAGAGTCTCTCAACTTTTGACACCTTAAGATTTAATTAATTTTATTTGTATCTGGCTGATTTTAATTTTTTGTTTATTATTTCTATGTCTTTGTTATGGAAACATGGTTCATCAACAACAGCACTCATAATTTGGAAATATTTAAAGATGCTTTAATAAAACATTCAAGGGGAAGCTTGTTTCTTGTTTTTGTTCGAAGACAAGAGCAGCAAGACAGAGTAGAGAGAAGAAATTACTGGTGAGCACGCAGATAGGCTATTTGGAAATGTATGGCTGGAGAAGAAAAAAATATGAAGAGCAACACAGAAAGGTTAGGAGGGTATTAAAAGAGCACACATTCAAGTTACACGAGTTCAAGGTGGGAACTGAGAATGTCAAAGGGGTCGCTTATTCAAAGAAATAATAGAAGATTTCTCAAACCTAGAGAAGGATATAACTATCTAGGTAGCAGAAGGTCAGCAGTTAGATTTGACTCCACCAAGTCTACAGTAAGACATCTTACAATCGAGTTCTCACAGGGGACAGATAAAGAAGATTCCCAAGTATCCAAGAAAAGAGCTACAACGAACACATAATGTGGCTTTTCAGCAGAAACTCACAGGCTGGCAGACAGTATGGCACATGAAATTTTCACAGTACTATGGAGCAAAACTGTCAACCAAGAAAACTATCTAGCAAAGCTACTGTTTAACAATAAAAAAAAAAAAAAGAGATACAGACATTCTAAGATAAACAAAAGACGAGAGGATACTTTTTATTCACCAAACCTATAATAAATGTTGAAAGGGGTGCTTCAAATAAAAAGAAAAAAGTGACATTAATGAGTATAAAGAGAAGGTGAGATGGTATAAAGTTCACTGGTAACAGGAGTGATACAGACAAATTCAGAATGCTCTGAAATTATAAGCATGATATGTAAACTACTGAAATCATTAAAATGAAGACTAAAAATGAAAACAATTAAAAATAATTACATTGGCTGGGGAGATAGCTCAGCAGTCTAAGCACCTGCCTGGCAAGCGTAAGGAGCCAGGTTCGATTCCTGGTACCACATGCCATGCCAGCCTCAGAACCCTAGGCACACCGTGCTGACACACACCTGGAATCCCAGTGTAAGGAAGGTTAAGACAGGAGGATCACTATGAGTCTGAGTTGCGTAGTGAGACCCTGCATCAGAGAAATAATAAATAAAAGATTTAAATAAATAAAAATAGCTACATCAATATGTTAAGAGGGAGGCAATATAAAAACAACATAAAATATAAACAATGAAAAATGTGGGGAGGAGGCTAGGCAAATAGCTCATTAAAGTGCCTGCAAGCAGGCACAGGTGCCTGAGATGGCAACTGAATTAGACGTGGTGGAGCACGCCTGTAATCCCAGCTCTTGTGAGGCTATAAACAGGTGGATCACTATGAGTCTGATCTAGTAGTGAGACCCTGAACATCCTGCAGACCCTTCCCTAAAATACAAAAAAACAAAACAAAACAAACAAGCAAAATGTGGGGAGGAATATAGTGTAGGGGTAGAGTTTTTTTGTAGTATAGTTTTCTCTTGATTCTGGTCTTTATGATCATATTAAGTATATGTCATTTCAAAAAGGCTTGTTACATAATGAAAAGGTTTTTTTTTTTTTTTAGTAGTACTCATGGTAAGCACAAAGTAGAAATCTTATTATGGACAAATCTAAAATAAGGAAGGAATCAAAGCACATTATAAAAGTAAATCACTTAACCACGAAAGAAGACTGCAAGAGAGTGTTAACTTTTTTGGTCAGAGTTGTAAAACAGAAAGAAAAGGTCCTTCTAGGAAGTAGGTACCTTAAACCATGGAGAGAAGGGCAAAAGGCAGAGACATGGATAAGGCAGAAAGGGAATTCACCTCTGCCTCCTCTGAAAACCTCTACTGGCAGGGATGGGAGAATGGCTATGGGGGACAGAAATTATGCTACTCTGATTTCTTCAAAGACTGCCTCTGTATCCCAGGCAAAAGCACCACACTAATCATCAAACAGGAAAAACAAGGCAACTTACTCTTATAGGTTCAAGAATGAGTTCCATTGGATTCTGAAATGTAATCTCCCCATTCCCCCCTTTGAGAGTAGCTTAATTAAACAACGCTCAACGTGCTCTTTTTTCAGCTATGTGGGCTAGGCTCAGGGGAGACAGTCTGCGCTTCATATTGCCTCAACTGCATGGATCCCACTGGATGCTGAGGTCCCTCTTTGTGATGACTCATTGTCATGTCTGGCAAGGCTGGACGTAGCTTCTCACCATGTAAACTCCAGGATCTGCTTGGATTGCTCTTGGAAACTGTGATTGGGAGAACCAGGCAGACATGGCTTTTATGACCTGGCCTTCAGAAGTCATGCAACAAGAATAAAACTGTTATTTTATCTTCCTCTGAAGAAAAACATGAATCTGAAACAAGGTGACTTGGAAAGCCCTACATAAATGTGTTGCAGAGGCAGTACAGAAAAGTGGTCGCAACAGAGAATACGCTTAGACTGCCTGGTTTGTCTGTGATCTTCAATGCCCTTGTCAGTGAAAAGGTGACACTGGTGCATCATACTTGTTACACTGGTGTTTCAGTTGTTAGCTGATGACATAGTCCTCTTCTGCCTCCCACAACTATATTATCAATATACATACCATTACTAATGTTGAGACAGTTAAAAATGAAGGGCTTCATGAGGTATATACAAAGGTGTGAGGCCTGTTATTATTAAGTGCTTATTGTAACAATCTTAAAAGAGACAGCCATAAGTAGTACATCTGTTTAAGAGGCAAAATTTGGCAATGCCAAGTATACCTACACACACACACACACATGCACTTCTCAGTACTTGGTACATAGTTCACTATCATCCACTGTTCATTACTGTCACAGTTCATGCTGTTCTTCAAAAAGAATTTGGTAGAAGTTCTTTCTATTTATTAAGCTAATGTTTTATCACTAGGTGGGGGGTATAATTTAAGTCTAGGCTTTAACCGTATATTACAAGGATTCTTCTTCTTAGCTAAGGGTATTTCAAGCACTTAATTTCAGCAATTAAGCAAAGAGGCTTTCCCAAGAAGCACTGATGGCAATGGACAAACAGCCAGCTACTGCTGGAAATAATGGAGGCAAGCCCTTTAAACTGTTAAATAACTTGTGTTCTCAAGACCCTTAAAAGTTAGCAAAGAGTACTTTTTTATTAGATCATACTTAATTCAAATCTTGAATTTAGGAACCCAAACACAAATAGGTTTCAATATGAAAGGTGGTCCAGCATCAGCTGGCAATGCACTGGAAGCAGCAGCAGTGCCAGAGAAAGGATGAGTGCAGGACAAGGCACAAAGATGGAAAGAAGTGCTTGGAAGGAAAATTTACATGCAGTCAGAATTGCAGGATTAGAACCTAGTTCTCCTTTCACCAATCAAAATAGCACCCCTACAAAGAGCAACACCCTGAAACAATCCCTGCAGAAGACACTCTAGATAGGAGTCTTGCTTCTTCATGGGGCTGCTCAAGAGGATGAACTCCAAGACAATAAACCCTAAATATCAGGTAGTATTTACTCTTTCCTTCAGGTGATAGTGGAAAGCCCTTGGACATCAAGGGTGTGACGGTCTCAAGCTAGTTCTTCGTGGGATTGACCTGTCAGTGTCTTTCCTGGACAACCATATTATTGCAAATGGCCCACAGGAGCCAACTCCCCCACACGGCTAGGACTATTCCAGAGAATTCTAGGATCCAGCCTGTGAACTCTCTTATCAGGTATGTGTAATATTGAAATAGTTTGATCCTGGGTGACAAGTTGAATAAGATGTATCTTTTAACATTAAAGATTCCTATAAAAAATTAAATTCTGCTTTCCAACTGGAACATGATTGGAAAAACAGTCATCAAATATGAAAGTGTTATGTGAGAATAAGACAGATCCAAAGCTGATCAGAAAATGATCTCATGCAACTCAGTCTTATAGCCATTATTATAACATCAATCCTTTTCTGAAAAACATATATTTGTGAATTTTTATTAAGTACTTGGTTAATGCAGTGACAAATGCTGAATTCCTCGAGTCCCCATACATGTCCTCCAAATCTGGAAGGCTTATCATTTCTTTAGCCAAAACTTCTATTATTACAATTTCAATTCTCATCGCCTTCACTAAAGCCATCCCTTACTTTTCCAATCCTTCTTCTTCCTCACACTGTGGAACAGAGAGAAGTGATGTCTATCAACCACTTGGTACTTGATTCAATATTATTTTGTCATATTTTTAATAAGAGGCTGATCAGGATGCTAAAACTTGAAATTGTGTCATATTTTAAAAAAATCTGATAAGAAAAGTTTAGCACAATGTAGAAAAAGAGATCAGTTTTCTGGCCTAAGTCTCACTCCTAGGTAATGATGGGGCAATAATTTGGGTTTGGCCACCCAGACCCATCATTAGCTATTCTTCTCTATCACTATTCATATGATACTTAAAGGCAATCAGAAACATTCTAGACTACCTCGTATTATTTGCCAGGCCTACACTCATTAGCACTCCTTCCTCCTACCTGGATCTCTCCAATTCAAATATTAGCAAGAAAGTTTCAAAAACATTTAGTAATCCAAATAGGCAAACACAGTGCTACACAAAGATGCTTTTACAGGCAAGGAGAAGACTTTGGCTCAAGGTCAGAGGACAAAGCAGAGAAGAAAGCCCTACCAAAATTTGCTGAGGTTGCTAGAAAACATGACGAGCTCATGAGTGTCATATGTCTCAAAATGAAAAGAGAAAAAACAAAACAAAAGGAGTCTGGATGTTTTTAAAAGTGACAACAAAGTGGGGGCTTATGTGATCAAGTCTGTGTTATTTCTAGAGATGGGGAAGGTCTCTGCTTTGCAAGGAGATTGCTTGGAGAGTGATGTAACAACTCCCTCCGGTAGGGTCCTCACTTCTATCTCCTGTATTTCAGTCTGCTGGCTAAGACCCATATCACATTAGGATGTCTGTCTCTGTGAGTAATTAGAAATCAGCTAATTCTAAGTCATTAAAGTGTTGACTAGGATTGGAAAAATTCATGGAAAGAGGGATAAAATTCATAGGAAGGAACATGTGCATGGTTTGAGCAAACTCCCAAATACAGTTTCCCAGTGTGAAAAGAACAATCTAAACTTTATGTCTTAAATTTGAAGACAACTGCAGGTAAGGGAGCTGAGACAAACTTTCAAGGTAAGTCAAATGGTATGAAAATTCACACACTTGAAGTGCACTGAAAGAAACATTTCCTGGGAACTAAGCCCATGTGACTAATTATAGCCAGGGACAGTGCTTCTATTCAGAAATAACTTTCCTCTAATTCTCCTGAGAAAATTCCCAACAACTTTCAAGGAAAACACAGCTATTCAATTTCTGCCCATTATCCAACACACAGAGATCTATCTTTCTTGTACTTTATTAGTTAAAAAAAAATGTCAAAATCCTACCATCAGGCAACCTATACAATGAAGGCAAAGTGCAGTTCAGTTTCATTTTGAGGAGACACGGATACAATAAAAATACCCTTCTAGGTTAAGATATTTTTGAAGAGCTTTTGAATTTTCAGGAAAGCTCATATTGCAGTTCCCCATGCAAATGCAATACTCATTTAAATGAACAAGTTAGTAGCCTGATCTAAAAATAGCTGTACAATTAAGAGTGTACTATATAATTAAAACCCATATATCATTGAATTATGTGGACGTTAACTTCACCATGAACTCTTTATGTAATGAGACAGTTAAAAGATACATTTCTTCAGTTGTAATTAATCTTTCAGCAAGTCCGATGAGCACAATGGTAGCACAATACCGTGCCAAAGTGAGAGATAGGGTTTACAAAGAGTCAGGCTGCAAGCTCCTGGGGCTTGTGGAAACAAAGTGTGTTAAGGGAGAAGCGCAATTAGTCTCTGAAGGAAAGTTACCAGCAACACTCCTTCCGTATGCATCACCTCTGCACGCCCCAAATGACAGAGCTGCACTGGAAACCACTCCATTGAAAACAGATGACATACATTTTATACCCTTAGCAATTTTCTACAGTAGCTGTGGTCAACAGAACAGTTGAACAAAAGGATGAGGAATTTAATACATTTTTAAGAACTGAAGAAATTACTTCTACAGTGTAGCAATTAAGTATAAATTAAAAGAACCATTTAATTACATTTTTTGCTGAGTTTAGCAGGAAAAAATTTTAATAGTCGCCAATAAAAATGAGTATGAACCAAAAACATCTATAAATTAAACGCCATTATGCTGGGGATAATAAAGAACATTCGTGTTTAGATGATCACATACAGCTGCAGTATCCTGAGCTT
>NW_004524742.1:1421884-1439384 GCF_000260255.1 Octodon degus
TGAACTGAACTTGAGACATTCCCTCACCAAATTAATCAAATTACTCATTCTCCACATATATATATATATATATATATATATATATATATATATATTCTCTGTATATTTATGCTGTCCTATTGGCTGCCCAGCACTTACCATCTTAATATACTATATGACTACTTACTTCTATGAATAGTTTAGCCTTCACAGTTAGGAGGAAATTCTGTCTGTCCTGCTGTTTTCCTGATATCTAACGAAGGCACATAATGGTGCCTGGCATACAGAGACAGACCCATTAAATAGGTGTTAAATGAAAACATAAATTTATATTGGTAGACTGATCACTTAATACTGCAATGAAACATATATCAATTCTAAAAGTTTAAAATTTCAATACATTCTTTTCAAATTAAATAAGAATAAGGCAAAAAAGCAAAGATTCAACTATGTTATGCAAAGAAATAAAACACCGAAGAGAATAAAAAAAAATTCTATTTTATTTCCCTGAAGGATAAATACATGGTAAATGAAATTTCAAATATTTAAATTAATAAAATTTAACAACATTCTGCTTTTCTATGCCAAAACAATCTGACATTTTCAATGTTTCAAAATTCTGCTACTCTATTTTAATTTCTGGGGGAAAATACCAATATGGCCAACATCAGACAAATTTAAAAACAAAAATCTATAAATGAGGAAACAAAACAACTCACATGATTATCCTTGTATATCCTGATGTTCTCCCAGAACCAAAGATAATTCACTTCGCTTATATTATTGCAAAAAACATTAGGCTCATTTTGAAGAGATATCTCACATACATGTTATAGGTACAAAAAAAAAAAAGACCTTCAAAATAAGACAACTGATACCTGGACTGGCCAGATAGGTCATTGGACTAAAGCACCTGCTTAGGCGAATGCAGAGACTGGAGTTCAATCCCCAGCATGCCATGCCGCCTCTGCCCCCCAGGGCACGCTGAGAAGGCGATTGAGACTGGGTATGGTGGTGTCTGCCTGTAATCCCAGTGCTTGGGAGGCTGAAAGCAGGAGAATCACTGAATCTGATCTGTTAGTGAGACCCTATAGACGCCGTACTAAATACGTTAAAAGTAATAATAAGCCAACTATAAGAACAGCTTCATAGAAAGTATCTTATTAAAGATACTTAGTAAAGATATCATAAAATCTTTCAAAAATCAGTGATGGACAGATGAACTAAATCTTAGATGGCCAACTGTGATTCCATTGTCTGCTCAAGAAAAAATGAGCTAAAACATATGCTGAGTAACAAGTTTGCCTAAATCAGGATGCAGGTCCTGGGATGCCTCATCTTTAGTACTAAAGCATACACTCTTAAGGGCAGAAGACCTGAGGCAGCCAGAAAACCCAACTTTCCATAAAGTGAAGAATTAGCACCCAGTAAATGAAAAACCAACACAAAACAGAAACATACAATGCCAAATTTGTTTTTCTTTTTGTTTTTAAATCTAGCCTCCCTATGAAATCTAAGCTGGCCTCAAACACATACCAATCCTCCTGATTCTCCTGAGTGCTAGGATTGTAGGTACGTATCGCCTTACCTGGCAAATTAATGAATTTAAGAAAACAGTATCTGCCCCTTTGTCACTTATCTGTATCTCTTTTCTTAGGCTTTCTGCCTGACATAGTTCTGCTGAAGATACACATTTCCACCTTCCAAGACAAGTCTGGTCAGTGACCCCAGACAAAGCACATCATGATGGGAGTGCTGACTTAGAACATGGAGCCATCAAATGGCTTTGTGAATGTACAGTCTACTTCCCATGCCCTCAGGGATAGACACCTCTCATTTCTGGATGGCTGCACTGGAGTGGGAAGACAATCTGTTGCTTCATATGTCAAAATAAAGCCATTTATTAATGTCCCATTTTCACATTGCACAAATTATTCAGGAATCTTTCATTTTTACTTGTTTCAGACATGAACACAGACAAGTAAAAATACAGGGAGAATGCTGTTAGTTATGAGGAGGTGGTATGGATAATTTCTCAGAGTATAGCTTCAATTTTGTCAGTGGGTAGAATATTAAAACACTACTTTCTCATTTAGTATTTTTTCTTCATATAAATAAAAATAATGGATGCCACACTAAAGCAGATAAATATGCAAAATATTACTGAAAGGACTATTAAGCCATACAACCTTATTCTTTACTGAATATTGATTAAAAGTCTAAAAACAGGAGTAAATGCATAAAACTAAGATCTGAAACAATAATTCAAAAATCAGTTTAATCAACAAACTGCAGGGTACTGTGCTTACCCTGTGCCTTATACATCATGGTATTCACTGATTTTCTTGCATTTTTGATAATTTATGGAGGAATGGTAACTGGATGATGAAAAATGTCAGGTCAGGTTTAAAGAAGAATTCATTATTTTGATTTCTCCACTTCAAAAAATATTACCCAAATAATTAAAACTAGACGATAAGCAAAAATAAAATCCAAAATTAAAAGTATTGGTTAATATATAAAATAAATGTCAAAACTTAGGTCAGATTAAGCAAATTCCCATTTCAGAGTTAAAATTAAAAGGCCTGTTGATGAAAAAAAAGTATGCCACTTAAGAGAATTTATAGACTTCCTGTAGCAAAACTTTACTGGAGACTACTCTTACATACTTTCACCACCGAAATAAACAGTACTCAGGATATGTGTTTAGCCGGTTAATGCGAAACAGAGGAAAGAGGGTACGGAATATTAAAAAAAAGATTAAAACTGATAATACTAATTTAACTCCAAAATCTAAATAAAAAGCTTCCAGTGAGATAAGAACCAAAACTACAAAGTAAATATATAGAAAAGCTTATGCACATAAACGATAAATACCTAGGGAGAGAAAACTCCCTTGCAAAGCAAACCAAATACTAAATCTGTTACTTGCCCTGGCAGTACAATTCAGCTGTCCTCATTTGTGAGTGTGAGCAAAATGTGTAACTTGACTGCAACAAGTTGAATATGGAAAGGGAAAAAGAATGACTTTAGGAGGGAGAAATCTGGCAAGCAGGACCCCAGGCGAGAGATTAAGGTTAATACAGACAGTCAGAGATTAAGGTTAGTAGTCATGTTGATATCATATACTCCTTATGACTTGAAAACAGAGAAACCTGACCTCTGCTATTCTTTTCCAAGTCCTGTAAGTTCAATGTAATCATGAGAAAAAAATATTAGACATACCCAAGTGGAAGACACTGTACAGAATACTTGACAGATGCTCCCAAAAAACATCAGGGTCACATACTCAAAGAGACTGAGGACAGTGCAGGCTCCCAGATCAGATCTGGTCTGAAGCAGGTCACAAATGGCAAAATGGGTGGAGCCTGAGTGACATCTGCAGTTGTGTTAACACTAATGTACCGTCATGGGTTTCTTGGTGTTGATGCAGGTGTAGCAATGCTGCAGGATGACGGTTTTCAGGAAAAGCAAAACTGAATGACTTGTAGAGGGTAAACTGCCTGTGCTACCATTGCAACTTTTTTATAATCTAACATAATCATGAAATAAACATTATATTTAAAAAGTAAAAGCTTTCTAGTAAACTTGCTGCCCTCAGAAAATCCCTCATTAGCCAGGTGTGGTGGAACAAAGCTATAATCCCAGCACTCTGGAAGACTGAGGCAGGAGAATGAAAACTTACAACTAGCCTGAAATATAGCTCAGTACTAGAGCCCTGGATTTAATCTTCAATGCCTTGTCAAAAACAAAATAAATAAATAAATAAATAAATAAATAAATAAAAATAAAACAAAACACAAACTTATCCCTTCCATCACCTGTTGCTGTCATCAACTCCTGATGCTTTTGAGAGAATGCTGGTTGTAAGATACATCTTATATTATAAAATACAATTACAACTAACTGTAGCAGGAATAAAAAGAAAATTCTCATAGCACATATGCAGGTAGACCTAAATGTATGCTACCTAAATATATGCAACACCTAAATGAATTTTTTCAAGTGTTACTATTTCAAAAGAAAATAAGTTAGAAAAAAAATTCTGGAAATGTTAGGGCAGCCTCCATTCTATTCAGCTTTGATGTAAATAAATTTCTCCCCTTACGAAGGATCATAAAACATCTTTCAGGAAGTTCAATAAAAAGATTTTGAAAATCCTCAAAGAATTCAAATTTTAAGAACAATTAAGAAAAGGAGGGATCCTCACCCCAGCTAGCAGGTAGGCCAGGTGTGTGACTGGGACCGCCTGGGGCCCTCCAGCCAGCACCCACCCAGACGTGTGTGGAACTTCTGCCATCAAACAGGCCAGGTGTGGAACACTCTGGCACAATACTCTGCAGAAAAGCTAGAGGTAGGACCCACCCAACTGATCTAGGAGTAAAACATCTTGCCACAGTGGCACAGCAGGTTCACTTCCAACGACCGCAGCAGGAAGAAGTGGAGCACAGCAGCCAGACTCACACCACACCTTCCTGGTCGAGTTTGAACTTGGAAGATCTGAACCTGGTGCTGATGTAATAACTCTATCAAAGCTCTATACCAATGGTCAGAAGACAATGCTGTACAAAATGACAAAGAGAAGGAACAAAATACATTCTCAGGCCCTGAGCCCACTCAGAACAAATGCAGGAGACAATAACTAGGAGAAATTGGAAATCACACACCTGAAATCTTTGAAATAATAGCATCTGAAGTAAAGTAACAACTGCAGAAATCAGATCAGAAATAATTTCTGAAGGAAAAAAATAACTATAATGAAAGAGGTACTAAGTGCTTATAAAGAAGACACTGATTAAAAAAATAGAGAATAGAAAAATGATGAAATCCTTGAATGAACAATATAGGAAAGAAATCAAATACATGAAGCAGATTCAAAGTGCTATACAAGAAACTAAAACCTAAATCACAAGCTGGCAAGATTGTTTGAATGAAAGTGAAAATAGACTTTCAGACCTTGAAGACACGGTTGCAGCTAATGAAAAGATAAGAAAAAGATCTCTTAAAAACAACTAGGATGCAGAAAAAAATAATTCAACATCTTCAAGATGATGCAAAGATGATCAACTTAAGACTAATAGGCATCAATGAGAAAGAAGGAGTCAATACAAATGATATAAAAAGAATATGGGCAGAAGTAATAGCAGAAAACTCCCCAAATATGGGGAAACATTCTGACATTAAGGTAATCAACGCATAGAGACCTCCAAATAACATCAACCCAATTAAAACCACACCAGACATATAATAATCAAGATTCCAGAAATTCAGCACAAGAACAGTAAACTAAAAGCCGCTAGAGAAAAGAAACATCACATTTAAAGGAAAACCCATCAGAATAACTGCAGAGGTCTCTTCACAAACCATCAAGTCAAGAAGAGCATGGAAAAAGTACTTCAAGTCTTGCAAGAAAACAAATTCCAACCCAGACTGATATGCCCTGAAAAACTCTTTTTCAAGTTCAATGGAGAAGTGAAATACTTCCATGACAAACAACAACTAAAGAATTTCTTAACAAGCCAAGCCTACCCAGACTAATAAAAGATATTCTGGAAAGGAATCAAAATGATAACAACTCCATGAGTGAGAATAGAAAGAACCCACCAAATAGGGCAAACAATTAAACACAGGAGAAAAAGAGGCATACAACAGCAGTCTTTCAATTATTCTTTTTATACAACAGCAAAATTTTTCCATCAGCATACTCTAAAATGGACTTCTGCACCCTATGGGTCATGATTCTGTCTAGGTCTACAGGGTGGATATCAAGGAAATAGCAGTAGCTCAGTGACTCAGGTGACACCTGGCCACCAATAAGCGTCACGGACACTGTCCACATCCACCACATACTAGAACTTTGTGCAATATCCTATCCCCAAACTGTTAGAAATGTTGGTCATATATTTGTCATTTAAGTATTTTTGTTATGCTTTATTCTTAGTAATACTTTACTATTATGAAAATTTTTCTTAGATGATATTTTTGTTTGTATTAACCTAATCAAATATTGTGTAAGTACTCTGAATTGATACAGATTCGTACATGTAATATACTACAGTCTGGCTTCCTAGTTGGACTCACAGTTTAATTTTAATTTTTGAATATTATTTTGAAATATTTAATTTAATTTTGAATTAATATTTGATTTTCTGAATATGGTTTAATTTTAATTTTTGTTTTATGATTTATACTATTTCTTTGACTTACAATCTACTTATAAGACTTGGCATGATATTTTCTCCTAGTATTAGAAACTTTATAAAGTGTTTCTCCATTTTCCATTGACTATGTATTAGTTTTTCCTCATCTTTTACACACACACACACACAAAGAAAAAATATGTATATAACCTGACATAAGACTGATACTGTTTTGTGGAAATCTTCAATAACCTTTTATATGGGTTTGTCTAATATTATATTTTACATAGTCTAGCACAACAACCATTTTGAGAGCTCTTTATTCTTTATCCAGGACCATATAGCTACTTCTCTTGCCTTCCGGATTATGGTCTTTGTTATTTTCTATATGCTACATCTGGTAGTAGTAGAATATTTCGAGTTTGTATAACTGGAAAATATTTTACTTTTAGTTTTCAAAGGTATGTTTGCTAAGTATAAAATTCAATGAGGACAGATCTTTTTTTTTTCTTTTTCAGTCTTTTGAATAAATAAGTTGAGTTTCTTACCTACTTGCTCTTTTTTTTTTTTTTTCTTTTTAATGTGGAATAAGATGCTATTTAATTTTGTTCTTCCATAGCTAATATTTTTTTCTATGTATATGCTTTTATGATTTTTTTCTTTAAAATTACTGTTGGACAATTTCAGTTTGGTGTATCTTAGTATGATTTTATTCATATTTTCTTGTGCAAAAGGTTCACTGTTCTGGGAACTGTGGTGCTATAATTTTAACTAAATTCAGAAATTTTAAATCTTTAAGTATTTATTGTCTACCCCCTTCTACTTTGAGAATTCTAATTATATGAATATAAGTTTCTTGGTTTTGGCACAGAGAGAACTATTATATGACTGATCTGTAAACTTTTTCTTCTTCATGTTTATGTTAAACAATTTTTATTACTATATTCATTTAAGTTTGTAAATAATTTTTTAGAATGTACAATCTATTGTTAATCTGTTATGTATTCATTTCAGAAGTATTTTTCTAAAATTCACTGTTTACTTCTTATATCTTTCACATTTCAATATTTGTCTACAATTTTTAACTTGCTACATAATCATTACTGATTTTCAATAAAGTTAATGAGAAAAAAAAGAAAATGAAGAGAAAATTAATTCCTTTTTGGATTCTTCTACCTATTACTACAAAAATCACTATCATTCAATTGTCTATTATTTGCCAAGCTCTATACTAGGCAATTAAAAAAACCCTATCTTTAAAATATTGAAAAGCAGATGTTACCTAGGTTGAAAAGAAAACAATTTACAACTCCCAAAGATGTTATTCAAGGGGAAAGTTAAGGTCAAACTTATTCAACAGGTAGAAACGAACACAATGTATATTAAATGAAATGTAAGTAAAAAGTAGAACATTCATGACACAAAGGAAAGCTAAGCATTTGGCAGTATCTAAATAATGTTTTAAACTCACATTTATTAAGTAATGGCAAGTGGAAGACAAATCAGAAGACTTGGATTTTGTCACTCAATTCTTGTTTTTGTTTGTGTATTCAGGTATGCAGTAAGGACCGAGTTCAAGTGCTAGCTCTTACCCCTTCTCAATCTATACCAAGGCTGATCACCTATCCTAAACTGCAGTGAATCACTGATGAACCTGCAATTGTATCTTGTGCCTTAATTATGTCAAAGACTTGTAGGATCTCATAAAGTACCTCAGTTTATGAACTTAATTGTTCCATGATTTTGGACAGGATGATCACATTTGCATTTGTGTGGGAAAGATGGCTGCGTCATGTTTGCTATCCAATGTGGAGTTTGCAAACAAACCAAAAGTCTGCCAAGGACTTCTGTTCATGAACCAGATTGTTTGCCAATGGAAGTTTTCATGAACTGTATACCCTGAACCTCATAACTTTTTGCAAACTATCAAATTCTAGTCTAATGTCTTACATGTTATCCTCAAAATTTTTTAACAGAACTTCATTCTTTAGAGTCACAAGTCAATGGTAAATACAGTATCAACAAAATACTTGCATCAATTCAACAAATATTTGTGTATATGGAATGGGACCAAGCCAACAAACAAGACAAGGAAAATTATGTTCATTAAAAGTTATGTCTAGGCTAGTCAAATAGCTCAGCGAACAGGGGCCAGGAGTCTGATCCCTACGCCTGCCCTGCTGACCCCACCCCCGAGGCATGCTGAGACAGCAATTGAGACTGGGTGTGGTAGCTTTTGGGAGGCTGTGAACAGCTGGATCACTATGAGTTCAATCTAGTAGTGAGAGCCTGAACATCCTCTGTAGACTCTTTCCTGAAATACAGGGAAAAAAGAAAAAGTTAGGTCTATATTAATTACATAAAATATACTAGACTGGGGCTAGGGAGATAGCTTGGCAGTCTAAGCACCTGACAGGAAAGCTCAAGTTTGTTTCTCGGTATAACATGCTGAGTTGGCCATGCGTCAAGTTGGCCACTGAAACAGGGTGTGGTGGAGCATGCCTGTAATCCCAGTGCTGGGGAGGTTGAGGCAGGAGGACCACTATTAGTCCGAGTACCAAATAGTAGTGAGTGAGACCCTATACCAAATAAATAAATAAATAAATAAGATTAAAAAATTATGCTAGACTGAAAAACAAAAATGATTTAGAAGTTAGATGGCTTAGTAAAGACAAAACATTCACCTCTCTGTAACAATCAGCTTTAGAAAAAATAAGTTGCTCCACTGAAATATAGACTGTTCACTTGCACGAGGCATGCAACAAGAATCAACAGGGAAGAAAGCAGGCTTAAGTGATCCAAGTTCAACTCTCAGCACCCAGTAGCCTGTACACAATAATGTCACAGGTCAACTTGATCCAGAAGAGCAAGCCACTGGCCTAAAGAAGCAGAAATTATCTACAATGTATGTCCCAATGTTTTATTTCATGTTCTCTCTCAAAGCAAAAAAAAAAAAAAAAGCCCTATCGTTCACATATTTACACCTCGTTAATGAATAAATACTATTCATATCTTCCAAGAATGTGGCTCATCAAGCTTTTCAAGCAAAATATTTACTCTAGAAAAGTTATATGATGAGACAGTATAAAACTTTTAATTATCTCATTTTTTAACATAGTACCATCTGCTTAGGAATTAGGAGAAAGTAGGATTCCTAAATTTTCAAACCATGACGCAATATTGGTTTTATTGATTCTCTCTACAATTTGTAGGAGTACCCAATCATTATTTTGACAGTTTTATCATAAGGTAATAGACTTCCTTTTAGATAATTGCAGTTACCACATTCAATTTCAACCTTCTATAGGATTTTTCCCCCATACAGCTTTACTGTCAGTTCTAGATCATATTACTTTTTTTTTTTATAGCTACATACACAAAGCATTTTAGGTGTTACACCTAATTATGTCAGCACAATAACAATTTAAAAGCTCATCATTAAGAAGTAAAGGTTAAGCACTTATATGTTAAGCCTTTTCTATAAAGGCATATAGTACTTTATGACATAAGTAAATGAATTACACAAGCAGTTAAAGGTCTGTTGGAGTTATTAGACTGGGAAATCTAATAAGTTTGTGTGTAGGCAACAAGATCTGTGAACTACAATACTGATTTTTTTTTTTTTTTAAGGAATTCAGGCTTTATTCTACAGTGATCAGGTCCCGTTGAATCTATTTTAGAAGAGAATTATACATGGCGAGAAACGCTGATTATCACTCAGCTACCACTGAGACTGGAATACCTGTGCTCACAGCATCCAGAACAAAATCAAAGTCATGGGCAGCTTAGGTAAGGGCAGTATTAAAAAATATTTGAGTTTTGAGTTTGAAGCTGCCTAGAAATTACAATAGCAATCAAAACAGACACTTAAAATTCAGAAATAACCTTGGAGAAAGGACAGCATAGACATGCAGATTGGGGATTATTTCTGGAGATGCAAATGTTGGAGTTTTCGTTGTGACCTATGTTAGGACAAGCAGCTATGACTGAGACACTCAAGATAGTCTGTTTCTTCTTGCTTCACTGCTTTCTTTTTAAACACTCAGATAGGTCCTTCTAGTATGTTTTCATAAAGTTCACTTTTCTCTTACATTTAGTACTGTTGTCTTTCATAGATGATATCATTTTGTTGTATTAATGGGTTCTTTTGTGATGGTGGTTCAGGGGGCAAAGGCTGGCTCCAGCAGAAGACTCATCCACACGCGATAGGCATCACCTTTGCATTACAATACTGATTTGAAAGTTTTCTGACTCATGAATATGATTTAACCATACAAGGTTCACAATACAAAAAACTGTGTTAAAAATGTATCTCCTTCCTTCACCCCCCATGGAGGCAGCTTAGCAAAACTATTAGGAACATGAGCTATGGAATTACACCAATCTTACTTACTCTGTGACATGGGACAAAACACTTAAGTTCTCAGTCCCTTGGTTGCCTCACCTGTTAATGGGGACAACACTTCTACTTGCCTCCTAAAGGTGTTCTGATGATTAAATGTCTAAGTAGGTAAAAACTTAGAAAGCCCCTGATATACAATATGGGCTATATAAGTATCAGACACTATGATCTCTGATTGTTCAAACTGCCTAAAGGAGCTAAAAAATAAAGAAGTAAGAAAGCATCAAAACTAAAAGCAATATAAGCATGCAATAAACAATGGGGGCCAAAGACAGTATCTATGAAATAGGAGAATATGGAACATGCAGGTCCTACAAGAGAAAAAAAAATTGAACTCCAGAAGCACTTTGAAGAAATAATGGATTAAGGTGAAAGGAAACATAAATGCTGAGGTCCAAACTGGTGTACATGGCCTAAAACTAAATGGGGAAAAAAAACCCTGCAAGATCCAAGAGACTGACAGAATAGGTACAAAATAATTAAGGATACCACACAAACAGCCTTGAAGTCTGACACCAGGGTCTGTATTTCAAGGGGAGGCAAGAGTCAGTGGGCACAGGATACAGAGCCCAGTAGACTGTAGAAGCAAGCAACTGCACAGGAGAAAACTTAGTGGCAATTCAATATCACTGTGTGGAGGGGCACTTTCCATTTTACATTTTGTAATTTCCATATTCCACTCTCTAATTATAAAATTGTCAGGAAAAGGACTTGGTGTCTTGATAAGCTTAGACAAAACCTCTGTCCCCTAGTCAAATCACCTGATTATAAAAAAAAAAAGTAAAATAAGAACAGGTCTTTAATTAAAAGGAACAAGGGCACAATATAATTTGGCATCTAAAGTAAATGCTTCCTTTATGATAAACAAAAAGTATCCTATTAAGGGATCATATTTCTTCCAGGCACAGTGGCACTCACCTGTAATCCCAGCCCTCTGGCAGAAAAGGCAGGAGGACCACAAGTTTGAATACAGCCTGGACAAGTTAGCGAGACCGTGTTTCAGAATCAAAAAGACTGGAGCTGTAGATCAGTGTGAAGGCCTTGGGCTTAATACTCAGTACAGAAACAAACAAACAAACAAACAAACAAACAAAAACTGTCTTTCCAAGGAGAAAATCAAATCAACATGATTGTGCACTAAATATTTTAGAATAACTAAAAATGTCAGAAGCCAATATCCTGAAGCAAATCAAAAATTAAAAATATTGAAGATTTTTCTTATATATCAATCATATAAATTAATGCATATTTTAAAGGTCTAAAGAAATTCTACTTTATTGTAAATTTTTCAAATAACTTCCTTTACACAGGAAAAATAAATTACATGAAATCAGGACCGTACCCAAGTTAGCATACATAAACCATTTTTCAATTCTAGATGCTTCACAGGGAAAATGTCCAGTAGGGGTAGAGAGATTATTTTTGTTCTGATCAAGTAATAGTATGTCATCAATCCTTCATTCCACTCATCACTTCAGACTTTGGATCAATCTGCAAACTCCTTGGTCCTTCTCCAATCACTCTCTCATCATCCCCTTCCTCTACTCTAACAATTTATTCACTATTCAGTTTCCCTTTTATATATTAAAGTTTCTCTCACAAGATGTTGAGAAAAATATAAAGAGAAAAAACATGAATCAGTTAAAGTTTTTGGTAGCAGGATTTATAAGTAGTTCAGTAAAACAGCAACATTAATAGCCAAGGTAAATTATTTTGGAATTTCAAGTAATCGTTCTCTGCTTGTATCCATGATCATGGATACAAACGCTACTGAGGGCTATATATAAAGCATAATTAGAACCTAACTTCCAATTCTGAGCTTAAGTGACAAAATCTTTCAGTAAAATCATTATCATTAATATTTATCATGCAATGAATGTGGTTCTATACTTCTTTTCCAAGCTAATGAAAATACTATTTTGTCTCCCCTCATTGTAAAAAGCAAGTCTATAAACAAGGAAAAGGACATATCTCACAATAGATATAATTTTTATCAACAAGACCTGAGAATCTAAAATTAGTTTAAACTTCTATGCTTCAATTCTCCCAGCACTACCTAGACTGAAAAGCTTCAGAGAACAGGACTGGATATAGTAAAATTTTTAAGAAATGGGAAACAGCAACATATAGAATTTTTAAAAGCCTTGTAATTAAGAGTTTTCTTAAAATAAATCTTAAAAATGTTTTCTTAATTCTTAAAATTACCTAATAAGCAAAAGACATGTAATCCCAACACGTAAGGAAATACTATTTCTAATTTAATAAGTACAAAATCAACAAACAAGAAGGCTCAAAGAATTGGGAGCATTCTGCTCCCAATGACCTGCTCTAGACATGACACTTGCGGTCACTTCCAGCCCACAATGCATCCATTCTCAGAACACATATTAACACCTCACATTCACTTTTATATCACTTAGGGGGTAGAACAATTTAATGTACCATAAAAATAGAAATTAAATCTTTATTAATCTTATTATTAGTCACTGGAATAAATTAACCGAATGCTCATATGTAGAATGAAGACTGCCTCCTTCTATTCAAAGCATCTTGGAAAGTACACTCTATTTAGAGGTGATCCATAACTCTCTCTCTCAAAGCCCTACATTTTCAACTCCATGGATCTATTCTATAAGATATCCTTAACTTACCTCAACATAATAGACGAAACTGAATTCAATTTTCTTTAGTCGCTGTTTAGTTGTTAGTATCACAGATCCAGCTTAAAATCTCAGATTTGTCCTAGCTTCCCTCATTGCCATTATGCCCTTATTGCCAGTATCCAGTAAATTGCCATCTCCCATAGATGCTACTTCTTCCATCATTTCCACTGTAAGCCTTAGCTCAGTACTGAAATTTGCTAAGGATAATGCAATACATATTAATTGTTCTTTCTCACTGTATCTAGCATATAGCCCTTTGACCATTCTATATATTGTTGCCAAATCATCTTAAACTTTGGCTTTTAATTGCTATCAAAAACATACAGCTCTGTATTATGAGTAGCTACAAATTATGCTGCAAATTATTTATAAGGAATACCAAGTAAGTTTATGTATTTTGAAAATTAAGTAAAAATTAATTCAGCAACTTTTGTAACAATATTACTCTCCTTCAACTGTATTCCAGTGTGTTTTCCTGAGTTTGAGGCAGTGGAGTTATAGAAATGTGCTAGAATTTACACATAATTCTAGTTACCTCTAGGTCAGTAATGTGCTACAACTGCTTCAGTGAAGAATACCATCCTAAAATGAAAGCTGTGATCATATCACTCTACTATTCAAAACCATCAATGGCTTTACATTGCCTGAAAAATTCAATACAAGTACCCTGGTCTATCATTCTGTATTTTCTCTCAGATGATGGTCAACTGAATCTGTCCAATCTTAAGTCCGCTAAGATTGTATATGAAGTTCTTGGCAAGCCTCTCTGAACTCTTCCTAGGTACACTTCTATCTTTTCTTTGTTCCCACAGTTCTTTAACACACTGTTTCCTCCTAAAGTCATACCCAATCCATAAAGCCTCCAGTGCTTCTGCAAACCAGAACATATCTCTCTTGTGACTCCTCCAGCACATTTTCAGCATTAAAGGGCAAGACAAACTCATAATTACTATGTATGTACTCCATACACCCCCCTCAACTATGAAGTCTTACATGGGTTTTACTCCTCATTCTACCCACTGTAATACAGTACCCACCCTAGTCACCACTCAAACAGCTCTTGACAAACCACAGAATAAAGAATGTGAATTCCAAAGGCATCAACTGTGCAGCACATAGTGTTAGGAAGAGATCTCACAAACTCTAATCAGACCAAAATACCTACTAGAGGTTTTCTCACACTTCCTTCTATTAAACCAGAGTTTTAAAGATCACTGATTGCATGTGTTGGCCTAACATAGTGCCAAAAGCTCTAAAACAGTTTTCTTGAAAACTAGAATTAAGTTCATTCAAAAATTACATTTAAAAAGATTAGAACAAAAATTAGTAATCCATCCCTGGTTCTGCCAAAAAAAAAAAAAAAATTAGTAATCCATTGGAGAAAATATAATTCCACTAGGAGTGGGAATTATTCACAAGTTTGGAGAAAAGCATACCCCTTTTAGAAAATATAAAGGATCTCTATAAACATTCATCTCAACTCTACTTCACTGTTCATCTTTATATGACAGGACTATTTACTGTGGTGTATCCTTAAGTCAGGGATAATGCACTGTACTGCTATATGGAAAGCAGAGAAAAGCTGTATAAAATGATTAAGATACAAACACAAGAACCAGGGAGGTAGCTCAGTGGCTTAAGCACCTGCCTGGCAAGTGTTAAGGTCCTAAGTTCAATCCCCAGTACCACAAAAAAAACAAGACAAGACAAAACAAACACAATCATTAGTTTATAACGAAGATTGAGATATTCTCCCATGGATCTTCAGAAATTTGTATCATATTCAGACTCAGGAATAACCAACATGCTTAGCTTATACTTGTACTATAATGTCAGGTTATTGCTAACCATGCTTAGGATATATTTTAAATGAATGAGTTTCATGACACATCTGAACACTTATATAATCTCCCTTGTAAAGATATTTCCAATGAGATCAGGACATCAAAATCTGCAAGCCTATGTTTACTGCTACACTATTCACAATATTTAAGACATGGAATATATTCATGGACAAAGAAAATACCATACATAAACACAACAGAATATTATTTAGCCATAAAAAAGAATGATATTCTACTATGTAAGCCAAAAAAGAATTAAAAAGACTGTATTAAGAAAAGAAATTTAAATACAGAAAGACAAATACAACATGTTTTCTATGATATGTGGGTGTAAAAAAGTTAATCTGAAAATAAAATGCAATTACTAGATTATAAAATGGGAAGGGTAGAGGGAAAGTATCATGGTTATTGGTACTATTATGACTTGGATCTAAAGTTCCCCAAACAACCAGGAATGGTGAAGTACGCCTGTAATCGTAGAAGCAGGGAAGCTAAATAAAGATGTTAGCCTGAGCTACACAGCAAGATACTGTCTCAAAGAGGAAAAATAAATAATCCCTCTCTACCCCAAAGCAAGCAAGCAGACAGAATTCAAGAAGTGACTGAATCGTGAGGGCTCTAAATTTATCAGCCCATTAGCCCACCGATGAAAGTAATGATATGATGGCATTTGGGAAGTAGTAGAATCTCAGGAGGCCTCCTTGAAGGGAATGGCTTGTGAAGGTGTAGCCTTGGGTACTGCACGGTCCCCAGCTCCTTCCTCATTAGCTCATTCCCTTCCTCGGCTTCCTCACTGCCATGGAGAAAGCAGCTTTCCTCTGCCATGTTCTTCTGCCATGATATTTCTGCCCCGGTGTCAGCCAGCCATGCACTCAGAACCCTGAAGCCTTAGGCTAAGCACTGTTTCTGTTCCACTGTTTACCTCAGATGTTTGTCCCACTGATGAAAAGCTGATGAGCACAGGTATGAAAATACAGAAGCAGTAAGGGGAGTGTTCTAGTGTGTGCTCTAAAGCTAGAATAACTAAAGTTCATAAAAACCTAGCACATATTTTATGAATAACTGGAAGGGAAGGGCTTGAAATCTCCAAACACATTAAGACAAGGAGATGCAAACAAGTAAGTATCTTGATTTAATAAGTACATATTTGTACTGAAATATCACACTGTACCTAATGTGTATACTAATTACATATTAATAAAAAATTAAAAACTGTCTAAGGAAATAAAGATGTAAGTTATCATACTGTATTTTCTATATATGTATGACTAGGATAATAGAAAAAAAAGTTAATTCCAATGACTGCACCTGTTCTGCTAAGGAAAACCTTCATTATCAGTTTTCTTTATAATATAACTCTAGTAGGAAATCAGAGTTTTTGGTGTAAAACTCACTCACACACTTAACATTTGAGGTTCAACTGAAAGAAAGCATGGCCTATGGTAAGAGTGGGAAACACTGAACAACACTTAAAAAAAAAAAAAAAAAACAACCAAAAAGGTGAAATCTCTAAAATTCATATAAAAGAGAAGGTGAGACCCCAGAGATACATGATAAAATGGAATTCATCAACTCAATCTGTAGCTGGTCACCACTTTCCAATTATTCTCTTCGTTGGTACAATAAGAAATTGCAATCTAAAATAAAACTGACTGTTAGGGCCAGGAATATAGCTCAGTGGCACAAGTACCCGCCTAGCATATGTGAGTTCGATTCCTTGTAGCCCCCCTAAAAAGAAAACTGACTTTGAAACTTAAAGGATTTATTCAAAATATAAAGGTTTTTAAGAAAACAGACTCACAAATAATTTCCCTATGTATTATTCATCATTAATCACAATGTCACTGCTGACATCTTACATTGAGCACTTGCTGAGCAGGGTAGGGCTCAACCATGTAGACTGATGGCATGACAGACAAGTGCTCTTCATCTGCTGCTTGTGCCTAGCTCTGTCAGGTGACAGGTAAATCACAATCCTCTTCTGACAGCATTTCCCCAAGAATTATTCTAAGCACCCCTTTATTCACCATACTCGAGTGAAGCAGCTGTGGAGGAGCAGCTAGGAGCTGAGTTCGAGCACCGGCACTGCCATGCTGCACCACGCCTTTCATTGCCAGTGCATGTGCAGCTCGTAGAGTCTGAGGTTGCTAACCTGTATGCCAGCTGCAGATGCTCCACCACTGGGGTATTCTGGGGCCACAGAAAACCATGGAAATGGTAGCTATTCTCCCAGACAGGAGTCTGACTGGTGATTCCACTTGGAGTTTATGAGAAAAAGAAAATGGTACCATGTAGGTAAACTTGCATACACTGTCTAATCTGAGAGGGAAAAAAATCACTTGAATAGAATTGAGGGTCTAGAGCCATCTTTATGTGGTAATAATTATAGGACCATGGTCAAGCCACTTATCCTTACTTATACAGCTGAAATCTAAGCAATAATCTATCCTATCAATACACTTGTTTTGTGGT
>NW_004524742.1:1441884-1475555 GCF_000260255.1 Octodon degus
TCCAGCATAGCTGAATTAAAATAAAAAGAATGGATGTTTCTCTTAGAGCCAGTTCCTGACAGTAGTTTTTTAAATGATGGATCTTATTCTATATATGAAAGATGAATCAATTTTTGAGTTTGATACACACTGTCTACTTGGCTGAATCCAGAGGTGAATATAGAACTTAGACAAAGAAGAAAGCATTATTCTGAGGACTATTTAAGTTGTGGGTGGTCTTTTATATTGCATTTAATTGTCATTAACTGTTCGTGATAGCTGTTTTGGAATCTGGCTCTCATTACATGACTTGAAATGCTGTGTAAATTATTTTTCAATTGGGGGAAGGGACTACAAGAGTACCTTTAGGGGGGGAAAAAGTAACTCACGTGGAGTTTCATCATGTTCCTGCAGAAACCTCTCCAGTATAATCCGAGCCATTAATGAGGGTGCATACTCCACCTTTATAAAAGTAGAAGTAGAAAATTAAAACTGTCAACTTGTTCAAGCAGTTGATATTACAATATTTTGTCAACACTGAAGATTTAGTCAATTCTAATCAACCACAGCAAGCATCATTCATTAAAATCTTTCCTATTCTTGGTGGCTTCCATTACAATAAAATTATTACAAGAATGATCTGCGCTTGTGAAAAGAATAAATAGGTCAAATCTAATGAACATAACATCAGAGCAAGGAGGGTAGAAGAGCCTAGAAATAATCCTCATCTAAAACAGAAAAGCAGACTTTTCTCATCTCTCAAATTTTTTTGTTAGTGGCCAATTTGATTTTTTTATCCTAGCATTGCTTTTTATTTAACCCAACTGTCTATATTTAATTATTTTGAATAATGTAAATAAAATAAAAAGTTCTTTTATTATTTAGTCACTATAAACATATGGATTTTATTGCTTTTATATTATTCTTAAAGATAAGTGAAATTTTGGTACAAGTACCTTACTTATAAAATATATTGTTTGATAAAAATGATATATTAGAAATTAACAATAAGACGCAAGAATAATATCTGCAATATATGAACACCATCCTTATGCCACAGTTATCTAAAATGCTGCTTACCAATTTATTTAATACAGAACCCAAGAAGGTAACTTTTTATAAAGAATCTAACATTAAACAAGAATATTCAGTCCAAAAATTATTTAAAATTAATAAAAGGCAACTGTTCTTTTATAAAGACACTGTGGGGTTTTTTTGTTGTTTGTTTCTTATATCTTTTATTGAACACTGATTTAATTCCACCAGAAAATAGGTACAGTTCTTAAGAGAAAGAACGCTTCCCGAAAATAAGTCTTTATCTTAGGTGTAAGATAGGAAATGTGCCTCATATATTATCACTATGAATTTTTCTTGACAGGTTTTCAAGTTCCATGTTCATACCAAAATTTTATCTTGATTTAGTAACTAGACAAAAGGGCTAGCTTCATTTGTATGAACAGTTTTCTTCAAATATGTATGTACTTGGATGCCCTTAAATTCTCCAAGTAGAAAGAAATGCTTTCCACGAAGCTGCTTATTCCAAGGAACCCACATCAGAGCTGACACATGAAAAATGGTGAAATTACTGAAGGTAGTCCAGCCTGAATAAGGACTACCTTATTAGTTCAGGTACTTGCATCTCCCTAATTTTCATATTAATCATGTGTCCATCTTTCTCTGAAATAGGGCCATCATGCTTCATGTCAGAATTTAGCATGTAAGTAAAATTCATAGTGCTTCAAATCTAACTTGAAAATATTTGTGTGACCAGAATGACTGATCTTATCCCTAACAAAGTGAGATTTTTGAAAATGTTCATATTTAGCCTTGGAATAGAATAAGTAACATTAAGACATTTATAAAATCAACAATGGCCACCTATAACCCACAACCCCCAAATCAACAATAATATAGTGCTTCTGTTTAAGAGATTTGCTATACACTATAATATACAAATGTTATATCTTTCCCATCAATTTTACAGTTTCCACTGATTAAATATATATTGACTCATAAACTATTACCATCACATCAGTTGTCACCAGATGCAAGTGCATGTCATTTAAGTATTAACTATTATATAAAAATGGCAGCTGGGTTGTTTAGAAGCCATAATCTGGGACTAGCATTTCTAGGATTCTCTAAAGCATTAGCAATATCATAGAAAGTGTTATTCTCTCTGTATAAATCAGCAGTGAAGGAGTAGTCTGCACATAGCTACTTCTTTTCTTTGTCTAAATATTTTTATAGAGGCATGGTAAATAACAAATTTGTTGGGCCAGGGGTGTACCTCAGTGACACACTGCCTGCCTAGCAAAAGTGAGGTCCTGAGTTCGATTCCCAGTGTCAAAAAATAAATAAAACAGTAAAAACAAATTTACTGATGTTGAAGAAAATGCATTGATGGGTAAAATTTTATCATATTATCAGAAGATGGAAGTTGAGGTCAGCTATGTTAACTAAGCTAAACAAAACTATTAAAACTATTAAAAATTAAAATGACTATAAATTGCTATAACATAAAACTTATGTAATCAACATCATTATCTATAAAAATAAATACATGCTAGCATCATCTTTTTAGATGCTATGTCTAGAAGGCTATTTTCTCACTCTCATTTTTCATAAAAGGCAATTAAATCACAAACTATCTAGTTATAGCTAAGATACCTCATGTTATTGAAAGTATCAATTTGTAACAAACATAGCTGGAGACATTAAAAATACACCCTAATCCAGAAACAAAAAAAAAAAAAAACAAAACTCAAAAACAAAACAAAATTGATGTTTTGCCTAGAGAGAAATCCCCTCTATACATTAGCTACCCTATCCCAACGTGTAGACATCACCGGGACTGCTAAGACCTTCTAGTCACTGATGGGTAATTGCTCATTTGCTGAGTACAGCAGAGCACAGCAGACAGAAGCTGCGGGGAAGTCATCTCTCCTTGCTAATATAACATGTAGAACTTGCTGCTGCAGCAGCAGCACTTAATGCATACGGTACAGAATCATCTTTAATGCAAACACACATTTTCTGCCTTGCTTCTACGCTTTCCATTATAATGCAACATAAAAACAGTGTACATTTCATTCCATCCCTATGAGGTTTGCATAAGCCGGTCCAAGTCAGACTAAATATTGTATTGCTCTTATTACAGTGGATAAATATTTTAGAGTTTAGGAATTAAATATTTTATTTTTCAGTATGCTCTCTGCAACTATTATGAACTTTTTACAGTTTCTCCATTCACAGGAAATCTTTAGGGTTTTCTTTTCTAAATGTAATGCTGTTAGTTATTTCCCCAAACAGAAGCAGATCACAGTTAACAAATAAGTTCAATAAATCACTTTATACTTAGTGTTAACAAGAATATTAGGTTTCATCTTAGAAGGAGACTTTTCTATCAAGCATATATCCTCTATTATAACAAAAGTTTGCAAACAAAAAAAATGAATCAAGTAAATGTTACATTTTTAAGTATGCAATTTCTCTCTTCATTTTTATAATAGCCTAGATTTTCCTGGCATTTGTCTCTTCACTAGACACAGGTATTTCTCACACTAAACTAAGGCAACATCTCCAAAGAAGAGCATGTCCTGAGTTGTTTAATTTGAATTTTCCACAAAATAAGAAACCAAGCAGCTGCTTATACATTTGCTGTAAAAGAAGCAGACTAATTATGTCAACTAATTTATTAATACATGACGCTCTTTGTCCAATTATTAAAAGTACAAAGAGACCAGGGAGCAATTTAAATGTCTAATGCACCTCAAAAAATTTTAAGGTTAATTACAATTCTAAGCAAATCTTTGGAAAATTCCCTTCAGTTTTTGTAGGTTTAAATAAAATCATAACAATAACATTACCTCATTGGCCAGCTCCAGGAGCACTGGGGCAGCTCCATTTTTCACCACTCCATTCAGGTACCTAGACAAGACAAAGCCAAGTGGTACTGCAGTGACAAGAAAAGGCCAGCCTAGACTTGTCAGCATCCCCTGTGTGTATACATTTCTCCTGGGCAAATGCCACGTTCAACTCCTGTTAAAGTATGCTACTGTCATAGGAAAGTGTCCCAGGGAAAGGCATAACAAAAACAACTGACCTTAAAACCAAATAACTGGGATTGGGCAGGAGATCTGAGCTCATCAGTTGTGCTTGCTTCCACCTTTTATCACACAAAGTGAACAAAGAGGTGGTTTTTAAAGAACAATCCATAGGACTCTGTTTTTGTTTGTATCACAGACAACTATCATGTGGAAAGAAAATTTAATGGCTTTCCTAGTTTGAAAACCATCCACATAGCCATCTCCTACCTCTTTCATTTGCTCTGCTTCATGGGGCTGATCGAGACCCTCTTCAGTGAAGAACTGGACCAACTAGGGTGAGCACACCTTTGATATTAGTCATCATCCTATCTGCCCTGCATTTCTGTAATAATGTCTAGCTCTGATCACTATCTAACCTACCACAAAACAAAATCTCCAAATGCATCTCACATATGGAAGATGGGATAGATTTTTTTAAAACAAATATTGGAATGTGCCATTTTTCCACTTTAAATACTTCTAATGTCCTACATTAAATTATAACCACTTAACAGTTCTTGTGAGTTTCTTCATAAGCTACCTACTCTGTTCTCCCAGTCTCATTTTTAGTTGTTAGCTCCATCTCTTACCCTTCACAGTAACTTACCATTCACTTCAGGTTAACTTGCCATTCAGCTCAGATCATCATCTTCCTCAATTCACCACCATCCAAGAACACATCAACAGTGCTCCACAGCAATGGAGCAGCACAGTGTGCACCTCTCTCTCACACTGCCTGAACACCATATCCCCCCTTATTCTCCAAGGGTACATTCAACACCCACAGTGGATGCCTGAAGCCATGTATAGTACCAAAGCCTATACATACTATCAGGTTTTTGTTCTGTACATATATATCATAAAGTTTCATTTATAAATGAGGTATCATGAGATTAATAATAATACAGTAACAAACTAAAATGAAAGTTATGTAAATAGTCTCTAAAAGAACCTAATTGAAGTATACCTATAGTTCCTACAAAGACGACGGCAGATAAAACAATGTTTGTGTAATGCGATGAAGTGAGTTGAATGACACAGGCATAGTGACAAGGCATTAGGCCACCACCGGCCTTCAAAGGACAGGTCACATGGAGGATCATCAAGCTAGGATGATGCCAGCACACCATGCATAGGTTAGTCAAAAACAAAGAGAGCAAAACCTTGGATAAAACAAGTACTATTGTATTTGTATGTTTCAAACATATCCTCTATCATAATGCTGAAAGCCTCGAAAGAGTGGAAGAGTTCTATTTTATTCCATTTGTCATGCATAGCACTGTTCTTGGTTTACAGTGGGTGAGTATGTAATACATACACATATATACTTTTTAAAATAAATGAACATATATTGTCCAAAAAAAGACTCCTGGACAGATATTATCTTTATAGAATACTGTTCGCATGAGTATATTAAGGGTATTTGTCTTATGGTAAAAAACATAAAATATTTAGATGAGGTCTTCTATACAACTTCCAGAAGCACATGCTAAATTACATTATTTCTTTTTTTTTTTTAATTTGTAAACATCCAGTTTCTTTTATCACAGATTAAAAATATTAGTATAACATATTCATATGGAAAATTATATATATGACACTTTCCATAAATTTTTCTTAATGATTCATCATTTTTTCCTTACATTATTTCATAAATACATTTACAAAAGATGTATAAGTTTTCTGTAAGCAAAGTAAGATAAAATCAAATTATTTAAAGTAGGGAGAACTGTAGGATTATTATAACTTCATATTAATTCTAACAAATCATTTTACATATACTGAGACTCTTTTTGAATATATTATTTAGCAAACTAACAGGGAAATGGGACCTTCAGATGTAATAAGAAAAAGAATGATGAAACAAGGCAGGTGCAGTTTAGAGAGGATCCTTAGGAGTAAGTCAGCGGAGAAATCCCCTCACAGAAACTGCTCGGAGCGAGGCCCGCTCACAAGCCACCACGCACGTGTTTGTGGCCACCAGAGCGCCATGTTAACTGTGCTCAGGGCATATGATCTAAAACTGCCATCAGGATGGCTGTGCAATTTTCTATTTAACTTTCAAGTATTCCAAAAAGTATTTGTGCTTTTCTTATTTTGTATTAGTACATGCTTGCAGTACAGTATATAATGACCACATTCCTTGTGGGGAGCTGATACGCGTACATAACACATCACTTCTTTTTCATCCTCTTCTCCCTGCCCTATCTCTTGATTCCCTTTTTGTTTAAGAAAGATTTCTCCCTCTATTTTATCGTATCTACTTTTTATTTTGCTCTTTTTATTTATATTTTGGGTTTCACATATAAGAGAAAGCATGCAACAGTTAAACAGTCCACAAGTAGTTCTGAGAGCTACAGGTTAGGTCTTATTCCAAGTGGAAGAAAAAGCAGGGAACCAAATACTCCTATTTTCCATCATCACAGAGCTATTCCGGTGGTTGGACAGTTAACTATGACCAATGGGAAATAATTACATACTACAATGATACGTGCTATGGTAAAATTTAAATTTTGATCACTTGGTCAGGGCCAATCTCTAACTAGACTGTAAGTTCCTTGGGGAAGGGCTACACTAACATATGCCAGATCCCTCGCTATGATCTAAGCTGTACTTGGATAGAAGAACGTTCCTCTGACCATCCATCGGTCACAATACTACTACAGTTCTACCTTACCAACATGAAAAAATACAACTAGCCTATACTTTGCTGAAAATCAAATACTGAGTCCTTCTTTTTTTTAGTTTAGTACAGGGTCTACAAGGTCTCACTACACAGATTGGACTCTTAGTGATCCTTCTGTTTTCAGCCTCCCAAACACTGGGATTAGAAGCACACACCACCACATCTGGTCTCAGCGTGGCCCAAGGGCGGAGCCGGCACTGCATGCTGGAGATTGAACCCTGTCCCTGCATCTGCCAAAGCACACATTTTAATCCACTGAGCTATCTGGGCAGCCCTCTATAATACTCATTTTAATAGAAAAATCATATTCCTTTGAACAAGGATTCAGCAGTTGCCTGCTTTTTTATGTTCATCTTGTCCTTCTCCATTTGTTCTCTATGCTCACTTCCAAAAATATCAGAGCTCTGTCACTGTCTTTTCTACATCTAGAATGCTTTCCTCTTCCTAATAAACTGAAAAAGTTTTTTTTTTTAAATTTTTTTATTTCTAGACTGCATGTATTCACATGGCTCCTGACAGCCCAAATGGATCACTGATGGAGGCCACATTGCTTTATATATAGTCATACTGTTAGCCCTTCTCACTACTATTTTATCTATTTAGGCGCACGGCTGCTTTCCCACATAATACTCATAGGAGAGTTGAAGGCAGGTACTCTGTCATTCACATTTGCATCATCAGTTGCTAGCATAGTAGATGGAACATGTCCATCCACAATGAATGATGCTAATTGAATGATAAAGTGGTACAGGTTTTTGGAAACTATTTTTACCAATATACTGTCAATATCATATTTGAACTAACCTTTTTTCTCTGTGGACATCAGAATAAAATTCAACTGCATGAATCCTCTAAAGCTACTGAAGTTGGATCCTTAGTCAGTGTGCACTGGGAAAAAGGAAGAGATGGGGACAGTAATCCTAAACTTTGTTATAGCTAGGGTTATAAATCTGATATGTACTTGAGCACATGAGATCAGATGCACCAATTAAGGTGAACCTCAATAAGAATGTTTCCTGCCTGGAAATATAACGACATTAGCATGGTATGAAAGAATAAAGAATTTTTTTCAAAATGAACACGAGCTATCTATAAATATAAAACACAAATAACTGAGGAAGTTTTCTCTATAATTCGAAAGGCTGAAAAAACATTTTCTAGTGCTATCTGCAGTCTATGAAATTTCAGTTAGCCTTAATGCAATCACATTAAGTATGGACACTGAATTCTTAATTAATGTCATCTCAACGCTAGCAGGAATGCAGACATAGAAAGTAGCTCGTCTGCAGTAGGAATGTAGCTAGTACATCTGCAGATAGTAATTTAGTAATATATTTTTTAAATGTTCACATTGTTTGCACCAGTAATTAAATACAGAGAAATAAAGACGTGACTCCAAGGTCAGGCTCATGTGTCAAGATGTTTACTGCAGAATTATTTACAATACCAGAATCCAGGAAACAGAAGTTCAATAGAGGAATAATTCAGTAATTTTTATACTTTCACATGATGAAGTAAGGCAACCAATAAACAAAAGCTTTTTATAAAACAGTATTATGCCATATACATTTTTCCAAGTATTAAAATTCAGGATTCACAATTTTTTTTTCTTTTATTTTTGTATTTTAAGTAAGGGTCTACAGGGTGTTCAAGGTCTCACTACTAGATCAGACTTGTGGTGATCTGCCTGTTTACAGCCTCCCAAGAGCTAGGATTCATAATTTCACAAGCCCTCATTTATAAAAAATGGGTTGATTAGAGACTGGAATTAAATTTTAGTCAGTAGTTATCTGAGCAGCAAAACTATGGACAATACCATCACAAAGGCATTTAATTTTCACAATCAAAGATACCACTTCTACCAAAGATAAAAAAATAAGTTGTTAATAAGGTTTTCAAACTGCTTAAACATGCCTGATATTACATAATTTGCCTTCATTCCAGCTAGGGGAAAGCAAACAAAAACCTTATTTAAGGCCAATTTACCAAACTAAAAACAGGGACCCATACGTCTAAAATAAGCGGCTAGTGAGGTCCATGCATCTGAAAGGTAACAAGGCTGTTGGGAAAGGTCTGAGGAGCTGGGGGCACAGCAAGAAACTGGCCAGGCTGCTCTTTTCCAAGGCCATCACAACCTAACTTCATATTTTTGTTTCAAATACTGTAATTTCTCAGAATAGCTAAGGGTCATGTTTAAGCAAATGTAAAGAAATATGAATATATTTCTACTGTCTCATTATTACCTACTTGACTGTCCCTGAGTATACTTAAAATTTTGTTTCTCACCTAAACCACTCAGATAATACTCCCCCAAAAGTATTTTCAGAATTTAATAATTAAATAAGCTTTTAATAAAACAGATTGAAAGTAGCATAGAAATTCTAGAAATCATCTAATTAAAAAAATAAGCCTTTTCATAATGAGGCAAATGAATACCAGAAGGTAATCCCATCACCTTTGTAAGGGGTCTCCAAATTTTAAACACTATACTCTAAAATGTTCACTTTTCCTCTATTTTTGTTACAAAGCTTTAAATCTGGTTATAGAACCAACATTTTACGTAACAGCCTGGTACCATATAGTACAAAGAAGAATGTACTGGGGGCATACAAAAAATAACTTTTCAGTCTTTCTTTGTAGGTTTCACAGGATTTCATTAGCCATTCTTAATTTTATCATGTATGATTTCAGTTATGACTTAAATTTTAATGTTAAATTTACAAAGGTGATAAGTTTCAAAGAAATTCCTTCAAACACTAAAAAAACTTCTTAGAGGAAACTCTGCTAGGCCAAAAATGTTTGGGGACAGACAGAATGAAGGGAGGGATACTGTGTGTACCTTTAGCAGACCTAACTATGCAAAACAAAGAGTATCTTCTACTATATAATAGAGAAAATGTTTTAAAAATTTAACTTAAAAATTAACTTCAATAATTTTTCTGTTTAATATCTATACCTCAATTCTTTAAAAATAACTTTAAAGAAACATAACACAAGTACTATATCCACATATTTGTTTCATTCATAAAATTTTTGTGCATAAAATCATTAATTTAAATCAGTGTTGTCATTCTCACCATAAAGAGGCTGACCTGTCAATCCGGAGTACAATTTCAGCATATTTCAAACAATTTTCCTTTCCAATATGCCCTTGAAATATTTAGGAATCTAACCATTTCTAATGCAAATCATTACATTTAGTGGCATAAATTATTCACTCATATTATGACAGTACAGATTTTAGAATTAAAAAATCAGAGTTACTTTAAGGATTGTTTTAGAACAAGAGGTTGAAAAGTCTTAATAATGCTGAAATTGAAATCTCTTTTTGGATACTATGTTGTTGACTTAACACCCAAGCTTTTCATTTTAAGATACAAACACATTTTATTTTATTTATTTACTAATTTATCTATTTATTGCATGTCGAGTGCAGCTGGTGATTTTTTTGTATTTTTTTAAAAAGTAACATTTTAAAAAAACAATAAAAAGGAGAAAGAATTTCAAAACAAGATGATAAGAAATTAACAATGGTTGTTAAATTGCATGTTGTTATCTTCAAAGTAGTTGTTCAGATTACCAGATACAGGCATGCAAAAGTGATCAAAAATTAAGCGTTAACTGTTCCTTTAAATAAACCAATAGAAATTAGTAGTACAATTATCTTAGTTATTGTGTGTGTGTGTGTGTGTGTGTGTGTGACACACACATGCATTTTTCCCCTTCTGACTTTTTGCTTTTCTCCTTTCTCTCATCCCAGTTATTCTTTCCTTTTGAGCAGTTTCTTTCCCTGACACAATATCTGTTGTACCTTTCGGACTTTATTTACAAAACCCATTTTAAAACGTGACAGTTATAGCATATATCTCCAAATGTCCTTATTTGATATATATCTTCCTTTTAAATTCTAAAATAGCTAACTAATACCCATGAGGTAAAACACATTGTATCAAAATTCAATCTTATTCTTTCCACTTGCTGATATAAATGAAAAATAAGTGAAAATTGGTTTTAAAAGTTTCACATGTACATTTACACACAAACAGGAATAAGCGCACTTAGACAAGCATCTACACTTACTGCGCAAGTCCCAAGGAGCCCCGTGAGATTCAATAATATTGTAACTACCTCCCACAGAGTATGTATTCATTCACATGCACACACTCACACAAACACTTTACACAAAGCATTACAATGTTCTTTAGGTTTATACAAGAAAGACTTTGAAAACTCATTCAAAAATGCACTGGAAGTTTTAAATGACAGATCCAAAACACAATGTATTGGGATATGATATAGAAAATTAATTTCATAATCACTAATTTATTCATAATTATCATAATTAATAGGTGCTATGATACCCTCTAGTGGGGCACGCAGGTCATACCTTTGGTAATAACTTTCAATTGCCTCAGAAGTATGATGCTTGCTATGTGTTCTTTTAATATGTTTCTGAAACAAAACAAAACAAAAAGAAAGCTTCATGTTGTGACATGGGTTAAGTTCAAGAACAAGAAGGACACATTTCCCGATCCCACTGACTTAAGTACAGGCAACTAAACAACAACTTGGGAATCTGGGTAGTGCTAGGACTTTTTTCCCTTCCACATCATGAACCTATGCATTTTAATCTCTGTTGCTGGCTGGGATGTCTTCAGACTGCACCACAAGGTACAGTGTATATGTAAAAGCCAACAGGGTCAGAGTAATCGAATCTAAATAAGTTTGCTTAGGGCTGCAGAGGGCAAAAGAAAACTTGTTCCCTCTTTCAACCTTTGTATTAATTTTCCTTCAATTCAATTCCTTCTAAGTCCTCTGCACTCTAGTTTTACAATCCAATTGCCATTTTTAACCAGGAAGAACATTGCTTAAAAACAACTTATTTGAAAACTACAAAAAGTAATTCCATAGAGACTTGCCACTTGACTGACACCTGTCATCTCATGATAAATGACTCCATTTTCTGCCTCTCTTGCCTTCTGCCACTCCAGCAATGGTCATTTATCATCATCTCTGTCAGCAATGGAAAACGGCACTGACAGTGCAAGTCAGCAAACATTTAGCACATGGAACCACGCAACACAGGGAAATTATTATTGTCAGAATAATAATGGTTTAGCATAATTTATTACAGGTCCACCAAATAAGCAAAGGCTAGATGTTATTAGACAGATGGATGGGTAGGCTTGGCAGGCCTCCACTGAGACGCAGGCGGTGCTTGATGTGGAAAGGAGAACATCCTCCAACCCAATCAGAGAGCTGGCAGTTCAATTACAAAGAAATAAAGGGACATTCATCATTCAATTAGGCACCTGTCAGGCCTCACAAAGGAGGAAACTTCTAACCTGGTACTCCTGGGAGAAGATACTCAGCAGAGTGGCCTGCGATTGACTGGAACAAATAAAAGAAGGACAAAGTTAATTACTGGAGTGCACAGCAAAGAAACAAAAGAGAAAGCAGCTTCAAAGGTAGGCCTGCTGCCCTGTAATCTAACAGAACACGAAAACAAGTGTGGAAAAGTTGTTCCAGATGAACACCTCAAACAAAGGCTTCCTGCTGCTAGGTCAAGGGGAGAGAAAAAGGGAAAGGAGAAAACGTGAATGTTTTCCAAGGGAGGTATCACATTATTTGGATCTTTTTTAACACTTTGAAAAAAGTGAAAATCATATCTATAGTATACAATGGTGCTAAAAGGGACTAAGGTAAAATAAGGTTTATTTCCACAAATAAATGATAGAGTTCAGTCTCCTAAGTAGAAGGAAACATGCAGCTCATTCATGGACAACATCCTGCAATTTGGTTTTTTAGCAGACAGGTATCGTCTTCTGCTGCTATCACAGGTATAGGGGGGAAACTTTGTTCTTTCCTAGAAGTAGCCCAGAAACCACTAGAATATTCCCATTGATACCACTGTACTTTCAAAACAGAAGCTTTCCCAGCAGGAAGCAGAGGTCCTTGGCGTGCATCATTCCCGAGGACTGCTGTAAGCATTATTCACCTAAGGCTGTGCAGTGTCAAACGCTTGGCAATGAAGCAAGCTGGAAAACATTCCTCTCAAGTGGGAATTTTCCTCTTGAAATTGTTGACATTTAGAAATAGAACATAATTTTCCTTTCCTCTAAAAAGCAATCAATGTTCTATTACTACTCTTTTAGATTGCCCTCTGTGAATGACCTGATCATATATTGAAAATGATTATTTCTAATATACTTCACTATGGAATTCTAATTTTTCTAATAGACAAGATTGTACTTTAAAAAATTTGACTTCTATAGTATGCTGAAGTTCTGTGAAATAATTAAAACTTCTGTTTGTGAATGAACACTCTTAAGTACATCACAGAAGATTTTAAAAGTGTGAAATGACAGTATATTTGTTCCCTCATGGTCAGAGTATTGCATCTTCTAGATACCTTCAGAGATTCAGCTTTCCAATCATCTCCATCTATACCAAATGACATGAACAGGTGAACCAAAAATATCATATTCACTGAGGAAAGTTCCTAACAATAGAACTATGTCTATAAGTCAAAAGTAATGAGAAATGGTTGAACACAATTATAAATTTCATTAGTCTGATTTTTTAAAATTTTCGGCTAATATTGGAAACTACCCTGAAAAAGCCAATTTTATACATAAAATCTTCCTTTGACGTTTGACTTGCCTCAGCTTAACACACAAATCACATCTACTGATAGGTTTCTGACAACAAGCTTCTGAGGAAAAATGGTAAAATGAAGGCCAGATCTTCAAAAACTGCTTAATTAAAATGTTAGGAATTAATGGGCAATAAATAGAACTTTCCTTACTGTACAGCAAAATAAATGGTTATGCTATTAACCATGTAATGGCACACAGAACGTCAATCACTACGTTCCTAAAGATATAATGAAAATAATGCATTTGCAGTGACTAATGAGGTGGAAACTAACTGTAAATAAAACAAAACAGAATTATAGGTACCCAGAAGGGGAAGACCTAAGAGACAACTGGACGATAAACAGGTAAGGTGAGACATGGAGATGGTGAGAGTACAGTACAAATTCAAGATGAGACAGGATAGTGCCTTTAACCAGAAAAAGGGTCTCTGAACTTGGTAGAAGTTGATTCAGCCAAAACCCATGGGCACAGCTCATGTAGCAATCCACTTTCTCTGTGGTCAAAAGGGTTAGAGAGAATATTGCAACTTACAATAGGAGTAAATCTGGCTGAAACTAAAAGAGGAGGCAATTTATATGTTTTACCAACAAAAAAACACACTTGGTTCCAGAATGTGCAGAGAACTAAGTGACTTGCCAAGGAGCCTGAACAAGCCCACCACAGTCCTGTACATGCTAATTTCACAGAACAGGGTTCTGAAGAAATACTACACCACAAAGAGCAGGAGGGTAACTTTGGTACAAGCAAGACTGTGATCCAACTGTGCATTTTTCACCTTTTCTTCTAGTACATTAATGCTGAGAAAGTGTACCAGAAGGACAGACTGGACAGGGAAGGAGGAGAACAGTCTAAAGAACTCACCACTACCAACTTCACCCACTACATTACTCTTCTTATTTTAAAGGTGGGGAAATGAAGAGAAGTTATGGAAAGCACACCGTCAAACAGCCAGATAGGTGGTAGAGCTGTGAATCAAAATCCAGATTCAATTCCAGAACCTAACCCCTTTATCCCCATGGAAACCTGCCTTCCTACCAGTCCAAGATATCATGATATTCTGCAAGTGATATATGCTAATATCCCAACTTAAGCATTTATATGATGTCACATTACACTCCAAACAACTCTGCAGGATGAAGCAGGTTCCTTTTTTATTTTTGATAGAAAACTGAAGCCACAGGAGGTCAAATGCTTTGACCAAATTCCATGGTTTCAAAAAATAATCCTTTCTTGAAAAATCAAATTGCAGTTTCTCTTTAATTAGCTATATAATACAATCTTTTTGTGTTAAAAGACAAAGGAGCTAGAGATTACAGAGAACAGCAAAGGATTCAAAGATTGTTGGGTCATTTTCATTATTCTCCCTACAACTAAGGTATATTTTAACTGCCACCACTGCTGCAAGTATCTCTTATCTGGCTGTGTATGTGTCTTTTACTCAAATGGTATTTACTTTGTATAAAGCAGTGAAGCCTTCCCTGCATATGCTAAATACAAATATTCTCATCTTTACAGGACAGCACTCTCTATAAAGGTGTTAATTCAATGAAACAATATTTAATGAAAAGCTTCTGGCAGTGAGCAGGTAATGGCAAGTGGATAAGCTGGGTTGCTGGGGGTCCCACTGGGTCCTTGCCAGCATCTAGGGGTTGACTTTGATCCCGGCTTTTGGGACACAACAGATGGCAGAGTGGTGAAAAGCAGAGAAAAAGACTGTCAGAAATTTGGTGTTCAAACGCTGGAATACAGCAACTTGAGGAAGAGAAAGGAGATCCCCAGAACCCAGCAAGGATCTGAAGTGACAACTGAAGCTCACAGGGAGAATAAAGAAAGAAACCTTAACTCAGATGAAGAGGTGGCAAGCAGGGCTTTCTCCCTGAGCCCTGACTCACTGTAAGGAAGGGGTACCTCGGACCTGCAGAAGCATGGTAACTACTACAAAGCCCAGGGGCCTTCATGGAGAATCACACCAATGGACAGGAGCAGCAGACACAGAGGAATTCGGTGGAACGGAGTTCAAGCTGGAAGGAGGGTAAACAAACCAGGCTCCAGCCTCAAAGCCAGAAACCAACCTGAACCTTAATGAGACTACAGCTGCAAGCTTACTGGGATTATCCACTACTTCACCATAAGTCTATGGCTGCACTGCTGGGATTCATCAACATGGGTCTGGGCTATGTCTGCCCACTCTGTCTACCAGTACAGCAGAGATTCTCTGAAGTGGACTTGACTTTTTTCTCTTCTTGGCTTTCTTTTCTTTCTTGATTGTTCTTGGTGTGAACATTGCCTCCAGTTTTTTTTCTGTTGCTGAATTCTGTTCTTGCTTTTATCTTTTCCTTTTCTTTCCCTATCTTCTTTACCTGTTTCCCAAGTTTTGTTTTTTTTTTTTTTTTTTTAATCTTCTTTGGTCCTCCAATCTCACTTCTAATCACTTTCTCTCCTTCTAGTTCTTTAAAAAAAAAACAAAAACAAAAACAAAAAAACTCCAACCCCTTTTAAAGTAGGGTAAAATCACCATATTAAGGGTATATTTACTGTATACAACTTTCTGATTTGTTTTAGATTTTGTTATATTACTACAAAAAAAGTTCATATGTGGGGCTGGTGAGATGGCTCAGTGGTCTAAAGCACCTACTTAGAGCACGCTTAGCAAAGCACAGGGACCACGGCTCAATCCCCCAGCACCACATGCCAGCCAGCCCTGCCCCCTGGTGGGCTGAGCTGGCCACACACACACAAACACACACACACACAAATAAATAAAAAAATTTTTTAAAAAAGTTCATATGGTTGTGAAAAATTAATAGTCACTAGTTTGTCTTTTCCTAGACTGTCTTTGACACTGTTGTTGGTGTTGACTACTACTTAGCCAAGTCGACATAACTGTTCTAAACTGTTATTCTTCCTGGTATGCCAACACTTAGACTAAGGGTCATAAACAATAGAATAGGTCAATGCCAAAGAATAAGAAGCTAGGCCAAATAGGCTCTAATTTCTAATCCTCAATAATTTAAAGAAGTAGGATCTTGCAACAGCCTCAAAACAGAATACTCCCAGCACCCCCAAAAGACAGCTCACCTAATCACCAACCCTTCCCTCTTAGCAGTGAACCAATTCTGCTCTTGACTTGCTTTTCTTCATAGTCCTATGACACAAATACATCTCCCTCATTCTAAGATTGGCTTTGCCTGTAGAAGACTGTACATGGGGTCATTTTATTATACTATGCCCTCTTTTACATCTAACCTTTCACAAAACATCTGAGAGTGATCCATGTTCATGCAAATGCATGAACTCATTTTCCCTGCTATATACATTCTCCTACATTAGAGCGCTGCTGCTGTGATCTCTTGCGCAGGTCTCTGGGTACAGATTTACACACACCTCTAATGGATATAACGATTAGGGTGGAAGTCAATGGCACTGACATGCATATCTACAGCCTTCAGGGAGACTGTAAATTTTTCCAGTGGTTGTAGCAATTTTAAACTCCCACCAATACTCCATTACTACACGTTCTCTTGTTTACCTCTTCATTTTCTTTGTGGTATCTTCTGAAGTGTAAAAGTATTCAACTTTGATGGACTCTTAATTTATTATTTTGTTTTGTTTTAGTACATTTTATGCTTTGTCTAAGAAATATTAGCCTGCTCACACTCATGAGATATTTTTACATAATTTCTTTTAGAAGATTAATAGTGTTGGCTTTTACACTTAGCTCTATGATCAATCTTGAATTAATTTTGTGTGTTAGGACAGGCGTCACAGTTTGTTTTTATTATTTTCATACAAATGCACAATTGACCACACACCATTTGTCCATTAAATTATGTTAGTGCCCCTGAGGAAACAGAAAAACTGAGAGTCTATTTTAGAACTCTCTAATCTGTTCTCCTAATTAATGCACTTATCTTGACATGCATACCTCATTATTTTGATTACTTTAGCTAAATCATATACATTTTTTTTTTTTTTTTTGCGGAACCAGGGATTGAACTCAGGCCCTTGCACTTGCCAGGGAAGCGCTTATTCCACTGAGCCATCTCCCTGGCCCCAATCATATACATTTAATGCAAGTACTAATTTATTTAGGTTTAACTCTCTTACCTTATTAAATGACAACTGTCCTACCTACTACACATATCTTTCCTCTTTCCTCTTTCTTCTTTCAATAAGTTTAATACTTATTCGCTATTTTTTTTCCTCTGCAACTTGATTTTGTTGGGTACCATGGTACATGCAGATAGTCCCAGAAATTTGGAGTTTGTAGCATGAATGTAACAAGTTTGAACCTAGCCAGAGCAACTTATCAAGACCCAGTCTCAAAAACATAAAAATGTAAAATGAAAAAAGGTCTTGGATTCAATCTCCAGTATAAAAACAAAAACAACAAGAAAAAATAGAAAAAAAAATAAGGCATAATTTTAGGCCTCGTAAATTTAAAAATTATTCTAAATGATTATCCTAGATAAGCATGGGTGATATTTAATGTTTCATTACTTTACCAAGATTGACTATTAACTAGTGAATAATTGTGCCTCAAAACATAAAAATACTGCAATACTACCTACAGTTCCCCTCCTGGCATTTATTCCACAAAGCATTGTTAATATTTTATGTCATCTCTGCTCATACACATTCTCTTGTATGTACCATTTCACTGTTCTTCATTCCTTCCTTCTCCATTCTTCCATCAGAAATCATTTTCTTTTAAAATTCCCTTCAGTGTAGGTATGTTCTAAGTATCTTATCATTCTGGGAATATGCTCAACCACAGTGTCTTCAAACAATGCTTTTACCATCTCTTTCTCCTCTGAGTTCCCAATATGTAAACTTTTAGTTCTCTCTGCCTTACCCTATCTCTTATTTCATGTTTCATCCTTTGTTATTCTAGTTATTTTCTTGTGAACTATCTTCCTGTATATAAATTCTCTCTTCACTAATATCTAGTTTATGGTTATAACAATCCACTGAAATTAATCCATCCAATTTTGATTATAGCAATTTTCAGTTCTAGGTTTCCTATTCGATGATTTTTCAAGTAAGTTCCTTGCAGAATTTTTTAGTCTTCTCTTAACTCCTTGATCAATGCAGAAATCTGTCTAGTAATAGTGGGATACTATTTGAAAAACTGCTTCATAAGACATGTGAAGCCTAAAATGATGTTTTCTTTCTCCAGAGGGGATTCTCATTTAATACTTGGAGGCTCAGGAGTTTAGGATCTCCTTAGCCCCATTTCAGCTATTAATTTTCATTACTAATCAGGTAAGTTCGAAACTGTCATGTACAGATCTTCTAATTTCAATTAACAATTATTCTAAACATGTATGTCTTTATGGTGCCACATCCTCTTTCATAATCCCTAAACTTTGTCCCCTGATCCTGTAACACTGTCAGAAGTCCTGTTGAGAACTTACCTATATTACATCTCTAGGTGGGTCCCCAACCCTATCTTCAGAAATTACAAAGGCACGCATAAGTACATCATAAATTTAGGAGGAAGCCACGATGTAAACAATGCAAATGAATCACACTGAGCAAGGAATATGAAACATCAACATCCATCAACTAGCTTTGGAAGAAAATAAACTAATTAGTTTTGTTGTTGGAAGTTCTAGCAAACTACAGGTCCCAGGTAATGTACAACATTCAGTGGAACATGATAAATTTCTGTTAAAACAAAAAAGAATACATAGTTGGAAAATATTCACAAATTTGGAAAAAGTGGGGAAACTGTGATATGATAAATTCCAACATAGTATTTACCAACAAGTTACAGAATTAGATTCAATGTGATACAATTTATATGAAGTATGTACAGCAAAATATAATTGAAATAAATGAGAATGACACACTAAACGCAACTTCAGGTAAAGAAGTAGCCATAGCTATGAAATTAAAAAAAAAAAGAAAGAAAAGAAAAAGAAAGGGGAAAGAAACTGTAGAACAGTATTAAAATATTCCATTTATATAAAAGTAAAAAGAAAATAGAAGCAGAGGTAGATTCAAAAGGCTCTTTATATTAGTCTTCATTATTTTATAGCTTGTACTATTTTTCATAATAAAACTAAACACGTAGGCAAAAAGAATGGAAGAGTTGAATAAATTGATCTTTCAGATTCTCTTCTGTTCTAAGTCCCACCCTATTCTAAATGTTCTGATTTAATTACAGTCTTAAGTACCTATACTTCTTTCTTTTCTAATTAAATTTATTATTAACTTTTTAGAACAAGCCATAACATAAATCAGATAAAGAATAAGAAGCCTGGGTGACAGATACTTAATTTCAGTGGCAGGACCAGACTTGAGATAATTTTTCTCTTAAGTAATCCCAATAATTCCAACACATTATATAATTAATAGATTTGTAAAAAATGTTTATCAGTCATCTTTTCAAATTTCAATTTTTTACTTGCAGCAATGATTTCTTATTTCTTTCCCTAATGAGATTAAACTACATTGTGGAAAGACCTTCAATTAAGTTTATAGTAGTTTTATTATGATTGTAAAAGGGAGAAAGAGATGGGGAAGAGAGAAGTAGAGTGGGAGAGCGATACAGACAGAAACAATGATAACCTGATAGTCAGTATAGAAAGGCAGGATCTTTCCTTCCCTGGTTAAAGTGCAACTTTCTTCCAAGTCTTTCTATATGCCACCTCTCCCTCATTTTCTTCCAAGTATCCTTTGTCCTCCTAAACCACAACCTGCCTACTGCTCATCACTTTAAGCACTTTAACTTCTATGCTACCCTTCAAAAGAAGCAAAAGTCAAATCTAAACTTCAAAGCCAGGATTATCCTATTTGACTTCCCTGCAACATCTTTCTTCCTCTAGATTCCAGAGCTATTTTTTCGTAATTCTCCTCCTACTTTATTAATTACCTGCTTTCTTCCACTAACTGTTTTTAATTCTTTGCTGGAGTTTTCTAGGAATTCGCTTTAATTTCCTCTTTTCTCCCTTTATGCTAACCGGGTAGTAGCACATGCTGTTGTGTACCTTTTTTTTTCTTTTTCTTTTTCTTTTTCTTTTTTTTTTTGCGGTCCACTCAGCCACCCTGAGGGCGGGGCTAGCATGGCATGTGGTGCCAGGGATAGAAGCAAGGTCCCTGCTTTTGCCTAAGCTTGCCTAAGCAGGCACTTTAGGCCACTGAGCTATCTCGCCAGCCCCCACTGTTGTGTTAACAACTACTTCCACAGCTTTCAAACATGTTACATAAAAATATTCACACATGCATAAGCACATGCAGGCACACACACAGACTAGTGGAGTTGGAGGAAAGGGTCTTCCGCCTCTACATAGAGCACAGGGGACATGTCACGTATTCGCCACTGGTACAGTACCTTCAAATCAAATTTACTACCATATATCTTTCCCACAAATAGGTTTTCATATCATGCCTCTCCTAAGTCAATTATCTCCATAAATGCAGAGGACTGAGGTAGAGATTTCCAGGCCACTCTGGACATTTGCTTTCCTTTGCATCTGAGTCATTTCAACAGATAACAAGTTTTGGGCCAGGGAGATGGCTCAGTGGAATAAGCGCTTCCCTGGCAAGCCCAAGGGCCTGAGTTCTAATTCCCGGTTCCACAAAAAAAAAAAAAAAAAAAAAAAAAAAAAAAAAAAATCAGATACTAAGTTTTGTTCACTGTACCCTCAAAATCTGTGTTCAAAACTGAACATACTCTTCCACACCAACAGTTTCCTTTTTCACTTCCTTTTTTCCTACATCTACACCTTTTAATACAATGTCCAATTTAAAGTCAATGTTTCTAAGATATCCACCTGATTATATTACTGTCTTAGATTTAAAAATTTCTAGCACAGTAAGTATCTACAGTCTACAACGTGACTTTTCTGCTCACACACAAAGCAACTGAGGACTTGACACCTTGCTTAAAGGCCTTACATTTTAACTTGTCACAATTCTTAACTGCTTTCAGCCTCCAGATCAGTTTACCCTTTAATCTCCCCATATCCACTCTTAATTACAATGTCCCTACCAGAGTCCACAATGTTTTTGTTCTCCTTGAGACATTTGTATTATTACCATAATAATTAGATTCCAGATATTCCATAGCATGCTATCACTGTTAAATCAAGTTATTTAATGAAAAGAGCATATCTTGAGACAAGAGATAAAGATTTTTGGATTAAACCCCTTCTTTTCTCTTTAGAAATGACAAAGTAAAGGCTATGGATGAAACAATTAGCTAAGACTATCAGGCACATTATTTTATACCCAATAAATAAAAGAAAAATAAGTTGTGCAACAACTAGAACTTTCTGGATTAATACTTTTTATACCATCTTAACACATGAAAATATCAGAATGAGATTTTGAATGAAGCATAATATTCACTAATCATAGTGTATTCGTGATGAATGCGTATGAATTAAGCCATAAATACAATAAAAGAATAAAAGATACAAGAATGTAAGCAATAGTACCAATGGTCTCAAACCCCTACCTTTCTAGTTCTCACTATCAAAAGAAATTCTTAATCACTCCATCTTCATCTCTCAAGATTAATTAGATCTGTTAGTTGGCAACATGTTGGTCTCTTGACTTGCCAGGTGAATTGTCACAAATTCCAAATTGGTTTGTCAGAATTTGTAGAGTTTTATTATATATTGAGTATAATTATAGATTTTTATGGGGAAATAATTTTGTGCCATCCAAAACTATGGCTTTTATCTTTCCCAATCATTCAATGATTTTGTAAATAAATATCTCTTTTCACATAAATCAATGAAAATAAAGGACCTGCTTTTCATTCAACTTTTTTGAAGTGGCCTATTCTACAGGAAAAAGTAATTCATACTATAAATCATGAATATTCTAGATATGTGAAAATGAATATTTATAGTGGCATAAATGCAAAAAAATCCAAAGAAAATCAACCCATATTATTCTTTTCATATTCCATAAAATAAATGGAAGAAAGGGGAATTTAATTCTAAAATTGGCAAAGAACTTGAATAGACATGTATCCCAACAAGATACATAAACTGCTAATCAGCATGAAAAGATACTCAATATCATTAATCATTAGGGGAAAAACAAATTAACTTACAGTGAGATACTAATTCACACACAGTAGGATGGCCAGAAAAGAACAAAACAAAATGCAGGTGTTAACAAGTGTTGGCAAAGAATAAAGAAACTGGCACCTTCCTACATTGCTGGTGGGATTCGGAAGGGTGCACCCGATTTAGAATATAGTTTGTTTGTTTGTTCCTCAAAATATTAAACACAGAGTTACCATATGATCCAACAATTCAACTTCTTAGCACACATCAAGAAAGCTAAAATATGGGTCACACAGAAGGTTGTACACAAATGTTCATACCAGTATTCATAATAGTGAAAAAGTAGAAAGAACGCAAATATTCATCAATTGATGAATCAATAAATAAAATACAGTGTATCTACAGATTGGAAAAGAAAAAAGCAAAGAAACAGAAGGGCCAGCCAGATAGCTCAGAGGATTAAAGCGCCCACTTTGGCAGACACAGGGGCCAGGGTTTAATCCCCATCATGCTGTGCAGACCCCACCCCCAGGGCGTGCCGAGATGGTGATTGACACTGGGCATGGTAGCATGTGCCTGTAATCCCAGTGCTTGGGAGGCTGAAAATAACAGGATCATACAAATCCAATCCATGTAGTGAGACCCTGTACTAAACAGATTTTTTTAAAAAAGAAAACAACACAAAGGAATAGAAGTACTGGTTCATTTGATAGCACAGATAAGCCTTGAAAACATCATGACAAGAAAAAGTCCATTCACCAAAGGCCACAAATTGTGTGACTGTATTTATACGAAATGTGCAGAATAAGAAAATCCACAGGAATAGAAAGTAATTAGCGGTTGTTAGAGCTATGGGAAGGAACACATGCTCATTAGTTACTGCTAATACGCATAAGATTTCTTTTTAAAATGGTGAAAATGTCCTCCAATTAGAGAGTGGTAACTATTATACAACTTCAAGAATATACCAAGAACTACTGAATTGAATACTTTTTTCTAAAATGGTAAAATTTATGGTATAGAGCTGGGATAAAAAATGAGTAAAAAATCAAAATTGTAACTTATTTTCCTCTATGACAGCTCCATTTTCCTTACTATATCTATAAAATTTTTAATGTGACATCACCATATGGAAAGTGATTTTCCAAGTTAGGTATAATTTCCCCTAATGTAAGATCATTTTGCTATCCTTCAGAATACTAGTTTTATAAATTCATGGTAGGCATCTTTATGTATTCCACAAATATTTACTAAACATTAGAGAAGATCAAAAGTTGTATTGTCAAGGCTGGGAATATACTTCAGTAGTTGAGTACCAACATAACACATGTGAAATTTGATTTTTTGCATCATTAATACATAAATTAATCAATTAACATTTTTTAAAGGCACTGTCAAGGAAGTACCAATAGAGAGTACTGTCTTTGTTTAAAATCCAATTGGAGGGGCCAGCCAAACAGCTCTGCAGATTAAAGTGCCTGCAAACAGATGCAGGGGCTGGGGGCTCGATCCCCCTGCCTGCCGTGCCGGCCCCATCCCCGGGGCCAATTGAGAAGGCAAATGAGACTGGGCATGATGTCGCGCACCTGTAATCCCAGCTCTTGGGAGGCTGTAAACAGGCTTATGAGTCTGATCTAGTAGTGAGACCCTGAACACCCTGTAGACCCTTCCCTAAAAAATACGAAAAAAAAAAAATCCAATTGGAAAAAGCACTATCCCTGGTTGTTAAGTTTCAGCATCTGAAGAGAGATGTGACGTCTTTCTAACATATTTTAATCTTGAAAGTTCTATAATTTTATCAACTATACAACTGCAAAAGTTAAATCTGTAAATGTTTCTCTTCTTGTAACTATAATTTAAAGCCCACTTTATCAGAAGACTGTGCCTAGGTCCTAATAGTAATGACCTACACTCATCCTGCATTTGGACATTTCTGTGAGTCCTAACAGAGAAACTACTCTAGGCCCACAGAGTGATTTGAATTGTTTTAATACTAAGACTTCTAGGCATTCAGAATAATCAGGCCACAGGGTGAGTTGATAGAAGAAAATAGCTCCTTTCACTAACCACTGACTACACGGTACCACTTCTTCCAATAGAAATTAGATATTCACTTTATGAGTTCTACACAATTACTTCATGGCTGAAATGGCATATTCCCAAATCACCCTATTTTTTCTGATATAAGACCAAATCCAAATATTTAATAAAACAGTCACCAGATCCTTACTTGGAGAAAAAAGAAATATATATTCAACCTTATTGCAATTCTTCAAATATTACTTGAATCAGGTAATCCAGGAAAACACTCAAGTAAATTATAAAACTTTACAAAGGCCCTCACTCCCCTTATCTCTTTGCACCAACTTCAATTTCAAACTGAATTATTTGTCTGGCTCCTGAGATTTTTATTATGGTGGCTTAATCTTTTTTCTTTTCTTTTTTAATGTATTTAGTACAGGGTCGACAGGGTCTCACTACACAGATTTGACTCATAGTGATCATTCCTGTTTTCAGCCTCCCAAGCACTGTTATTACAGGCACGCACCACCACGCCCAGTCTCAGAGCGCCCTGGGCAGGGCCGGCACAGCACACTGTGATTGAACCCCAGTCTCTGCGTCTGTGTAAGCAGGCACTTTAATCCACTGAGCTATCTGGCAGGTCCTATGGTGGCTTAATCTTAGGGAAAACCAAAGTGATTCTATTCTTAAATGAATCTGGTTTTTAAAGGCATTTGCAAATAAAAACGGGGGCTCAAAATACAAAGTAATACAGAATAATTTCTGATTTTTATTCAAGTGACAAAAATCACTTCTGTAACAGTGTTCTGAACAATTTAGTGGAAAAATTATATTACTGCCATAAAAGATACAACTACAGTATTAACCCCTACCCTATAATTGTAAACTTTGTACTCCATCATATCCTTTTTCTTTCCTTCTGCAGAATAGAAAAATAATCCCATTAGTTTTTCATCACTAATATTCAGAGCTAAAAGGTTGAGGAACTCTGATCCACTTTAGATAGTTTTCTTAAAATAGCTGCTTATTAAAATCAAGTGAATTAATTTCACTTTCTCAAGGATGTCTGTGCATTGCTAGGGATAAGGACTAGAGTGAGCACTCTACCACTGAGCTATGTTCCACTCCTGCTAGTCCTTACCTTACAAATAAAATATGAGACGCTTTGTACTATGGCCACATCACTTTACTCCAGTTGTTGCAAAAAAAAATACAAATTAGGTGGCTTAATACAACAGAAATTTATTCTTTCCCAGAACTTTAGGGATTTTATGATTAAGAAATATACAAAGACCATACATAGCAGAGGTGAAAGACAATAGATGTATTCAACATTTTACTTGTGTGGATACATATATTTGTGAAAACTAATAAAACTGTATGCAAGAAAACCAAAGTTAACTGAATGTAAATCAATATAAAATTTAATACAAATTGAAAAAACAATACAATTTCAGGAAATTTATTTTACGCAATCAGTATTCTATGAACTCATGTTGGCTTGGTATCCCCACATAAACATGGTGAGGGGTAGTTAATTTTATGGATGTATAATTTAATACATATAGCTTTAACATATACCTGAAAGATAAAGATATGGCAAAGGAAAAAACATGTATAACACATGAATCCTAAGTATAAACACATCATTTTTGTAGAGTTCAAATAAATATACAGATTGCAATCTGATTTTTTAAATGTTTAAATTTGATATAAGAGGTCAGAAAATATAAAAGGAGGGGCTGGGGTGATAGCTCAATGGAATAAGCACTTCCCTGGCAAGCACAAGGGCCTGAGTTCAATCACCGGTTCTGCAAAAAAAAAAAAAAAAAAAAAAAAAGGAAAAAAGAAAATATGAAAGGAAAAATATTATAAAGCAATGGTCATGTTTCTGTAAGAGAATAAAGCAGGACTCCAAACAGGTTCACAGGTCACCTGGTTAGCAATGCTGCAGTTTGACCAAGTGCTATGGATAAGGTTGGTGTCTCCCCAACAACACCCCGAAGTCATATGCTGAAGCCCAAATTCCCAACATAGTGGTATCTGAAGCAGGGGTCTGGGTAGTTAGCATTGATAAAGTCATAGGAGTGGGTCCTTGCTATGGGAACAGTGACTTTACAGAAAAAAGCAGACAGGCTCATGTGCTCACTAAAGAAAGGCCACGTGAGGACACACTGAGAGAGCAGGCATCTCCAAGCAAGACGACCCACACCACAGCCAGACTTTCAGCCTCCAGAACTTGTAAGAAAATTAATTTCTATTGTTTAATCCGCCCAGCCCATGCATTTTATTGTGGCAGCCTAAGCAGACAAAGACTCGGGCAACCTTACATAATAGGCCACACTGTGAGAACTGGGAATTAATCACTCATTCTTCCAATAGTTTATACTAGCTAATTAATTTTTCAAGTTCTAAGGCTGAAAGTTTAACTCTAAGTTTATTTCTTGGGAACCAGATTCTCAAAGCTACACACACATACTCTCTCTCTCTCAGCTTATTTGCATATATCGAGTTTTTTTATGTACTCTAATTTTATTCCATGATGTTCAATTCTTTTCCCTTGGATTTACCAAAAATTATCTGGCTTTGCTTATTTTTGAAATGCCCTGAATGGATAGATCTCTCTTCTCAGGGAATTCTTCAGTGTATGAAATCCTGTAAGAATACCAGTCACTGTGCCAATTATGAAACCCAAATAGACATCCAGGGGCCGAGTTAAAAAGTCTCTGACTACAATGCTATCAGTCTATGTCTCATAAATACAACTACTTCCCAGCTTTTCTGCAGAGCAGAAAAGTTTAGAAGACTGTTTAAAAGCACTTAAATATTTCCCTATTATTTTTCTGCACCAAAAAAAGTTACCTGCCTATCCAATCTTTCTTACCTTAATATGTTACAAAAAAAACCCAGTAAAAATGACTAACAAGTTTACTTACAATTTTTATAATTCATATAGATCATGGCTATAACTATTGATGTCCTTTATAATTTCTTTCTAAATAAATTCTGGTATAATATGATATCAATAATCTCATACTTTATTTTTTAGCCACTGTTCCCAACCCAAACCCCAATTACCAAGCTAACACTCTTCATTTAAGAATTGAAAAGGGCTGGATATGGTGGCTCATGCCTATAATACTAGACCTCTAAGAATCTGAGGCGAAGGATCAAAAGTTCTAGTTCATCCTGATCAACACAGTGACTTAAAGGTGACCTTGAATCTAAATTCGAAAGAAAGAAAGAAAGAAAGAAAGAAAGAAAGAAAGAAAGAAAGAAAGAAAGCCAGCCAGAGAAAAAGGCTAGAGATTTAAGGCCCAGGGTTCAATACCCAGTAAAAGTTAACAAGGAAATTAGCACGAAAGTAACAGCCTCAGTAGTACTCTTACTGGTCAAACAAACCACGTGAAGCTTCAATAGATGCTATGTTTTCCCTGCTACATTAGTTTGAAAAAACCATAGATTTTCAATCATTAAAAACATCACCATTATCATGATATAGACTATAATTATTCTACAACCACCCACTTTAATAATAAATGCTGGCACGATTAAAACAACAAATGGAACGCCTTAAGATGCATTAAGCTCTTCTCTTATGAAACACAAATTTTTAAATCTCACCACAAGCCTTTTATTCTTGATTCACAATCAAATCCTTTTGGCAGCTAGTCTCATCTCAGCACTTAATGTCCTTCATTCCCATAAAACCAATCTTAGACAGCTGTAAATGCCTCCCCTACTTCTCTGTGTCTTAAGAAAAACCAAAGGATAAGCAGAGATGAGTTCAGTGGCTGAAACTATGCAGTATGCAAGTAGTCTGTGTTCTATACTTTTTCTAATATTCAATCTTAACTTTTTCCCATTTCTGCTGAACTCTAATAAAGAATGGGCACCCAATAAATACCGATGGTGATTATGACAAGTGATATTAATAGAGCGCTTATGAGGTACCAGGCATTGTTCCATTTAAATATCACTACAACAATAAAAGTGGGGTCATTATTTAAGAAACTGAGGGGGGAGAGATGAGATACCCTGACCAGATCAACAGTCAGAATGAAAATGCAGGCAATTTGGTCTTAGGTCCTAGGTTCCTAATCACCGCATCATAGCACCCAAATGACAAAACAAACTTGTTTGAAAAATCTGTACTCCAATGTATGTAAGATTCTTAGCAGCAAATAACCCCAGCTACTCATTCTAGCTTCAATAAAAAAGGTTTGTAAGAAGCTAAGACCAGATTGGGAAGCTGAGCAGCCTCATCACCAAGCACATCTATGCACAGGACAGGAGTGCTCCCTCCAGTCACCACAACTCCCAGGATCCTGTCCAGAATGCCAATAGTTCCACTCTTGTATCTCCTAAGAACTGATCACTCCCACTGCAGCCCTTGCCAAAAAAAGTGGATTCATCTGGACATGATGGTGCACACCTGCAATCCCAGTACTCAGGAGGCTGAGAGAGGAGGATTGTGAGTTTGAGGCCAGCCTGTGCTACAAGGCCAGCCAGAAGTACACAGCAAGATCATATCTCAAAAAACAAACAATGGGCTGGGGAGATGGTTCAGTAGAGTAAGCGCTTCCCTGGCAAGCACAAGGGTCTGAATTCAATCCCCAGTTCCACCAAAACAAAACAAAACAAAACAAAACAAAACAAAACAAAACAAAACAAATCACAGCACAAAATTTTACATTTTTCTTGATACATATGTGGTATTTTAAAAATGTAATTGAGTTTCACATATAGTCCAAAAATAACACTATTCAACCAAAACACAAAATTCACATACTGCAGCAGCCCCCCAATTCTTTAGAACTTCAGCATATACTGAGTACATAGTATATTCCCCAAATTTGCATATGCCATGCCCATCAGCAGCTTTAAAGAACCAATCTTTAATTCTGCATGAAAATGACCTCTCAAAACCTGCACTCTACTCCATATCAGAAGAATCCAGAAAGGCTGTCTTTCCTGATACAAACACACAAGCAAAGCACCCCCGTACCATGTGGGGAGGTCTGCCCTCATGCTGGAGTCTAAATACAACTTCCAGATTAACTCTAACATAGATTATTCTGAATCTATTTTTGAGCAAAGGCACACAAGCAAGAGACACTGTGAAAAAGGAAGCAAACATCTCACTAACACGATAAAATCCTAACCTTTTATGGATAGTCATCATTTACGGAACTGTGTCAGAGAGAAAGAAGAAAGACCACCACGAGGCTAATTTATGGCCTCACCAAATCCAGCACACTGAAGGATTTCATTTAGTTTACCAATGTCTTTGACCAATGCAGTTCTATTAAAAGCCCTTGAAAAAAACCCAAAAATCAAAAAACCTGAACTTTTGTTATTATTTCAACCAACAAAACCTTCCCCTATCGTATCAGACCGTACCACTTCTATGAGTGTAATAGGTGACACCAAGAAATTTGCCCATATTAAAAAAACATAATTAATATCTTAATGAATTTTTCAGAAGCAAAAAAAAGACTTTATGATTTCTTTCCTTTAATTAATTAATTTATTTGGTACAGGGTCTCACTACACAGCTCAGACTCACAGTGTTCCTCCTGCCTCTGCCCCCAAGTGCTGGGATTATTGGCATGCGGGCATGGCATGCTGTACCAGGGATCAAACCTGGGTCCTTGTGCTTGCCAGGCAGGCGCTTAGACTGCTGAGCTCTCTCCCCAGCCAACTTTATGCTTTCATATGGATTATATTCTTATAGTACTGAGTATTAACTTGATGCAGATTAGGACAATGCATACTTAGAACAAATTATCGACAGACCCTGAAGCACTGAAGATTCCTAAAGGACAGAACATCTTGAACTCAGTGCCGCAACCCCAAGTCCTTCAGCTCCTTGACGTTCACATTCCCACCATGCCTAAAGTCACCCTCATCTTCCTCATCCTAACCGCAGCAGCCACACTCCAGAGGAGGAGGTGGAGGAACAGCGCCTACCACATGGCTCTCATTTTTCTGTACACATTCATTTTCCTGTATATATTCTCCCACTGGTCCAATTTTACTCAATTCAAATACTGCAAAGGTAAATGCTCTCCTAAAAATTGGCTGGGAATTTCCAAAATGACATTAAGCCAGAACTAGACCAGAGCACTGGCAATTATACAATGTGCCAGGGAAGAAATCAGAGAAGAAAAACATGCTTTCAAAGAAAAAGAAAAAGAAAAAACACTGAGAAAACCTATTTTCAAAAACCTGGCTGAGCATGATGGCGCTTACCTGTAAGCCCAGCACTCTGGAGGCAGAGGCAGGAGTATCATAACTTAGTGAAACGCTGTCTCCAAATAAAAGTTAAAAAAAAAAAAAAAAGGATGGGGATGTAGCTTAGTATGAAGCCCCTAGGTTTAATCCCCAGTATGACAAACAACAACAATAATCTGAAGCATTCTCAAACGTACACAGATGATCTTTCATTGACTGCTGGGAAAGGTTAGTGCTGCTCTTTTAAGAGCTTTCAGTAGAATTGCTTTGGCCTAAGTGGCCAGGAAACCTTTCAGATTTCTGGATTTAGAGAGCCCATAAATAAGTCTCAGATTGAATTTTAAAGTACCTTTTCATTTTCATTTTCATTAGACTCTGAGTTCTTTAAAGTAAGCCTTCTATGTATATCTTTAAACTTTACATCACTGATATTTAGTACAACACAATACACACAGCTTTTCAAGTGATGATCTAAATGAATAATGACCTTCCCTCTTTCATTCTTTAACACACACACACACACCTCTTAAAACAAATGCATATATCAATCTTAAGAGAAAGTGCAAAAATACTGCAACTCAGACACAGAGAATAGAGCATTCACTATGACTGTAAGTGAATACTGCTGAATGAAAAGACAGTGCCAGTGTCTCTTAAAAACAGTGATGTCAGGCCGGCGAGATAGCTCAGCAGACTAAGTGCCTATGGAGGCAAGCGCAGGTACTGGGATTCGATCCCAGCCATAAGCCAAACTATCCCCACCCCCGGGCGTGTTGAGCTGGGGACCAAGTCCAGGCATGGTGGCGCACATCTATAATCCGAGCACTGGGGAGGCTAAAAACAGGAAGATCACTACAAGTCCAAGATACCTAGTGAGACTCTGTACAGAAAAAAAACAAAATAAAAAACAGTGGTGTCTAGTAATTAATAACTTTCTGAAAAATAAAATTCTGCAAAGAAGAACTTTTTTTTTTGTATTTTTAGGGAAGGGTCTATAGGGTGTTCAGGGTCTCATTACTACATCAGACTCATAGTGATTCTCCTGTTTACAGTCTCCCAGGTGCTGGGATTACAGGCATGTGCCACCATGCCCAAACTCAACTGCCATCTCAGCGCACCCCAGGGGCCAGGCTGGCATGGTAGTCCTGGGGATCAAAAGCCTGGCCCCTGTTCCTGCTTGCAGGTACTTTAATCTGCTGAGCATTTTGGCCAGACCTCAAGAAATTATTTTTAAGGCACAGATATTTTGCCTATTTGTTGAATAAGGGGAAGAAAAATCCTAGTATAATCTGGTCTTTGTCACTTTGAGAAAATGACTAAACTATCAAAGAGTATAGCAACCAACTATTTTTTTAACACATCAATTAATAGTAGGATCAATGAAAATGATGCTGTGGCCAGACTATGAATAAGGACGGCTTAAGGTACACTGAAACCTGCTTCTTTTATAAGCAGTTACTTCATCCAAACCCAAAGCCTACAAGTGCTAATAACCTTACAGAGAGCCCACCTGCCTCAACCCTAATTGGTAAGGTTTGAAACAACCCTGAAGATGGTGAGAAATGGTCTGAGGCAGCCACACTCAGATCTTACACACAAGAAATTCAGTCTGATAAACTGTAGCATCTCTATCTCTGTATCAGATAGCATGAGATTATAAGAGAGTTATAAGAGACAGAATGGCCAAAATAACTTGTGGGTTAACAGAACAGAAACTTGTGCTTTTTCTGGTAGAATCTGTTTATTCCTGCATAGCGATTCGGCTCTGTAAGGTCAGTGGGTCCCGCTCCTAGTTCACCACTCCACTTCTAGGGTACCATTCTCACCCTGGATCTGAGAGTGCTGCATCAGCATTCCAGGCAGCAAGACTGAGAAAGGGCCCTGATGAAGAAACAGGTGGGCTGTCCCTGTGCCTATAGGAAGACTCCCCTAGAAAGTGCTGTGAAGATTTACTTCCAAGTAGGCAGGACTCATTCCTCTTGCCATAAAAGCTGCAAGAAAACCTGTTTTCAGAAAGGTCATATTCCTGGTCAAACACTGAGGTTTCTCTCACAATCAAAGATTAGGAAAAAAGACCCTGGCGAGAAACTACAGTAGAGCACTTTATTTACCCACATGAACTCCACTGTCAGAAATTTAGCTGCTATAACTAGCAATAACACGGCACAGCTAAAATTTACTTCAAAACTGACTTGAGTCCCTTATTCTCACGCAATAAATCCAAGCCATTTTAAAGACAGGGTATGTCATTCCTTTGTGAATCCTTTCTAGTGATTACTTTGACAAGTTTCACTTCACAAAAGCCATTCAAAGATAATCCTGAGAAAATTTTTAAAACAATTTTATGAGGTCTGAACATTTCCATAGAGAAGGTAACACACGTGGGTTCACTTCATCCAAGATGACTGTATATAAAGCTTTTCAGTCTCTCATTTCAATGAAACCTACTTTTGTACATTAAATAACTACATATTTAGATGGCATTCCTACTAGATGACCAGTTCATTCACTCAGTGATTCCATAAATATCTGTCAAGCACCTGTTTGCTGACACACTTTGTGTTTATCTCAAAAATGTAGGCTGCACTGAACTCAGGCTCCTCAAAGTAGGCTGCGGTACAGCTCAGAGCTATAGCATTTTCTTACCAGGTGCAAGGCTCTCAGTTTGATCCCTAGTGACGCACACTCGTGCGCGCGCACACACGCACACACACACACACACACCCAACAAAAAATAAAAAACGAAGAAGCAACAATGAAAATGACTGCTTCTGCTAAGAATAAAACACAGTAATAGTTACTCTCCAAACTGAAGAACTTCCTGTTGGCTGTGTCAGGAAAGTGAATAGCTATTGTGCTCAGTGAGAACAGATTCACCAGCTGTACCTCTACACATTTCCAAGAAGAGATGAGACAAAGTTCTACCCTGAAGACCAAAAAAAAAAAAAAAAAAAAAAAAAATTTAAAATTA
>NW_004524742.1:1475655-1481084 GCF_000260255.1 Octodon degus
ACCTTATAATAAGTTCTTTCAAATGACTTATTAAAAGGGATCATGCCACGGAGTGGAATGCTGATGGCTTGGGTAACACAACTCTACTAGCATGAGTCCAAATGATCATTGCTCTTGTAACCTTAGCCCTGAATTTGGCCTAAAACATTTTTAGTGGCATGTGAGAACTGATGATGCTGTACCACACGGAAATGGCAACATTTAAAATTCATAGTAGCACAAAACCATTACTTTTCCCACTGGACCTCTTGAACTTTAATAATGTCTGACCTGGTTGGCCAATAAGTTCTAAAAGCAGACAGAGGAAAATTGCCAATATTAGATACTGCTGGAATGATTTTTCATTTAGAAAGATGTTACAAGTTCTCTTAAAAATAAATAACCAATTTTGTGAACACTTAATTTTTTTTGAAGGAATGGCCAGCAAAGAGGGCAGGTATCACCATCTAATGCAAAATAAAATCTAGCTAAAAACCACACTATGTATATTTTTATCTTTACATAGTCAAAATAACACATACTCACACATGCTTCAATCCAAATCAAGCAAAAGGAATAGAAAGGAGAAAAGCTATTCATTTATGTCTTAACATAAACAGTATCAAGCCAATCTCATTAACTACTCAAATAAGATCATTATACTACACAACTGCAACGAGTAATCACACATTTATACTGTTCATGTTATAGAACTGAAACAATTTATAAAAGTATAAGAATCTACCTTGCTTCAGTCACTTGAAAGAAGCAAAACATTTGTAGATGCTTCTCAAAAATGCGAACTACAGCTCTGAGTGGCCCCTGCATGCCCCCTCTGTTCTAATCAAGTATCATTTTCACATGTTGTTATCCCTATACTTTGACATATTAATCATCTGTCTTGTTTTTCACCCAAATATCTGTATACTGACTAAAACTTTCTAATATTGTGGTTTGTGACCTGTTTCTTAGGTGTTGCTAATTATAACATGTCTCTTTGAGCCCCCTAAGATAACAGTGCAGTCAAAGTAGGACCAGGGCACATGCCTTGCTCCGAAAAGTCAGGTCTAAAGTGAGTGGTACAGAATGGGCTGTACAAAGGAGAGGCATCTATTTCAGTTCTAACCTATAGCCTATAAATATTTCTATTTCAGGCTGAGTAGTGCATGCCTGTGATCCCAGCACTCAGGGGGCTGAGGTACGGGAATCACTGCAAGTTCAGGTGTCAGCCTGACGACCGTAGTGAGTTCAAGACCGACCTCAACTGCATTGCAAGAGCTTGTCACACACACCCCCAAAAAAGTTTCCTTTCATAGTGCTACCAAAACACCAGCCTGCAGTTTGGCAGGACACTACCTTGGCACTACATTCCACTTAAAGGATCGCACAGCCCTCACTGATCTTCATGGAATCCCTGTGCAAAAACAGGAGCTCCTGCAACTCACAGGAAGGAACTATAGCTCCAAGAAGTGGGCCCTTGCTCAGGACCATGCTCAACTTTACAGCAGCACTACTCTGCTATAAAGAAGGACAAATCTGAGTCATTTGTAGGAAAATGGATGCAACTTTAATGGTGTTAAATGAAATGAATCAGATACCCAAGCTTAAATATCACATGATGTCCCATATTTGAGAAATCCAAAGTATCAATGTATTAAAGAGCAAAATAAATGACAGATTACAGGAGACAGAGGTTTTTGCACATGGGAAGGACAACAAAGGATGGAGAGGAGAAGGAGGGTAGGGGATGGGGGCAAAAAAAGAAGTAAGACACGTTCTGTACACAGACTCCCTGCAATAAATGTAAACATTATGCACTGAAGGAGGCACTAATAAATGCAAATATTAAAAACAACGCACTCTCGGAGCTGGACTCAGCGCCTGGCCTGGAGCCTGGGACAGGGTGAGGGCTCTGCCCCATTGCTCACCTGACAGATCACAGTTCACAGGCCACATCTTATTGTTCAAATTTAAGAAACAATGCAGTTCAGCTCACGTATTTATTTTTCAAGTCGATAGATCCTCAATTTGTCAAGACTATAGTTGTTTCATACTTTCTTGACTTGTACAGTTTTTTTTAATGTTTGGCACTTCACAAGCAATTCATATCAAACTACATGTATCTTGTTTAGTTGATATAAACAAGATACATGTATGTACTTACTTTTAAAATGCAAAGAAAAAAGCAAATAAATGTATCTAAATCCTTAACTTCTATTCAGGAGATTGCTTGCCTAATAATTAAAAAAAATTAACATTGTAGCTAAAGAAAAACTTATCAAAACAGTACAACAAAAACTTCACTGAAGGGTTATACTATTTTCCTTGTGGGAATATTACAGACATCAATATATATATATACATACATATATATATATATATATATTCTACTTTCCATCTGGAAGTAAAATTCTTTTTTAAAAGAATAACTCAAGTACAGTATAGAAATAAAAAAAGAGAACAAATATACTAAGAGGACATACTTGCAAATCATAGAAGTGACTTATATCTAAAATATGTAAAGAACTCTTACAAATCAATAATAAAAAGACAACTTTTAACTAGGACAAAGTGGACAAAGAATGTGAATAGTCACTCTCCAAGAACATACAAGAGCCAATAAATACATTTAAAAGTCACAGATGAGTAGAAATTAAACCACTGTAAGAAATCACTTCACACCTACTAGGTTAGCTATAATAAAAAAGACAGATAAAACACAATTAAGGGTGTTGAGAAACTGTTGCCTTCATGTATTTCTGATGAGGATGTAAAATAGTACAGCCAAGAAAAAGTAAAAGAATACAGCTACTTTGCAAAATTGTTGACAGTTCCTCAAAATGTCAAATTCTATGATACAGAAATTCTACTCAAAAGTATGCACCCCTAGGGCTGGGGAGATGGCTCAGTAGAATAAGCATTTACTTGGTAAGCACAAGGGCCTGAGTTCAATCCCCAGTTCTGCCAAAAAAAAAAAAAGTATCCACCCCAGAAACATAAAAACATATGTCAACATGAAAACTTATTATACAATACTTCCTAGAACTATTATTCATAATAGCCAAAGTAGAAACAAATATTTTCAAATAGATGGATAAGCAAAATGTAGTATATTAATTCAATGAATTACCCAGAAAAAAAAAAAAAAGCAACAACATGAATGAACCTCAAAACCATTAACATTTTTCTTTTTAATGTATTTAGTACAGGGTCTACAGGGTCTCACTGCACAGATCAGATTCGTAGTGACCCTCCTGTTTTCAGCCTCCCAAGAGCTGGGATTAGAGGCATACACCACCATGCCCAGTCTCAACTGCCATCTCAGCATGCCCCCGGGGGTGGGCTCAGCACGGCATGCTGGGGATGGAATACCCCTCAACCCCTCACCCCCACCCAGTCCCTGAGTCTGCCTAAGCACTTTAATCTGCTGAGCTATCTGGCCGGCCCAAACCATTGCACTGTTAAAAATTTAATCATACTGTATGATAATGCTTATGTTGAACAGTCAGAGAAGCAAATTTAGAGACACAGATGATCTCCAAAATACATCCCAATATAGGGATGAACAGGGCTAGGAAGAGGGAGTACTGCTCCTAGGTACTGGGTTGTTTTAGACAGCAATAAAATTCTCGAGAAATGGATAATGATGATAATACACTAAAAATAAATTAACTGTACACTTCAAAAAAGTGTTACAGTATGTAGATCATATCTTCATAAGAAAAATTCTGATTAAAAAGAATATCTACATCATATCAATTTAACTACAAATTAGAAGGAAAGAGGGATGGAGAGAAGGATCAAGAGGGTAGGAGAAAAAAGGAAAGGGTAGAGGAAAGACATGCAGATACACTCACAGATAGAGGTCAAAGAAGTTGGCTCTGGGGCCAGGGAGATGGATCAATAAAATAAGTGCTTCCCTGGCAAGTGCAAGGGCCTGAGTTCAATTCCCGGTTCTGCCAAAAAAAAAAAAAAAAAAAAAAAGAAGTTGGCTCTGACTCACAGGCCCACATACCCTACTACAGCCAGGCTCCAGAGGGGATGCAGTCACATGCACACCAGGTAACATGAAGTGAGACATTTATGGCACATACTACACTGGGAAACTTTTTGACAAAGCATGCTCCTCAAACTAACACAGTTGATATTTCCCACAGCTTAAATACTATAAAATTATCTCTTCATATTCCCCCATAAACATCGTTAATGTTCTTTGTGTTTTACTTTCCTGAGAAACCAAATAAGGTGCTATTGAACAAACTGCTGTCCTATCCACATTTAAAAATGCCACATCTACCCATCTGACTAACTATACAGTATCTGCAGCAGTAGAAACAATAGAGACTGAGTTGCACTGCCTTCCTGTTCATTTGCACTGGGTACCACACATGATTACACCTACTGTTCATAAATTTCCAGTGACACTTTTAATTTTAACAGTTTACAGAACTTGGGACAATCAGGGACCAAACAACATCTGCTTTCACCAGTATCAATGATAGTAGCATTTAGAAATCTGCTGCTCTAAACCCAACCCCAAAGCCTGGAACTTCTAATTTATTTGAGTTAATCCCTAGACAGGTGGCAACCTTACTTAAGAATAAATTAACCACCTCCTAATTGTACAAAAGGAGCTCACTGGTAATTGACAGGAACACAGCTAAATATGATTATGCCCTTTGGGAATATAAAATCTACAAAATATCCTTAGAGGTTAAGGGAATTATGATTTCTATAAACAGGTATTTTAATCTAACAGAAAACATTTAAAATAAAATTTAAGTATACAGTTTAATGGGTTGAAACAGGCATCATCATAAATACAGAAATACCTAATCTGGTTCTACCCAGAAGCTGAACCTCAGCCTCACACAGTTTATTTTGTATGATTCTCGTCCAGACAATAAAAAGCAATTTAACGTAAGTGCTAGAACTCTTTGGTGTCTCGGCTGCACACATCGGCATGGAGGCACCGAATCATCTGTTCATTCTTGGGAAAGCACACTCCCCCCCAGTTGTATGTCACGATCCCTAAGATAAAATCCAAATTTCATTTCGCTCTTCACACCAATTTCAACAGTAGTCAGGGGCCAGGGAGATGGCTCAGTAGAATAAGTGAGTTCAATCCCCAGATCCGCAAAAAAAGAAAACAAAAAACAGTAGTCAGTTTTATGGAACTACATTAGTCAAACTTTTTATCATCTTCCGAAGTAAAACAATGAACTTGGGCTCTTTCCATTAAAAAGAAGAAAAGCAGAAAGAGGGTGGAGTTCAGTTGTAAGATCCCGTGTTCAATCCCAGCATCACAGAAACACACACACACACCATCACCACCGCCACCACCACCACCAAAAAGAACAGAAATCACATGGAAGCTGGTATTTCTTTTTCTCTCTCCCTTCCCTTCCCTTCCCTTCCCTTCCCTTCCCTTCCCTTCCCTTCCCTTCCCT
>NW_004524742.1:1481184-1500875 GCF_000260255.1 Octodon degus
CCTTCCCCTCCCCTCCCCTCCCCTTCCCTTCCTTCTCTTTTTCCTTTGCAGAACCAGAGAGTAAGCTCAGAGATCTGAGCTAGAACCAAGTCCTTCTTTAATTTTTTTTTTTTTTTTTTAATTTTCATGCAGGGTTTCACTAAGTTGCTAAATTTCTCATGCTGGATGGAACTTTGGCTGAGATAACAAGAAACTGGTATTTCTAAAATAATATAATTAACTAGGCACGGTGGTACATACTTATAATCCTGGCACTCTGCAAGGCTGGGGCAGAAGGATCACAAGTTTGAGCCCAGCCTGAGGCAACTTAGCAAGATTTTGTTTCAAAATAAAAAAAATTTAAAGTACTGAGTGTACTGTTAAGTGTGACAGTCTGAGATCAATTCACAGTACCATCCCAAATAAATACAAACTTTAAAATATGTATAATTATGCAAACATATAAAAATACATAATAAATGAAAAATTAAGATCCTATATGTTTATATATAAAGATATATATAACACTGCACAATACACACATAATATGCTTTGGAGAAACTAGCATCAAGGTTATCTGCTGTGACCTTCCATCAGCAGAGAAAAGGAGGTAGACGGAATTTTGAAACATGAGTAAGATAACACTCATGTGAGGAAAAAAAACCAAAAAAACCCCAAAAGCCCCACCTCCTTGTCCCCACACAAGCTAATGAAGCAAGTGATAAGCTAGGGTCAAATTCCCACTTCTACAATCAAAACTTATCATAGGAGCCCTTGAAAAGGGAGTGCATCTGTCATATGTTAATGACTTCAAGCCGGTCACTGAACTTCTAGGTGTACAGGAAAACTTAAAAGCACTTTACAACTCCTTATGGGTATAATTAGCCTGTTGCAATTGTTGGCAATTCTTATCCTGGGACTTTCAAAGGTCATTCCACTGTCTAAGATACCAAATTTGGAGTCACTCTCCCTTCTGGACAGATTAAGCACACCCTACAATTAGTATACAGCTGCACCTGTTGTGAAGTTTCTTTCTTCAGTGATGTAAATAGGGACAGTCAACAACATTGGAAATTCTTGAGGGATTATTAGGCCCTGGAAACCAGGCAATGAATAAATCTGATGCCTGCTGTTGAGGTGATGGATGGGGAACACTGACCACACACCGAAGCCATGATCTTTATTCTTCACAGACAGTCTCAGCAACAGAGTCACTAGCTCGACTCTCACAATCTTATAAACAGTTAACGTGCAATTTTGCCATTTAATGGGACTGTTCTTTATGATGAAGCCAAATTTCTACAAAGAACATAAAAGATTCTAGAATTTTTAAAGTCAAATTAACTAAAATATAGCATTATTGATTTAGCTAAATTTTCCTAAATTATGGTGAAGAAAGAAATGCTACTGGAAAGATTTCATAAATCTTTCTATTTCATAAATCTAAGCTACAAAATTCTCCTTTGATTTACAAATCACAAAGTATGATACACATTTCATAGACTGAAAATGACAGTAATTTCACAGCTATGGTACAAAGTAACAATATAATTAAATGCTATAGCTTTAAATGCAAATGTATGTAGAAAACAAACAAGTTTTTAAAATGAGACTCATAAAGATGAGAAAGTTTAACAGAATCATCAATAATAAACCTGAAGTCAGTAAACGTAATTGTCAGTCCTAACCTTAGTCATTCCTTCCTTTGCCTTCGATCACTCCACTCTTTCTCTTAATGAAAGAGCAAAGAAGACAGGGCTCTAATCCCTCTTTCATTTCAAGAGGTATGATCCAGCAGAAAAGTGCAAGAGTGTGAGGTATATAAGGTGAAGCCATGTTAATATGCTGAGCTATGAAAAGCTCAAGTCAACAACTTCTGTGGATAACCCACTACTATTGTAGACTGCTGGACTGTGTTGGATTGTTTTGCTGAATTCACGCACCTATAGTATTTAGATGCCAATGGAATACCCATTTCTGACAGGACTAAACAAAAAAGGTGATACAAAGGGAAGGACCATTTTGTTTCTGGATATGCAGAATAGTTAGGATAGATGCACAGCTACTTTCGCTTAATTCAATGAGAAGAAAGATTTGCACTAATAGTGTTTGGACAGGTTATTCTGTCTGCATCTTGTACTACGGATGACCACTAAGAAGATAACAGTGTACAGTGTATTAAGTGTTGAAACTGTCCTATTGATCAGTTTTGAAAGTGCCTCATTGATATTTGTTTCTCAATAAAATAAAATAAAATAAATCACTAAAAAAAAATCAAGAGGTATGAATCACTGCTATTTTTCCACTACATCAGAAAAAAATAATTCTTTGCTAGCTGACATTTGTGCTCACATAAGAAAAAACAACTACCACTAAGCCTTAATGATACCAAGCTTGGTAAGTCTATGAGGTCTAACCTCTTACCACTAACACAGTATAAAATATATCATCATATGTGCGCAAGAGCTTTCCCCCATGTATGAAATCTTTGCAAAACATGTTGGGAATTTTTTTTAAATAGGAAAATAAAAATTTCCAAGAGTTTTGTTGCATAGGCTAATGTCTTCTGGGTATTAAACTATATTTAGAAATTATTTTAAAATATTCAGATAACAATATAAAAATTAAACTGGTGAGATTAATTCAAAATTGGCATTCCAACTCAAATAAATGCAACACAACTTGATTAGATTCTTGCCCCTGTCTTCTAAAAACATTTTTTCATCAGATATTTTTTAAATATAAATTTATATATCATGTCCTAAGTAAATTATGAAACCACAATTTTTTAATGTTGGCTGTTGAGTCTATATAGTAATCAAATTTAGAAAACTATAAATTATATTTATATTTATTATTTACAAGCAATTAATTATAAAAAACAGCAGCCAGGTGGCTTTCATTACATAAATTACTGTTAATGACAGAGACCTCACGCTGCTACTGTATTTAGCATTTGCATGTGTCAAGTGCACACGGTGGTTTGTAACTATTCTCCTTAGAGTGGAAGTCAGTATCGGATGCAAGGTATACACCTAAGTTTCAGATCACACCCAGACTGTTTAAATTCCATATATTCTAAAGGCTTTAACATTTGCTGCAGAGCACTTATCTTGTAATAACACACTGCTGAAAAATCTCTAAAACAAAATACATAATTACTGAGTATGAAATAGTAACTACACTTAGCTACTTAAAGTTGTTTCTCTATGACTTAAATATTATCCCAAAATGTTTGATCAATTTGCTTCCAACAAAGGGATCTACTGATATCTCTCAGTTGCTAAAATGACATTTAATGTATTTCTTCCTACCACAACAACTGTGCTAGAAGAAAGAATTCTCTCACTAGCGTTTTGTGTATTTTTCTTTAGCTTGCTGTAGCAGTCATTCAACTCTATGACAAGTGTTAAGTACCTTCCAAACAGAAGGAAAAATATGAACATTCTACTTCATTCTGAGTTAAAGCGTAAGTTCTGATGATGTAATAGGGATAAACGAGTTCAAATTAAATGCAATTCTTGACCAAACATAAATAACCATATAAAATGGGGGGAATAAAAATGAATGGATGAATTTCATCCTCTTTCAAACTCTTAAAAGGACTACACAAACACTTCTACCCTCTCCACTTGTACCATAACAAAAAAAGTTTTAGGAAGATTCTTCTTCAACTACAGATTATACAACTATAAAATTTCAGAATTACTATTGTCTTCTGAAGCAAATAAAATTTTTAAAAAATTTAATTGAAAATCTCAGTTTATCTAAACTTTCATATTTCTTCCTCTCCTAAAAAGTCTCCCTTGTTCACAACCATCAGAGAAGTAGGTACTGAAAAAGATTATGAAGAAATGTGTCTTCAGCATGTTAGTAGTTCATCTAGTTTGAAGAATACAGAGAACAGGGGGACATAACGATCAATGGTTAAGGAGTCTATGCTTACTAAGCACAAGTATAAAATACTTGGGTGAACTTTCTCAATTAACACATAAAATAATTCACTCACTCTATTGGACCAAGGTAATTGTCCAGGAGAAGGTGTGGATTTTGTAAATGTGCCGCTCATGATTTGTCTTTTGGGTTCAAAACAGAACTCATCTTTAGGACTCACTTTATAATAACTTTACTAGTTACAAAAGAAAGCCAACTTCACGGTCACATTTCTTATCTGATCTGGCTATCAACTATAGAAACACAAACACACATAACAAAGAACTGTTATGGTTACTGAAGTGTGCTACACAGGTGGTCTAGACTTTCTGACCACCTTGTAGCAATATCCCCTTGTCAAACTGAATGCCATTTGTCTATCTTTAAATGCTATTATCAAAGCGCCAAGGGTTGGCACTCCTGAAAACATGCTCTATGATCAATCAAAAGAGTAGGCTCAGATGTGTTTAACTATTACTAGAATGGGTGCCAAGTAGGAAATAATATTCATTTAGTACTTGTTAAAAATACAGTCATTATTTATAGTTGTAATACATGTGGGATCCAGTTATCTGAGGACATTAATTGGAAGACAAGAGATACGGAGCTACAGTCTGCATGCACTACAGTACACCGCCTACCAAGACAATCAGCCTTTTCACTGCAGTGTTAGGAAGCATTCACTGTGTACTTATGCTTAAGAATTAACAGTAACTGAAATTCATAATCCTTATTACTTCATAGTAATTTTCAACACTATGCCAAGATCATTCATCTTTTGTTTTGGTTTGGTTCTTTTCCTTCAGTACTGAGGACTGATCTCAGGGCTTCCACACTGAGTTAGAAACCCAGTCCTTCTTTTAATTTTTATTATTTTGAGATGGAGTCTCAATATGTCACTTAATTGCCCAGGTTAAGCTTTTGATTCTCCTGTCTCAGCTTCCCAGAACACAGAATTAATAGGCATGTGCTACAGCACCCTGTATGTCTTTCTAATCTAAACTAGAAACAATAGTTTTATCACAATGGGTAGAAAACAACTGAGTGCTCCATACACTAAGAGCCTGGGTACTCTGGTGTACGATCCAAGTTAATGACTCTCGTGCAGTGGCTAGGTCATGCTCATGATGAGTTCACTCTGTGAGCTGCCTGTTCTTATGATGCTGCAGGGAGTACAGTAGTGGATCTTTTAGTGTTCTGCAAGAGATGCAGGGATTTTATTCAAAAGGTTAAGAATTGTAGTCCAAGAAAGGGCTGAAACCAAAGGCCTAACATAGAGTTAAAATTAAACATCTTAACCTGAAGAGGAAGCTAAGTGCCATCTGCCTGGGAAATGGTAACACTTGAGATATTAAGGCTGACTGAGACAATCAGAGCAGAGCCTACCAGAAGCAATGTGTACAATGTCCTGTGGATGCTCAGTTATGAATCGCTTGAAGGAAAAGTTTACTGAGTTTTAGTAACAGGGCAAATCATTTCAGAGAATCCAGTGTTACAGAAAACTTCACACCAAAAAGCACAGAGTCACTGATTTGAAATGACCAGGGTTGGTTAAGTGATACAACAAAACTCTATCTAATCATGAACTTTAAATGCCTAAGATTATGAAAAGAACATGGGAAGAGAAAAAGGCCACAAGTCTATCTTGATTCTAGCCAAGAAGTTATAGAAAAACCCTCCTCCTTGAGTGTTAAGTTCACTTGTCCTCAAGTCCAGGACCCCTTTATATGGTGCACATTTTCAATCCCAATGAAATTTTAGTTGCTTAAGCCATTTGTATTTCTAAGGAAAACTTCCTTCTACGTCCAAATGTTACAAGTCCATAATGGCATACAGTTAAGTAAATGCTAAAAAGTGGCTCTTCATCATAAGAGGTTCGCTTCCTGAAGATAATGCAAAGGAAGTACTTTAAAGTATATGAAGCAAGTGTACTTACTACCTCACAGGAACAAAAATCAGTAACTAAGTTAGAAATAGGATAAAAAGATAAAAATATAAATGATCAAAAACTTTACCTATAAGCGTTAGTAGATCAGAGTTTACTTAGGACCAATTCCTTTTATCAGTTTTACATCAAAGTTTTATAAACTTCTGAAAAATAGATTTATACAGAAATCACAGACCCCAGGATTAGCTCTGCTGTTGTATATGGCACTACAGTTAATATCTTTGGCAATGACTGTGGATTTTTATATTGTCATCAAAGCACTTAGTTAAAATACAAATTTCTACTAAACCAAACCATAAACAAATTTTTAACTGAAAAAGTCTGTCTACTTGTTTATAGTCTGTTACCTGGGAAAAAAGCAGAAGGTCTCTCTAGCCATCTAATCACCATATCAATGACACATGCCACAAGAGAGAAGCACTAGTTTATTTGATTGATCATGGTAGATAAACTCCAAATAACAGAGAAATTAACAAATGCTTGACATTTGCTCAACATCCATTATTCTGACACTGCTTTCAGAATTTCAAAGCCTGGGAGTATGCTTAATCAACATTCATATTCCCTTGTGAGCTACAGGCACCATATTGCACCCCGCCTTCATACTGATGAAAACTGCATATTGGCCATTTCCAAAATGTTCTGGGACTCCACACAGGGCCCCTTTTCTCTCTTGTTCCTGCTCTGCAGTTTTCTTTTAAACACTTCCAAGATAAAAGCATCTGCCAGTTTTTCTCTCTAGGGATGTATGCAAAATGAACTTAACAGTTTTAAGGCAGAAGTAACCCTCACATCTAAATTCATTCATAGGACAGAAAAGGGCCTAAGAGGCCTCTCCAGGGACAAAACCCTGCAGAAATTCTCCCCACACACAACAGTGGGAGCTTTATAAAATCTACATCCAGACAATTTCCAATTCAAATGCCCAACATAGCATGACCTTTGTCAGATCTCTGAGCCCAAGATGCACCCATGATTTTTTATTCTAACCAGCACAGACATTAGACAGGGCACTACTGCTAAGCAGGAGGTTCAATATTTGCATGCTCTTCTATTGTGAAAATGTAACAGTGACAGCACTGTGTCAAATTCTTTTCCCTCTAGAACTTTAACTCCATAGGAGAGGCATGGCTGACAGATGACTCCCCAACATCTGTGTTATGTACACTGCACAGCTGAGGAGCCCCAATCACTGTCAGGACATTATGGAGATGGCCTATACCTCTCTAATGCCATCATCTTACCTCTACCCTCCACCCCCGAACAAATAGATAAATATCTATAATAGAAATTTTGCAACTTTAAAACAAAATATAAAAATGGCAGGACAGATTAACGTGCTTTATAGTCATTAAGCTGTTCACATAGCAGCTCAACATATGTTGTATAAATGTCCTGTACCAGATAATTTATCACATCTGACATAGTGCACATCATATTGTTTTATTTAATGCACTTACTAAAATTTCATGGATCAAGCATCACTTCTGAAAGCACAGAGAACACACTAGAAAATATTTATTCACCCCCTGTGATTTATTTTGATTACCTTTACAGCTACATGATAAAGTGGAACTCACAAAATTACAAGGTTAAGTTTACACAGCCATTGTTTTGTATACTAAAATATAACAAATGGTTCCACGTCTACATTCTATTTTACTTTCATTTGGTGTTAAGGAGAGCACTAAGCTAAGCACTTAGCTGCTACTGAATATTTTAATCATTTTAAATAGGACTTTAAAATCATGACCCAGAGAGTGAGAGCTTAAAAAACAATCTTAGGAAAGAATAGGAAGTCGTTTGTATGGAACTATATAGCACAAAAATGAACAAACACACTTCTAAGTCATCTTCTCCTCAAAAGAAATCGTAAAAATAAGTACTGGCCCATACCTGAAGGTTAGAAAAATTCACTGAATTCATAAAGGGACACAATATTGTTCTAGGCATAAAAGGAACCTGAAGATAAAAATCACAGCAAAATACACAGCTCTTAGCCAAAGGAATCCACAATCCCTCTGTCAGAAAGCAAAAGGGAGTTATGTATATATTTCAAATGAACAGGTATAACTACAATAGTCAAAGCAACATTGCAAATTCTTAGTAGATCTAATCCAGTGTTCAGAAAACAAAGTAAAAAAAGGGGAGTGGGAGAAACAGATGGAGAAAAGGGATACACAAGAAAAGGGGCTGAGAAGAAGAGGGAAGGAAATGGACAGAAAAAGGAAATAAGTGAGATGTGAAATCTGATACTCTTTTTCATCAATTTCCCTACAATGTTTTATCTTGGTGTAAGTCTCCCAGTCAAAGCCAATAAATTGAAAAGGCTGTTAAAATGATCAAAAATAGAATTTGAGAGCCTTAAGCAGAAAAATTCAGCATTACTATTCAACAAAAACAAGACTGTTGGCCTGACCACTTTCAAGAAAACTCTTAAAAGTTTATCAGAACAACTATCTTAGGACAGAACACTAAGGAAAAGAAACAAACTTTTAATGCCAATGGACTATTTTATCTAAACCGAAGTAAAAGGGAAATGAAGACAAGGAAATATCTTTCTTAGGATTTAAGATTTGCTACCATTCATGAGTGATAAAGTACATAAGAATGGTCCCAAAGTAGCAAAGAAATAATCTTCCCACAGTAATATTCTCAGATATTCAAAGATGATCCTTATGTTTGAAGGTGTAGATGCAGCAGTCCAGAAGTAAAGTTGAAGCATCTCAAAAACTCGACCTTACCATCGCATGACAGGAGAGCTGACAGTCCAAGAGAACTTCACAGGGAGCAAGAAAACCACAAAACCATATAATACTGTATTGTGCTGGGCAGCAGAGTGACTTTAGATGAATAACAGGTTATTGTAAAAACACTGAAAGGTCTCATACTGCACCTTTAGAAAGCAAAGATAAGACTCTGAAGTCAAACAGAGTTCAACACAGAAAAGACTAAAGATCCAATCTCAAAAGAAAAGAACTAAACATAGGGGAAAACACTACTTATTTTTATGTATAGTGATGACGTATCTGCAAAATCCTAAGTAAAGAAGATTTTAACTCTTGTGGTTTTCGATCATAACAAAAGACTTGGCCCACCTTGAAGCTTCATATGAACATGAGTGCTGGCAATAGAAGACAGCCTTAGGAGCTGGGATGTGGTTGGAAACCTATGTATCCAAAAACTCAATGAGAGTTCTTTGACAGCACTGAAGAAAAGAACAGTTTGAGTATTGCAAATTCTTGCTGGGAAACCCTATCATCACCATCATTCTAGAATTTTATTTCTAGACAAGAAATATATTCTACCTTTCTAAGATTATTTTCTGGTTACAAGCCAACCATTATGAACCTTTCAGTGAATCACTGAATAGGGCACTTAAAGGGATAAACAATTATAAAAATAACTCTGTCACAGAGCATACATTCTATTTTATTTAGTGATGTAATAAGCTTAGGGGCATATATCAGGTCCAAAATGGTCTTGGTCATTAATTTAAGCATTAAATCATAGGTCTCGCCAACAATGACGGCAAACAGATGCTAACAAGGAAATGTATTATTTAATATTGCCATGTGTTATAAAAATGTAAGTGTGTTTAAGACATGTCTTAAATTTTTATAATAATATGCATTTAATACATTACTGTTTTGACACAGGCAGGAATCAGATTTATAGGTCCTATTCCATAGCTGCTGCTTCTGTGAACATGAGAGCAAATTCTGGACTTTTTTTAAAACAGGCGAAATCTTTAAAATGCATGCTTGCAACAATATCTAACTGATTATATTGCTGTTTTATAGAAAATAATATCACAATTAAAACTCATTATTATGACTCCACATATTTTGCCTAAAGAGACAAATAGAACATTTTAAAATTATAATTTTTAAAGAAACATAATCTAAATATAAGAACCCTTTTAACGCAAGTTGGCAACTAATTTTTCCCCTATTCATTCTGAATTGTTTTGTAAGACATAAGACAAAGCTAGGTAATTTAATTAATAATTTACAAGTAATATTTAATATTTAAACTAGTAAGTGACAAACTAAGAAAGACCCTACTCACAGCTTTGTGCAAAACAAGAAGGAATAACAGTGGTATCTCAAGCCCCCAAAATTTTAAAACTGAGTCTTTTTCCATAAATTTGGCAAACTATGCCAAACTATATCATCGCCCTATTAGTTCTTTTCAGAGGAATAAGTTTATATCCCTTTACCAATAGGCTAAATCCTCCTCAGGAAAGAGCTTACAACAGAGGAAAATTAAGGGCTAAGAAATTAATCTACGATATCTCATTTTAAAACTAAGCCTATTTACATGAAGATGCTGATTCTGCTGAAAGCATGTTTTTGCGAGCACTCTATTTTGTCCAAATTTCCTTTTCAATCAACTCTCCTAACTGCCAGCATGGTCTTCTCCCTTTGTGTGCAGGCAAGAGTCTATGCTTTTGAACACTTGAGGAAGCAGTGCTTGGAGTATGGAAACTAAATTTTCTTCATTAAATCTACTGAAGCAGATATTAAAAATGCATTTAATATACTGGCGATGGTTGGTGGGCACCGCTGACTGTGACAGGCCAGTTACTGATGATGTGCTGTCAGATGGCCTTCTCAGCAGGCGCCTGGGTCTCAGGCTGCTGAAGGACAGCAATATCTTCCCCTGTGTGTAAGCTCTATTCATCTCCCAAGTATTTACTAAATCACAGGCCTCTGCACACAGCCTACGTTTCAGCGTATGCTAACAAATGATGGATGGCCTCGTCAATTCGTTATGTCCTGAAAGCATGGTTTCCTGCCATTCCAATCATCAAACCTCAGCGCTTCAGAGCTGATCAGTCCCAGGGAATATATTTTGCAGGGTCGATTAAAAAACTAGAAGTTCTTTCCATTAGAGTCTCTGACACTCTCCTCACTATGTGTTATTTCAATCAATTATTTGGGCAGAATATTCAATAGGTGTTCAGGTAGTGCAACACTAAAGGCTTTTCCTGTTTGCTAGGGTATAATTTAATTAATGACAAAACCGTCAGGGTATTTGATGATAAAGTATTTAATAGTAAAATTTATTTATGTTTCAAAACAATTTTCCTTCTAGGTATAGCAGGCAAAACCCTAAAAATATTTTATTACTATATCATGCTATATAACATAAGTAGATTAGCCAATGCACTTTAAAAGAAATTCCAAGGGACTAACCAATCCCTAAATCTTGTGAGCTTTTTAAGATAATAATTCACATGAGGTCTCTTAATTATAATCTATATAAAGGCATAAACCACTTAAAAATTCTTCTGACAGTTCCCAGTTAGATAACAAAAGTTCAACTTGTCAAAGGAAAGAAACCTCTTGAAAGAACATATATTTTCAGTTCCAATCTTATATATGTCAGTTGTCTTTTCCATGAGCTAGAGAACATTTATTTTTAGCTATCGCTTATCTATGGAACAAGTAATAATAGCATACTCATACCTTTCACTCAGAAACAGTAAACTTTATAAAAACAGATGAACTTATCCAAATAAACAGACAGCTGAACCTTGAGTATATGAGATAGTATTAAAGAGCCAAATAACTTGCTCTAAGTAAGCTTCCCAAAATGCTAAGTAAGAAAAATAATATTTTAAAAAATATTTTTAGGGGTCGGGGAGATGGCTCAGTGGAATAAGCACTTCCCTGGCAAGCACAAGGGCCTGAGTTCAATCCCTGGTTCCGGAAAAAAAAAAAAAAAAAAAAAAAAAAAAGTTAAAAAGTATCAAGCTTCCATTTATCCAATAAACAGGGAGGCTCTGAAGCACCCAGGGTCAGCATAAACTCTACCACACGACCCTGCCGTTCAACTCAACCATGACCTCAAGATTAAGCTCACTTTTATTGTGCACAAAGGTTGCCCGTATTAGGTCAAAATTCAAAGTTTCTTGTCAGAAAAGGTTGATATATTCCAACCTTTCCTTCCCTATGCACCAAATTTTTCATGGTAAAGTCATATTCAGCAGACAGTATATTCAGCAATTTATTGGGTCATTGTAATACAGTATAAAATATAATTGTCTAAAAAGCTAACATATGAATAATCATATTTCCCATGATAATATACCAAATCAAAACTTCCTACATAACTCTAACAGATCAAATAAAACTAACAAACCCAGTCTTTAATTATAATTAGCTACTACATAATACAATGAGTGTGATTTTTACTTAAGGTGTTTGGCTACAGGCAACATTGCTGTCATTATGTCATTCAAATTTAATATAAAGATCTCCAGACTTCAATGCTTTTATTCAAACTGAGCCTAAGAAATTTAAGTGAAATAGAGCTCACCCTGAAAGCTGCTCTGTGACCTAGAATCTTAAGATAAATATGCTATCTGACAAAGCACAAAAGGAAGGAGAGCAATGACTATCTTGCCCAATTAATTATCACTGAATTTATGTGATCAGCAGCACTGTAGAAATAAAGTGAATTCTTTAAAGACAACATTTTAAAATACATTGTGTAGGGGCCAGGGAGATGGCTCAGTAGAATAAGCACGTCCCTGGCAAGTGCAAGGGCCTGAGTTCAATCCCCAGTTCCGCCAAAATAAATAAATAAACAAGCAGTGCAATTAATAAAATCTAATGCCATAATAAATATAAATCCATTCTAAAGAGAAAATGTATGCAACTTCTTTGTGTCTACTGCAGGTCTTCCCATGATCAGTATTAGTAGGTCAAATGATTTGGAAATTACTTAAAAAGCTGATTCTTCAAATTTGGTGAACAGCCATATATTAAACTCTTAAATCAATGTTCATCTTATGTGATGATCTGTGTCATTCTATAAAATCTCTACTTCCTAAAGTCTTCCATTTGAACTCACATATTTACTATATTCAAGTTATTTCCTTATAAGCAGAACCTTGATTCCAAAACTAGTATTTTCCCAAATATCATTAATAAATACATATGCACACTCCTATCAAGTCGAGGCAAGAAAATGAAATAAGCTTCCTGAATATGAGCAGTACTTTTGGGAAAAATAACTAAAGAAGAAAATACTTTAAAATTCTCAATCCTTCTTATTACTAGGTAATGATCAATAACGTTACTGCTTTCTATAATGAGGAGAAAATTAAACCTAAATCAGTTGTCATCAAAGGAATATGATATCTTGTTTGCAAGTATCAAAGGACTTTACCACAATTCACTAAAAGATGTTCTAATACACTGGGGATAAAAGAAAGACACTTTCAAACCATAGGATATAAAAGCTCTGATTTTAGGCAAAATTACTTTGTTCTAATATTTTTAAGTCTCATTATTATAAACATAAATGCACTACAAGGATTGTGCTTATATAAGTACTGATAACAAGAGCAGCAGCAGCCTGCACAGTCTCAGGAATTGTGTTCATCATTTTATATATACAGTTTCATTCCAAATTCATAACAATTTCACTTAATAAAAAAAGGACACTCAGGCAACAAGAGGTGAAAAAAACCTACCCAAAGTAACCCAGCAAGTAAATCATGATTGCAGAATTTATATACCTATTTACTGAAACCAAGTTCTTTAAACTAATCCATAAAACTCTCCTTAAAATAAAAATTTGTGTATGCCTCTTAGAGTTCACAGTAATATGATTTTTGCTTCATAGCAATTTGTTATATAACCATAAGAAGGAACTCTAAATAAACCAACCAAGGTCTAGTACAGGCAAGATGATATCTCCTCCAACCTCAATATCACCTGGCTGGACCACTTTTACAGGCCTGCCCCTCACAGAATTTTATCTGTCATCTGAAAATACACAGTCTTAACTAGTATTGTGAATATTGGCCGCTTCTGTTTTACTTGTACACTGTTATATTTTTAATTACTTGTGATATAGAAATATACTTAAATGTACAACAATTCAGTCTTCAGAAAATTATACTAAATTAAACTGCAATCAATTAAGTATATCTCATTTTTCATTATAATTTCAGAGATGTTTACTTTTTATGTTGGAATGAAAATGTAATACCTAGGCTTAAAATTTCTCTAGAAATTATTTCTAACATGATAAATCTTCAGGTACACCACTGGAGCATTTTCCAAATTTCTACAGAAAACAATCACTATACTGTCCCTATATTAAGCTAATTAATTTATTTTAAAGAGATTAAATTTCCTAAAGGAGACGCATATGTAAGATTTTTTCTTAGTCAAACAAGTAGCACTTTCTTCAGTTTACTCAATGTCCACTATGAAATATAACAATATATCAGCATCGCACTATACTAGGCACTAACAGATATAAGACTGCAATTCCAGCTCCCACACAAACTTGGACAAAAACAAGGAGAAAGTGTAACACTCACAAAAATATTATAATAGAAGAGATACAGATGGAAGTACTTCAAACATTTTTTAAGAAGGAAAAAAATATAAAAATCAGAACAAATTGAGTTAAGAAGCTTTGGCCAAACATGCCATGGTCCACGAGGTGTAACAGCACACAAATCTCAAACTGGTGAGAGTGTGCAAGGGTGTTTCAGGCTTACCTGCCTTGGAATGAGAAAAGAGACTGAGCTCAGCTTTTCTGCCAATTTCTGTGGTGTAAACACTCTCACTGCAGAGTTTCAGCCATCCAGGTGAGGACAGTTTGTAGAGCCTGGACAAGATGCCCAACAAGCAGCTCTCACAAGCTGGAGAGAGACAGCTCCAGCACCACCTGGCTGTAAGCCAAACTCAGCCCACAGACTTGTTCTGTTTGGCCAAGAAAATGTTGGCCCACACAGTGTTTTAAAAATTCAAACAAATTGACAACACTTAAAACTCAAGATATTTTATTCTTTAAGAAATTTAAAAAAAAAAAAAAAACAGATCTTGAGCTGCTTTCTAAGCAGCAGAAGACCTGGCAAGCCTGGGACCTACATTCCTGCCTGGCAGTGAATGGCTAGCGTAAGTCAGTAGCTGCCCCACTAATGCACACAGCTGTGCCTTCATTGTGCCACAGCCCCAGCTAGGACACTTGTCAATGCTACCTGCCCAGCTCCTAGTGGTATGGGAGTCAGGGTATCTAGCTGAAGCACGTGTGTGGAGTTTTGCCTCCAGATGTGGAACTTTGGTCAAATCAAAGGGCAACACTCTACCCTGCAGTTACTAGATCTGACCAGTGATTTCCAACTGCTATCTGGACACAATACTATTTTGCTGTATTACAAGTCACTGAATTTAAAGTAAGAGATGTGCATACTTTTCTGGAAAAGCCTTTGTAATCTCCACGTGGAGAGTACCAATATGCCCACCAAAGCACAAATTGATTCAAAATATTGTAAATTTGAGAATATCAATTCACAAGATTATATATATTAGTTGGCCTCAAAAATATGAATATAGATGATTTTAACTTCATCTGTTAGGAAGTGACATTCATAAGCTGTTACACATAGGTTGTTACATGTGGCTACAGGAGAACATGGAATTTCTAATGTTATACATGAGGAGTTGGTCACCTAGCCCTAGTCCATTCACCATCTTAACTAAGTAAGCTTCAAGTGGAAGTTAATTTCAAATTGTATTAGCTTTCCCTACCAATATTATCAGCAAAAACAAACAGCAGTATAATTTTCCTTAAGGGGCCCGGAATAAGCACTTGTCTGGCAAATGCAGGGTCTTGAGTTCAATCCCCGGTATCGCAATAAATAAATAAATAAATAAATAAATAATAATATTCGTGAAGTAAAAGATGATACCAACCTGGAAAAATTGTAGACAGAAAAAAAAAATTGAAACAATTAAATTGCTGGTTTCATTCCATATGTGTTATAGGCAGACAAAATTAAGTGATGCTTCACCTCTCAGGTCCCATCTACAAATGAGGCCACCCCCTAGAAGTCTTAGACAGTATGCTGTAAGTTGAAGGATTATAGAAGGCTCAACTGCACCACAGGCATAAACATCAAACCATGAAGGATGTTCATTCTGCATTTCCCATTCATCCTACAGCATTTCTAGATTGAACAAGCCCAATTCTGACTGCTTAAGAATGTTCACAAATTTCCATGACAAACAGTGATTCATAAATTTGCTGAGTGTAAATTTGACTCTTTGACAGTGCAAGGATGATTTGAGGATGCTGTGAGTCAATTAACCAATAAGCAAGCATAACCAAAGACTTGTATCCTGCAGGTTAATAGACCTCTGATATCCATGCAGTGCTAGCTAAGAATATGTGGATTTTCAACAATCTTAGCTAATACTAAGGGTCTGCTATATCTCATATTTCTAAAATAAAATACAAATGTCAAAACTTCACAAAATGCATTATAAAAACATAATGGTAAATTCAGCCCACATTTGTTGAAAAGTTAAATAACAAAACATTATTACCATATACTTTTATTGAGGTTTTTTGTTTTTTTCCTAAGGAAATGAGTAATCCTATTATGTACAAGCAACCATTCTGGTGTGGATTATTACTTGGAAAACTGAAGTATGGCATCTTAATATAGATTTCAAGAAGAAACCAATATTCTAACAGCACAAAAAATTCCCCTCAAACTAATAAAGAATATAGTTAGTATATAGATTCTTCTCTGAGCATCATCATCTGAAGTTTCCTTCAAAAATATTCCTTTATAGGAATTCCTGGTTATCTCTTTTATAGTTAACACAAAGGCAAAGCACAAATATCTGATAAAAGCTAGGTACTTCCTTTATGTAGTGATGGTGCTACACATTAACAAAAATCTTTTATAAGCCTTTAAGCTAAGCTACAATCAACAACAAAAAAATCTAAAACCTTATAGAACTTAAAAAATCATATTTTAAAAGATTATGAAAAAAATCAACATTATTTTCTTAGACACCCCAACCTAATCATAAATACAGAAAGACCTCTAATCATTTCTGCTGAGTATATGGATTAACACTGGGGTTTTGTTGGTGTTGTGTTTTTTGTTGTTTTTTTTTTGGGGGGGGGGATACCGGGGATTGAACTCAGGACCTTGCTCTTGCCAGGCAAGCATTTATTCTACTGAGCTATCTCCCCAGTCCTCAACACTGTTTTTGAAGTTTAATTAAATGAATTGTATTTCATTGGCAAAACCACCAATAGAATTTTCAGTCCAATCAAATACTTTTTCTTTCTTATGGACTATTCTCACTCATTATTCTGGAATACAGGCCTACCATGGCCTTATGAAAAGTACAGAAAACTGACCACAAATTGAGAACTAATTTTCAATTCAACTAAGAGAAACAAGGCCAAGAGGAATATTACTTCAATTAAGTAAGCCAACTCCAACAGCATTAATGATACACTGCAAAGTGTCACAATTCTCAAAAATTAGTGAATAATAAGTCTAAAAGCTGTAAGGCCATTTTATATCAAATGTAAAAATAAAGAAATTTTAAGACAAAATTCTAATATGTAGGCTACATTCATCCAGTGAGCAAACCATACAGCTTCAAAACCATCCAAACAACGGGTCTGCGTAAATATTTTATTTTCTGCAGATTTACCACTTGTTTGAAAGTAAAATTATGTTTTAGAACACTATCATTCTAACATTTCTTCTGCAGACAAGCTACTGAATTCTAGCAGTAATCATATTTGTCAATTTTTGAATACCTTTCAAGGGCTCTCTACTCTATGCCACAGGTTTTATGCGGCTTGTTTCACTTAATCCTCACCACAGCCTTAAGGATCTGAACAGAGATGTAGGATGAGAGTAAGATTCTGAAGGCAGATTATCCAGCTTCCTTCCAGGTTTGATCCCTCCTTTTATAGAAGAAAAACTGTGAAACTGATTTTTTTTTTTTTAAAGGTACAGCCTTAAAGTGCCTGCAAGCAAGCGCAGGGGCTGGGGGTTTCATCCCCAGGCCTGCTGTGCCAGCCCCGCCCCAGGGGCACACTGAGATGACAATTGAGACTGGGTATGGTGGTGCACACCTACAATCCCAGCTCTTGGAAGGCTGTAAACAGGCAGATCACTATAAGTCTGATCTAGTTGTGAGACCCTGAACACCTTATAGACCCTTCCCTAAAATACAAAAAAAAAAAAAAAAAAAGGACAGCCAAGTCATTGCCTAGAGTAAATTACTATAGGAAACATGTGATGTATTTTAATACTGACTTTTCCCAACGAGTAGGAATATAAGACTCGTTGGGAAAAGTCAGTATTAAAATACATCACATGTTGGGGGAATGGTAGTACAAAAATAAAGATGTAGCCAATGGTCACATCAAATTAAATCAAGACACCTAAAATAAATAAAAACCTAAATAAAACTTTGTGCTTCTGAATACTTGTATTTACCAACAAGAATTACTACCAAAGTTCACTACTGGCAAATACAGAATAAAGTCATGTTAACCCCAGTTTTCTGGTACAGGCAGGTAAAGATCTATCTATCTATCTATCTATCTATCTATCTATCTATCTATCTAGAGAGAATATAGCATAAGCATAAGGAAATTATGCTTACAAACAAATTTTTAACTACTACTTTTGAGATTTTTACTAGGAACAGGAATTTAGAGCTGTTCATGTGAACGAATGGTTCCCTCTGGTAAGATCCAAGAGTAGAAAGACCTTAGGATGTGTTGGACAATATAGAAAAAGCATACTGAGAAATGTGAAATGCACCATTGGAAAAACAAGCAGGATATTTAAGGGCAAAGATAAAGCAATACAGAGATTTATTTGCTTAAAGATTTATGCTATCATGAGTTTGACTTATGACGCATTAGCATAGTAACTGAATAACTAATGCATGGTAAGAGAACTTGTGCCAAAGAGCTGAGTCTACCAGCAAAAAAATTTCCAAAAAAGGTATTGCTCTCTAAGAATTCTACTTAACTAACCACATAGGAACTAACTGTTCTACAATTCCTTACTCTTTCTTTGACTATAAACTATTTAAAGTTAACTACATTATCCAAGCCTGGTGTGGCACCACACCTCTATAATCCCAGCACTAGGGAGCCAGAGGCAGGAAGACTGCCTCCAATTCTGACACCTGCTTAGACTACTTAGTGAGTTCAAGGCCAGCCTGAACTACATTGCTAAATCCTGTTCCCCCTCCCCCCCAAAAAAGTACAAATAGTGTCACAAACAGAGCAAGAGCCCAGTGAATTATCACATACCTGATGCTCTAAATAGTGGAACATTCAACAAACACCTGGTTATAGGGTGAACTGCCTCATACACAATAGCAATAATACGTGATACTGGCTGAACGAATATTCTGGTGAAATACTCGCCATTAGGCAAATATCACTAACAGCCATTTAATGAAAGAACCACAGACAGTGGAGAAAGTAGAATGAAAAACAAGATATTTGCACAGTCTCAAACTGCACTTATCTCCATAAGGTATTTAGTAAGTGGAAAAAAAATAAAAAGTGACTTCCTAGCAGAAAACATGGCAGACACCTGTAACAAGTGAATAAGGTTAGCACTGCCAATGCTGTAATGAGAGGTACGAATCAATGCCATGAGTCTGATGCACTAAGAAGGGCACAACTTCTGGGGTTTCACTGCCAAAAACAGTTAACCCAAACCATCCCTGATGAAACAAATACAAACAGAAGGGCATTCGACAAATGATCAGGGCTTCTCAAAGGTGTCATAATTATCCGATAGTAAGAAATCATCAGACTGAAGAAAACTTAAAGCAGAACTAAATCCAACATGTAATGCCAGAACAGAAAGGGTTAGTGAACAAACAAGCAAAATTCATAAAAAGTTCTATACTATAGCAGTTCAAAACACTAGTGTTATGAAAAGCCAGGTGAAGGGCACATAGAAATGCTCTAGACTATTTCCAGTACTTCTTCGAAGGTTTAAAACTAT
>NW_004524742.1:1500975-1517826 GCF_000260255.1 Octodon degus
CAAATACACACGCAGTGTTTAGGAAGGAAATTATAATGTAAAATACACTCTTGTAAATGATAGCTCATTAGGCTGGGATCTTCTGCCTGAATATCATGGTCCAGGAAATACACTAGAAAGTGAAAATCAATAAATATGTCTTCAGTAGCTACTTAAATAGGGTGTCTTGTGTTCTAGGGCCCCTTATTATTAAACTGTGGAACAGAAAAAATTTGACCTAGGGTAAATTGCTGAGTTCTATGGTATTAGAGATCATAAAGTCAGTATAAATGAAGGATTCTGAGACTAGAATAGTTAAAAGGATTGTCCCAAGTTTAATGTAGTGACTCAGAAAGACACAGCTTTAAAAAAAATTAGTGAAAAGGAAAAGCTACAGAGAAATAAAGCTATTTCAGAAGCCACAGAAGGAAAATTAAGCTGGAGGAAAAAAAAAACAAAACTGTATCTATACCTCTCAGTATACACTAAAATAAATTTCAGTCAAAGTCCTCAAAAACAACAAGAATGTTCTATAAACTCAGAAAATAATTTAGCAAAATGTCTCCTGTTAGGATAGAACAGAACTTTCTAGGTAGGCGCTTATGCCACTTATATCCATGGCCTGGCATAGAACAGAACTTTCTAAACACAAAGAAAAAAAAATTTAAGGCATAAATTTATGAGTTAGGTATAGCAAAAATAGTAATTTTTAAAAGCAACAACTGGGAAAACATCTACAAAAATATGACACATAATGAATCCATGTCTTTAACACAAGCAGATCAAAAAGTAACAGGGAAGACTCCAGTAGATATTACGCAAAAGACAAGTATTCAAGGGCTGGCCAGATAGCTCAGGGGACTAAAGCACCTGCGTGGGCAGGCCGAGGGACCAGGGTTTGATCTTCGGCAAGATGTGGAGGCCACACCCCCAGGGCAAGCTGAGACAGTGAGACTGGGTGTGGTGGCGCACACCTATAATCCCAGCCTTTGGGAGACTGCTAACAGGAGGATCACTATGAGTCTGATCTGTGTAGTTAGACCATATACTAAATTAAAAATAAAAGACAGGTATTCAAGTAGAAAATTAAGTGTTCAAAACTGTTGAAAAATGTACAATTATAACTTTTAAAATGCTAATTAAAAGATGTCATTCTTGATTCAACATATTAAAGAACAATAAGACTCCTCTTAATGCTGGCAAAAATTGCAGAGATGGCACTCCACAGCTCTGCTGGTAACAGGATCAGTACAATCTTTTTTGGTAGTAATTTGTCAATACGAATCAAAATCCTTCACAACACAAATACCCTTTCATTGCAAGTGGTGAGTGGATGTCAAAGTGTGGTCAATGGGCTAGTAGAGTCCCTGAGACCCGCTCAGGGGTCTGTAAGATTGAACTATTTTTATAAAAAAAGCAAAATTTCATTTACCTTTCCTCTTTTATTGACATTTGTACACTTACGTTGTTCATATGCACAATAAGTATACCATAACTATATTCACAATGACTGTATTCTTCATCCCCACACACTTGCAAGCAAAAAAAAAAAAGAGAGAAAAAACAAAAAAGACTTTTCTCTTTAAAATACTTACTAATTAAAATCAGAAAATACAAAGGACACTTACTGCACATCAAAGTACAATAGCTATCTCCGGGAAAGCACCTACTTGATTTTTTGAGAGTTAAACTAGCCACTTTTTTCATGGAAGACAATTCCTACTTGAATGAACAATGAACAAAGTATGATTATTCAGATTTGGATAATTGCAGACATTTTCTCAAAAATAAATGATGTGAGCCTGTCACTTCAAGGAAAACAACTGGTAGCATTTGTTGCCAACAGTAAAATTTGAGCTTTCAAGGGAAAATTCACATTTCGGAAAGCTCATATCCATCACCCTAAGTTTGACAACTTCAAATCATACAGACTTCTGACAAGATCAGTGGTGCTATTAACAAATGCAATTTTTTATATTGCATAATATAAGGTGACAACATTTGGAAGATCTGCACAGTTCACAACTATTTTGTAAATCAGGAACACATGACAATAAGAATCACATACAGTCTGGATGTGGAAATACACGCTTATGATGCCAGCACTCTGGGAGGCTGAGGCAGGAGGATCACAAGTTCAAACCTAGCCTGGGCAAATTAGTGGGTTAGTAAGATTATGTGTAATAAATAAATAAATAAATAAATAAATAAAGAGAGAAAAGGATGTGACTCAGTGTGAAGATCCATTTAAAGTCCAAAATAGGCCAGTGGACTATGAAACTGTGAACAGGCTCTTTTTTTCCTTCCCAGACAGGGTCTTGCTATGCAGTTCTGACTGGCCTCAAACTTGCAGAGATCATCTTGCATGAGCCTCCCAAAGGCTATACCACCTCAACCAGTCAAAAAAGTTTCTTAATAGAATTTCAGGTTCCATCGTGCAGTTAACCTTAAAGAAAATATCATTTGCTGGAGTTTCTGTAAAAACAAAAATATCCACAGCTATCTCAAAAGCATATTAAATTACTGTTCTCCAACTGTGTATCTGAGGCTAGGGTTTCTTGATATTCCATAATCCAGGATTGGTGAACCTATGCGTGCCACTGTGCTCTGTTTGCAAGCTCTAAAAGGTTGACTATCATTGCATAATCAAAAACAACACATTGGGCTAGGGATGTACCTCATCCATTAAGCCCTGGGTTCAATTCTGAGGTGGGGGCAGGGCACTCAACAAGTTGAGTTCAGAAGTAGCTATGTTGTCTTTTATTAAGTAAAGACACTTAAAAGTCACAAAAGTTTAGGACAATATCATTTGCTTACCTTTTTTTAAAATTACAGTTATTATTCATAAAACCTGGTAGCAAATAATGAGGTTCCTAGTTTAAGAAATTAACAAGTAAATTTTTAAAAATTTCTCATTTTAGTTCATATTTTGGCAAGTATCTATAGATACAACCAGCATAAATGAAAGTTCTTTGAAGTTTCAATACTTTTTTTTTAAGAGTTTAAGAGGATATGAAGACCAACTAGGCTTGAGAACTTATGATTCAGTTATGCTCAACTTCTAGCAGTCTACAGGAAGAAAAGGAGCAGACCTAACTTTGCACATAGGCTAAAATCAATTACATAAAATACTACATAAACAAAACCCTTGAACGCAACAATAGCAACTGCTTAGTACATCTAGAATGTGATACTACTGGCTTTTTGAAACAAACTCCTAAGACTTTTTGTTGTTGTTGTTTTCTGAGATAGGGTTTTGTTTTGCTATGCAGTTCTGGCTGGCCTTGACCTCACTTTGTAGTCCAGGCTGGCCTTGAACTCATGATCCTCCCGCCTGGGCCTCCCAAGTGCTGGGATTGCAGGCCTGCCCTACAAAGCCTGGCAAACTTTTTAAAGATGAGATTTACAATCTATTGAAGAGGGGAAGTAAAAGGTTAGCTGAGCATAGAAGTGCACTCCTGTCATCCCAGCCCTATAGAGGGTGAAGCATGAGGTCCTCTAGGAGTACAAAGCCAGCCTGGGCTACAAAGTGAGCTCAAGGCCAGTCTTAACTACACAGTGAGACCCTGTCTCAAAACAATAACAACAAAGACCCAAATAAAACAAAGCAAAAATGTACAAGGATACTTTCATACTTTTTTAAAAAGGGCATCAACCAAACAATAAATGCTACTGTTATTGTTAAAAATAATTAAGGCAGGGGGCTGAGGAGATGGCTCAGTAGAATAAGCGCTTCCCAAGCAAGCCCAAGGATCTGAGTTCAATCCCCAGTTGGGGGGGGGGATTCATTTATAGGGGCTGGGGAGATGGCTCAGTAGAATAAGTGCTTCCCCGGCAAACGCAAGGATCTGAGTTCAATCTCCGGTTCCGGGAAAAAAAAAAAAAAAAAAATCATTTATAGGGGCTGGGGAGGTAGCTCAGTAGAATAAGCGCTTCCCTGGCAAGCACAAGGGCCTGAGTTCAATCCCCGGTTCTGCCAAAAAATAATAATAATAATAATAATAATAATTAAGGCAGCCTCATAGAGAACTCTGAACTAAGGCATGGAAAAAAAAATCCACATTCTAGACACTATTTGGTCATTGAACATCTTTGGGGTTTTTTATGTTATTCAACCTCTCTGAACTACCAGAAAGTATCTGAGATCCTTACCTAAATCTCTGACAAAATGAACTATGGGATCTCAAAGCTGTTCAAGATCTTTGCAACATTCATATAAAGTAAAACAGTGGTATCATGAAAACTGTGCAACTCTAAATCATATTATTTATAAAATTCTGACCCAACCTACTAAACAGCTCATTTTATTCTTTCTTCTTAAAATTAGTTTGGGTTCTACGTAATGTTCCCTGTAGCAAGAGAGTTGTTCCTGAATGGTACTGTATTTGGAAGAAAAATATTTTGGGTTTTTTTTTTCTTTTTTTTCCATAATTTTATTGAGAAACAAATAGCAATGAGACAGTTCCAAACCAAATTGGTAGGGCAGTTTCAATAGTTAACACACTGCATACATTCTTCCTAGTGGTTAACTGCTGTACGAAGAAAAATATTTTGGCCTATCCTGAAAAGTAAAGTAAAGAGCAAAAGAGAGTAAGCCCGACTGTATAATGTTCTGACTGTATAATGTTCCATGTGCAGGAAGCCCTTCTAAAGCCCTTGATAAGACCACTGAGGAGGTTAAAACTAAAAAAAGAAAACGAGTGGGTGGAAGAGAAAAGGACTCAAAACTACAAAGTAACCATGGATTTACACAAGGAGCACAAAATACCGAAAATGTATGCTCTGTTCTAAACTAGCCCAGTAAAAATCTAAGGTTCTTCCTGGATGTCCAGCTTTCACCCACTTTACTGCTCATGAAAGAACCAGCTGGAATGAACGATGGAAAATTATATTCCAACTTGTCAGTTTTGTTCCTTGTTAGGAAGTCCATTAACATCCTAAAGACTATGATGAGATAAACATTGCTCTAAATTAAACTTGGATAATACTGAAGAGAGATCTCTTCAGTTACAGTATACCAAAAAACCAGGTAATTAAAGGACCTTTCACCTTAGCCTCAATGTGTATTTTAACATCTAGTATCCAATCACTTCTCTTCCCTTAAATATAAATAATGTCTATGGTGGTGTCTCTGGTAAAGGGTTGCACATCATAGCTCTCCACTAGGGATAATCATGCTCAATATCATGAAACTAAATGTACAGGTTGGGATTTAGTTTTGAATCTGAAAAAGTATGCAAACATTTTGTACTTGGAACACAGCATAAATATAAGAACTTAGTTGTCTTGAACTGTATATCCATGTAACATGTGGGTTTCAGTCTTCACATCTTTAAAGTGAGGAATCTATTTAATTTCTACAGTCTTTACTTAAAAATGGTTAATTCTACAATTATTGAAAAAAAGGCAGTGATTAGGGGAGGAGACAAATATGAAATACATCAAGACTGTGTAGACAGCTCAGGAGCAACACAGAGTCGATCTAGTCTCTCTCTGGCCTAGGAACCCTGGAGGCATTGAACTGCAGTCCACACTGTGGTCAGTCAAGAGTACTAGCCCCTCAGGCTGCGTCCCCTGGTTTATTTCCAGCGGCCAACTGAAAAGGGGCCTCCACTTACCCCTTCTGACCCTGCAACTCCTGTCTTCACTCGGCGAAGACCCTGCCACCCAGCACGCATTGCTAGTATCTGTCAACCACTGGACACCTCTGTGCACCCATCACCCAAACACCCAGTAAGTTTTCCACAAACGTGGGTTGCCTAGAATGCAACTGCAAGGCCTGGGGAAGCTGCAAGGGACTCAGCCATTAGGCGTTCTGTGTGCAAAGCAGGCGAAGGAAGCGCGCTCTCCCACCATCCCTGACCTGCTAACCCTTCAAACTCGTGCTCCTCCCCACGCTCTGGCGAGCGAGCGACACGTGGCTCTACGGGCTGCCCAGACCAGCCGCCGCCGCGGGCGGCGAGGGGCCGTGCGGGGAGCAGCAGGGCCACTTACCTGGGGAACCTCTGCTTCAGCTTCCTCAGGCTCTGCCTGGTGGGCGGTACGGACACTAGGCACTGGGCTATCTCGTCGTACTGGGCTTTGGTCAGAATCATGTTGGGCCAAGGACCGGCGGTGACAGGGTCAGGGAAAAGCCCGCCGGGGCTGGAGCAGCCCTGGGGCGGGCGGGCGAGGGGCGTGGGCAAGGAGAGGCACGTCTGGGTCCCTGACTCCCTTAGTCTGTCCCCCTAGAAGCACCTTCCTAGCCGCACAGGCGTGACGGAGACACTCAGGGTCCCGAGCACCCCCGGGAACCACCGTGGCGTGGCGGGGGCGGGCCGTAGTGCGCGCTGCCCGACCGGTGTGTACTGAGCAGCCGCAGAGGGCCCGGCTGAAGGCGTCGGGCGCCATGTCAGGTAAGGGCACGCCAACCAGGAAGCGGCGGCGGGCCGGCCGGGTCGGGGGCGCCGGCGTCTGCGCGGCGGTGCCCCGCGGCCTCGCCCACCCGGGATGGGCCGAGGCGCTCGTGTGTTCCCCCTCCGCCCGCTGCTGGGAGCCAGGAAGGCCCAGCGCGCGCCTGGGGCCAGGGTCACGGGGTCGCCCGCCAGCTTCAGCGTCAGCTCCAGCCCCGACAGCCTCTGCCGCAGCGCGGGATTCGAACGTGTGCCGGCGCGCGCGCTTTCGGGCGGCTCGGGCGGGGTCGCGCGGGTGGCCCGCGGCGGGGCTGCTGCGGGCGCTGCGCGCCTCGGAACCGCGCTTTCCGCCTTGGGACAAGCAACCAACAGTAAAGAATATCACTTTCATTCCCTACAGTTGGATGCCCCAGGACCTAAAGCAACACCCTAGCGCTCCGAAAAATAGACGCCAGTGAATGTTTGCAGAAAGGAAGCACGGAGTCAGTCTTTGGTTTTCTACGTGTGCGAATGGGTTTCAGCTCTCCTCAGGCAATTTATCAGCCCCTCCTTTAATTCCCTTTTTAAAAAAATCCCTTTGATTCTTAATAGTCCCTTATGTTTCTTTTCTTCAAATCTTAATATTTTAAGTAAAAAAGGAAGAAAAAATGGTTAGGTCATCGAGAACGTGTAAAGTGGTTTTAAAATTTTTTCATATGACTGAAGCCTGGGTTGGAAGTGTAATTTAGATATTCTTCCTCGGATAAATTCCTTAATCCTTAAAAGCTTTGATTAGTGTGTTTTATAAAATTAAATTTTAATCCACGGAGCTGTTTTTAAGATTAAATAGAGTAGTTCAAGTAAAGGATTACATGGTGTCCAGCAAATAGTCCGTTTATAAAATAAATAAGCCACTTGACAACAATGGACAGGGTGTTGACTCGATACTGTTTTAGGAGCTCTGCAGGTGGACTTAATCCTCATAACTTCCTGTGAGGCAGACTCTATTTCCATTATCATCTCTCTCCTCTCTTGTAGTGACTGAACTAAAGTATGAAAGGTTAAAGAGCTTCCCAGTACTTGTCCTGAGAATGAGTATCAGGGCAAAGCTTTAAACTCCTGAAATTTGGTTCCAGAGTCCCTGGTCTTGCTAACTCTCAGTAATGTTTAATTACTACATCAAATTGTCACACCCTCCTAAGCCAAAGATCCGCGTTCTTTTTGTTTTTGTGTCTTTAGGAAATAGTCTACATTTCAAAGATTCTTATAGTTGGGATTTCTAGAAAATGTTGTATCGCTCTATTTTCTCAAAGTGCAAGAACAACAGTGGCTTTTAAATTCAGCAGCCATCATTCTTGTCTGAATATTTACATCAGAATGTTTTCTTCCCATATGCTTTGCATCTATCTCTGGTTGTGTGACATTAGTACATAACTATTTATTTATGGCAGCATGGCCTGGAGTTGCCACTTGGCTAGTCTGTTGCTGACCCTGCCATGACTTTCACATGAAAGCTAGCTGACAATAAGCAGGCACCACGCAATTCCCCCGTTCCTTTACCCGTTCTCAACTTCACTCTTTCCAATTCTTGGCCGTCAGACTTTTATAGAAAACATCAGTTTAAGGAGGTTTGCACCAGCTCTTTTTATAGCGATTCTGCTTTCTGGCTCTTGTCCTGTGTTCACCCTCACAACCCTTAAGGAAAATGCCAGGTTTGTTTTTCTGTTTTTATTTTTAACAGGTTGCCAGTCTACTATTTTGACTCAAATCCAGTAGGTAGTTGTAGAATTGGTGCTGGAAGAAAAGTGGAGGTATAATCTTCATTAGCATTAACTGTGGTGTTATTTACTACACACAAAAATAGAAGCAGAACAAAAATGCTTTGTTATATAATTGGTTTCTTTTTTTTTTTTTTCTTATAATGTGAAGTTGTTGTCATTAATAGGTTTCTCGGAGGCATCCTTTCTCCCTCCCTTACCTCCTCCACCCTGCTGCCATCTCTCATCTCACCCTAAGCTCCTCATCGGCTATTACTTTTAGAGATTTCCAAATCTGCCAGCCACCAGTACCATCTCCCTGCTACATGCAGAAGGGTTGTGAAATACAAACACCAAACTAAAAACCAAGAAAACCAGTCTACCTATTTAAACCTATTAAAATTGGCCACAAATGTGTTATCTTGAGCTACTGACAGCCTCTGTCATTCTAAATGTCTTCATCTTACACAATAAAATGTTACTGTCTCATCTGAAAAGGGGAAAAAAATCTGAAAATATGGGAAAGGTATAGGAAATTACCCCAAGAATATATGCTAAAGGGGGACTAGTACAGCTCCCCAGGAGTAACTGTCACTGACAGACTGCTACAAAATTCCTTTCTGCCAGTTCGTGGACCACATGAATATTGAACAATTTTAAAGGAATATGGAGTTCAGGGAAGCATCAGGTCATTCCAAGAAGGCTGCCCACACAAGGACTAAACATAAGAATGAGCCAAGTCACATGCCTAAGAAAGTTATTCATACTAAAGCAAAAGTTTCAAGTAGCATGAAGAGGGTTAAGGAATGTCTGACTTTGGAAAGAGTCACGTTTTCAAACCAATGCCTATTTTAAAACAAATACTGAAGGATTATTATTATTCTATTGTGAAGTCTGATTCTATTCAAGGAGGCTCTGTTAAAGTTACTGATAATTTTAAAGAAGTTAGTGAGGTATACAAAGTACATAAAGAAAAGTGAGCCCATAGTATTTGGCCACCTATTATGGACAAACATTATCTCATTATACATTATCTAAGTTAATCTTCATAATTGCACTATGTAGTAGATTTTACAGCCCTGATTTACAGATTAGAAAACAGACTCAAATACAGGAAGGATTCACCTGAAGGGTCTAGCAACTAAACACAAAACCCCGAGTTAAACCCATGTTAGTTGAATTATAAAGCTTCATATTCTCTATTGCACTATACTGTAATTAAAAAATGAATTGAAAACTTTTTTGAATCATGCTCTATTAAGCACTTATTCTTGGGAATGACCACCTACTTTCTTTGGCCATCAAGTTGATAGTTGAAAGGGTAGAGATCTTTAATTTTGAAATTTAATCAAAAGACCATTAAAAAATTGTTTCACTATCTTGACAAGAAAAGATGGCATGCGTTTGTATTTACACTATAAGATAGCACTTTAAGTGACAGCTCTTATTGAAGCAAAGTTTCAGTCTGTGTGACAGGTCATTTTACCCTGTCCTCAAAATAATAAAAACTTCTAGTAATAATAAAGTCCAAAATACTTTAGCTGTTGAGGCCTGCAGAAATTTAACAGCTTTAGGAAAGCAAAAGAAACATACTGAAAAAGGTCCATGCTATGATGCTGAAGTAACTACACTCAAAGGTGAAGGCAGATCAAAAATCAAATGTGGGTTCCCTCACACAAGTCAGTGCTAAATGAACCCTTAGGGTGAGATCAGGCAGCCTGATTCTAGAGGAAGGTTACATGTTGATGGACCATTCACCGAGGGGCTATCACAGACAGGAACTGTGTCGTAGGGTCCTGTAACTCAGAATGGCATCTCAAGACTTTTTTATTTAGCAATAGTGCAAACTAATGTTGAGCAGGCTACTTCCACAGGCAGGAACTTGAAGAAAGAAGGAACAGGAAGAATATATGTTGCTTTCTTCACATTTCAAGGGTCTTTCCTTAATTCTTATTTCTAGCCCTAATGATCAGAGGTTGTTGTTAAAACTGTGTTCCAGGTGAGAAAAATAATGTATATAAAGGTGGTTTCCATTTACTTTATCAGTTATACAACATTCTAAAATAGTGTTTCTCAAACGACTGGTGCTGAGAGCCTAGTTTTCCCTCAGTTTGTCATGGAGAAATTAGCAAAGTAAGATACCAAAAAATTAATTAACCAAAAATGAAATTTAAAAAAAAAAAAAAAGCAGGCATGATGGTACGTTGCTATAAATCCAACACTCTCTGAGGCTAAGGTCATAAGTTTGAGTAACATACACACACACACACACACACACACACATACACAAACGAGACGAAGACATAAAAGCCAGCAATTTCTTACTTTGAGACCCAATGGAATACAATTACCCCATCAAATTAAAATGAGCTGTCCTAACTGTTTTCAATTTCTACGTGAAGACCTGTAACAGAGCCAGTGATGAGGGCACATATATGGAATCACAGCTACTCAGTAGAGGGAGAAAGATCGCAGGTTTGAAGTTAGCCAGGGCAAGGTAGTGACCCTGCCTCAAAATCAAACTTTCTTGAAGTTCGGGAGAGGGAAGGGACTGTGGATACACCTCTGAGGTAGAGCCCTTGCTTAGCATGCTCAAGGTTATTAAACTCAAGTTCAACCCAAAGTAAAAGAAAGATAAGGGGAAGGGAGATTATTTAAGGGGGAGGGTGAGGAGACCGATAGAGCAGGGGAGATGTTATAAAGGTGTATTACCTGTTTCTTTTAGACGTCTATGCATCAACCATCATTACTCTTAGCATGTCTCTACTGCATTGAACTCTTTTTGAATGATATGTAATTATTAAGATCAATCATGTGGACAGGTGATTTAATTCGTAGTATATAAAGTTAGAACAATGCAGGAGTGTTTTTTTTGCATGAAACCCAATTTCTTAAGATCATAAAGGTATGAGTTGGAATTCATATACTTCTGTTCTGAATCACCCTCACACCACCATTGGTCCGTGACAAAGGTTATTAATTGACATTTATGGGGTTACTGTCATCACCTTTGAGAAGAATAAGAAAAAAGTAGCTTTTTTTTTTTTTAAATAGGAACAGTCTCTATTAGGTATTTGTGTGTTGTAGCAGAGGGAGATAGGTGAGCATGGGTGTTGAGGAAGGATGGAAACCTCTTACATTTTCTCCTCAGGTTCATCAGGGACTTGTGGATTGTTTGCAGGCATTTGTTTCCCCCTTTCATTCAGGACTAAACCTCAGATGTAATTTCTGCAGTTGTCAATCACTCGTCTAGTCCCAAAGACCATTCTGCAAGAATGCATCACATTCTGAGGGTTTTCTCACATTTATAAATTCAGGGATTGAGAGGAGCAGTGCTGGTGGGTAGAAAGTGTCTATTGGAGGCGGGGGTAGGAGAAATGAGAAGCAGGGAAACCAGTCTGTCCTTAATGAGCGCTGCTTTCAACATAAGCGAGAGTTTGAAGCATATGTCAGATGATTAGCTCTAAGACTCTTTATTTAAAAAATTACTCTCTTTTGCCATCCCACTAGGTTAGACTTTTACAAGAGCAGGTAAAATGCCAGTCATGATGTGTATCACTTTCCTTATCTATGATTGATAGGGTTAAGGGAAGGCATTCTTTCTGAGATAACTACAGCAGTTATTATAATGTTAATATTAGGCACCTTTTTAAAGAAAATTCAAGCATGTAATTATCTAATGAATTGCCATCAGAAAATTGATAACTGGCTCATCATGCCCTCTTGGTGTATGGGGAAACTAAAATACAAATAGCCTTGGAACTTCAACCAGTTCCTTTATATTTTATGTTTAAGTGTAAAGTCATACAAAATATACCAATTGAGAACTTTTTTTCTTGAGATCATCGAAGAAATATCTTTCTTGGAGCCAGCAAGAAATGAAGGAAAGAACAGAGACTATAAATCACCCTAAGTCCCAACACCCAAAAGCCATCATTGTAAACACTTTGATGTTATACTTCCAGTCATTTTTTTTTTTTTCGTAGTTCAGGAAACATTTTTTATTTTATCATATTTAACAGTTAGTAGATTATAAGTAGTCACTGAGCACAAACTCTAGAAAAGAATAAACTCATACACTTTGTGGTAATGATTGCTGGCAACTTGTATTTATAACTTGAATTTTGTTTGAAATATTTTAGATATTATAATGAAAAATTATAATTTCTATGGAACTTTGGGTTTTTTCCTTGATTTACCGTGATTATATTTTGTTTTTCATAAATAATGCAAATAAAATATTGGCAGTTTAGATATTGTGGTGTGTTTCTGTTAGTCATGTTGGGGTGCCTGCCCCGTAGCTCAGTTCTTTAAGTGCTGCTTCAACAAAGCAATCAGGCTCAGGTTGCTGTGGTTCGATCCCCACAACTCAAGCCAGCCAAACCTGCCCTAAAGGCATTCGGAGCAAAAAACAAAAAACAAAACAAAACCCTTCTGCTTTTGGGGGCCGGGGAAATGGCTCAGTGGAATAAGCGCTTCCCTGGCAAGTGCAAGAACCTGAGTTCAATCCCCAGTTCTGCCAAAAAAAAAGAAAAAGAAAAATCTTGTAGTTCTGTTAGTCATGTGTAGTGGTTCTTTCACTTTATTTACCAAAATAAACATTGTCAATAAAATAGCCACTTAGTTATTATTTGGTCTAATCCAGCATAATTGAAGTATAAATGTTACGTGACTTAATATTTGAATGTCTTCTAGCTTCTCAGTGATGTATTTCAGAAGGAAAACTATGTTAAAAGAAAAGTGGTACAAACAAAGAATAAATTGCAAAGAAAGGAAAAGAAAACTCATTATAAACTAACAAAAACTGAGGTGAGAAACAATATCAAAAAGAAATGTTGCATTTACAATTTATTCACATAAGTGAAAAAGAATCAATCTAGTTTAATTTTAGGTGCTGTTTATATTCCTAATTGTTTGCATAAATGGCCAGCAAGAGTGTGAGGGACTGTGCACACCTGCTCACAGTCTCTGTGTCTTTCCACTGGTCCACTCTGTCAGGACCTCACCCCTCATCATATCCTTCCTGTCATTATTTATCTTTTTTCTTTACATAAAGAAAATCAAACTGTATTTACAGATTGGTTCCAGTCCTGTTTAATTTGTGTTACATTTTGAGCAAGACACCCTTGTCAATCCTTGATAGTTTTTATCCTAGTTTCACAGGAAGAGTAGAGTTGTAAGTAGGTTTTTGACATTAAGAGATGGACTCTCCCAATGCAGTCCTTAAAATTAGGTCATTGACATAGCTATCAAGAGGTTGGGCCAGTCTTCAGTTGTATCCTATTCAGTGTGGGAAGAATGCAATGAATCCCCAAAACCCCCACAAGAAGGTGGAGTTTCAGCAACTGATGGCCAGGCTTTCCTGGGCATTCCATTTACAGAGATCATGTCAGTGAGCCTCCAAGCACATGGGCTTTCTGTCAGTCAGCATATTGACAGAGGATGCAATGCATATTTTTTAGCATGACTATGAGTTATATCTGAGCATTCAGATTAGTTACAGCCTTGATGCAGAAAGCAAATGTTTCACATGGTCCTAAGGACATCACATGGAATGCCAACCCTTATGCCAAAAGAGCTTGAGTTTCCATTTTACTTTCCAACAACACTAAGAACCTTAAGTTGGCAAGAAGATGAGAACAATTTAAAGTAATGCTGTGGGCAGGGAGTAGCAGAGGTGAGAGCTTGAATAACAAACTCTGTGCCTACTCTTACACATAGGCATAATTCAGCAAATCTAATTTCACAAAACAACACTTGAATTATTTGTATGGATCGAAATTTTAGAAACATAAATGCTTTTAAAATGCAAAGACCAATGTAATTCATTTATGCCAAATCCTCTGGAGAAAATATGGATGGACATCCACAATAATTCATCCATTCATTATTTATGGAGAAATACCATGTACCAGACATTGATCTAGCCCATGTATGGAGCTCACCAAGACTTCAATGTCAAAGCTTACAATATTCCATAAATTAGATTCATTATTGAAAAAGTACTTTATGTTTCAGTTTAAGACAGGCTAGAACCATAACAAAATACAATACTGGAGCTTAGACTAAATTTTGTACCAGAAAGGAAAAAGTGCAGTTTTGGACATTATCAGATGAAATGACCAAAAGAGAACCCCTGTGATAGAGCAGGTCTTAAATTGTTTAAAATATATGAAATGTAAATAATCTCCCAATTGTTAGGAAAAATACACTGAAGTATTTGGAGCTTATGATCCATGCTGTATATATGTTGCCCTAAACAACACAGGAGGAAAACCAAAGAAAAGTTAGCAAAAGAGTGCATGATAAATTAAATATAAACAAACATTAACAACAAGTGGATCTTGAAACAGGACACAGGGGCACTTTTGTACTCTTTATTTTGAAACATTTTGGTAGGTTTCAAATGATTTCCAAACAAAAAGTTCTTTAAAACCTATTTGTAAAATGTGTGCAAACATAATGTCCTTAAATCAAATGACACATTCCCTTCTATCACACAGGATTTATAGACATTTGCTTAACATGCTGATTTTCTCAGCACCTTAGAAATGATCTTGCCTTGCATGATTGAGACTGATGACGTCGTGAAGCAAAACTTCCAAAATTTCTCCACCCATCTCACCCCAAATATGGGCCATACGTGTCTCTTGTTTCATCCAAGTATTAGTGATTTCTGACAATATAAGAGCTATATTATTTTTGTATAATTATGTCACTCATACACAACGGTAATTCATTAATAAGACAACACCCTGACATTCTCAGTTATCCGATATAAGTGGGGAATATGACAGGTAATCCCTTTAAACAATCCTTATTTTTCTTAGAACTGCAGCACTTGGGAGGCTGAAGCAGAGGGACCACGAATTGAAGACCAGCCTGGGCTACACAGTGAAACCTGGTCTCAAACAAAACAAAAATAGTTTAAATACTGCATAATTTCTCTTATTATATAAATACAATATACATAATTTCTCTAAAATATAAATACAAAGCAAAATAAAGGATAGATAATAGGAAGTAGGGAGACCTATTTTCTTTTTTTCAAATAGGACGGGGAACAAACGATGGAGGAAAGAGGGAAAGGAGAAAGTTTTTTTTTAAAAAATGAAAAAAAAAAACCAAACCCAAAACAATGGAAGTAGAGCTTTCTACTGGGTAATGGATTAAGACATGGAGGGAGCAGAGAGAGATAGAAAGGGGAAGGGTCTCGCCTCCAAAAGAATTAAGATTTTTTCCAGACATGTACAATCTCTCCATGATAAATGTAATTGTTGTGTACTAATAAAAATACACAAAAACAATAAAATAATGGAGGAAACAAAACACCTCCTAAAGAAAAAACAAAAACAACACAAAACCCCAAACACCCCAGAAACCTTCCTCCCTTTCTCCTTCTCATTTCTCTGTGTTCCCTCCCTGCCACCTTCCCTTTCTCCCTCACAGTGTCTTGCAGCTTTCCCAGCCTCTCCCTGCTCTCTGTTTCTGCTTCTTCACAGGTGTTGACCCCAACAAATCTCTTGCATGTCAAAACTGGTCTTGGCCTCTGCTTTTCAGAGGCCCAAGACTAGTGCATTCCCCTATCTTCAAAAGCATCCATGATGAACTAGAGGTTACACTTGCTTTTCTTATGAGATATGACTGTTTCCCAAGAGTTCATCAGTAGTACACCCAAAATTAGCTCTGGTGAAGGCAGGCTGATATACTATTTATAAGTCTGGGCTTTGAAGTAAAAAAGACACAGTTGAAACAATTCGTTGGATGATCTTAATAGTGGAATCAAATCCCTGCTGCAGTGGTACACATACTACAAAGTAATAGAAACAGAATTGTGGGTTTTTCTGCGCCCCATTTTTATAGGCACTATGCAGACTTTCCATATTTCTGAAGAAAGAAAAGAAGCAAAATGCCAACATCCTTGCTTGTATCTATTTGCTTTCCCAAGGAGATAAATTTATAACCGGATGATCTAAATCAGATTTTGGAGATTCCTATAAATCTCCAGGTTTGCATTTGCTAGTACTCTCTTGGATTCCTATAAACAACTGATCTCATTATTTTTGTTCTCCTTTTAAAAATAACTCATTTCATTCTTGCTATTTACTCAGTGCATAATAAAAAAAAAATGTCTTCATTTTGGGTTTGAGAGCCAGGTGTCTACTTGGGTACCATGCACATCCAGCTCTACACCCCAAGAATATCTCAGACACAACTTTTTAAAAAATATTTTTAGCAATAAAGCATTTTCTTTTATTTTTTGGTAGGACAGTTTCAATAATTAACACATTGCATGCATTCTTCCTAGTGGTTAATTGCTGTACAAGATACATACTTGATATCCTATTTACAAATGCCATTAGAACAAATCCCTCTATTCATTGAGAGAATGTAACTATATATCTATCCTAACCACTTTGAATACACAGACACAAAATGGACATTCATCTGTATCCCTTTTTTGTTAAGTTCCATCATTTAAATATTATAGGTGTGTAAACTCAGCAAAATATTCTTGTTTTTTAATTTTTTTCCCATAATTTTATTGAGAAACAAATAGCAATGAGACAGTTTCAAATCAAATTGGTAGGACAGTTTCAATAACTAACACACTGCATACATTCTTCCTAGTGGTTAATTGCTGTACAAAATGCGGACATGATATCATATTTACAAACACCATTAGAACAAATCATTCTATTCATTAAGAGAATGTAACTATATATCTATCCTAACCACTTTGA
>NW_004524742.1:1517926-1518861 GCF_000260255.1 Octodon degus
GGTTAGGATAGATATATAGTTACATTCTCTTAATGAATAGAGTGATTTGTTGTAATGGTGTTTGTAAATAGGATATCATGTCCGCATCTTGTACAACAATTAACCACTAAGCAGAATGTATGTAATGTGCAATTATTGAAACTGTCCTACCAATTTGATTTGAAACTGTCTCATTGCTATTTGTTTATCAATAAAATTATGGGAAAAAATTAAGATTAAGCAATATTGGGAAATTAAATACTAATTAATTAAAAATTAAATGTTTCAAAACAATTGAACTAGGACAAACTTTTCATGATATTAAAAAAGTACTAGAAATAAAACATAAGATAAATACTGGAATGGCTAACAAATGACCAGCACTTCTAACAGTTTGGGGATAGGATATCGCACAAATTTCTAATGTGTTTTGGACATGCATAATGTTCATGACAGTTACTGGTGGCTAGGAATTACTTGTGGGACTGAACTGTTATTTCTTTTAAATTTACCATTTATACCCAGATGGATTCATCACCCATAGGGTGCAGGAGAAGTCCATTTGTAGAGTGTGCTGGTTGAAATATTTTGCTGCTGTACACAAAAGAATAACTTAAAGACTACTGTTGCATACCTCTTATTGTCCTGTGTTTAATTGTTTGCCCTGTTTGGTGGGTTCTCATTCATGGAGTTGTGATCATTTTCCTCCCTCTCTAGAACATCATTTAGTAGTCTGTGTAGGCTTGGCTTTGTCATCATGAAATTCTTAATCTGTTCTTTGTCATAGAAGTATTTCACTTCTCCATTGTGCTTGAAAGATAGTTTTGCAGGGTATATCAGTCTGGGCTGCAATTTGTTTTCTTCCAAGACTTGAAGTACTTTGCTCCATGCTCTTCTTGACTTGATGGTTTGTGAAGAGAAATCTGCCATTATTCTGATTGGTTTTCCTTTATTTT
>NW_004524742.1:1518961-1526749 GCF_000260255.1 Octodon degus
GGTCTATTTTGTTGCCAGTACCATGCTGATTTTATCACAGTAGCCTTGTAGTATAATTTCAAGTCAGGAATTGTAATGTCTCCTGCCTTGTCTTTATTGCCCAGAATTGCCTTTGCTATTCTAGGTCTTCTGGTTCCAGATAAATTTTAGGAATGATTTCTCAACCTCTGAGAGGTATGTCGGTGGTAGTCTGATAGGAATTGCATTAAATCTGTACAGCAATTTTGGAAGTATGGCCATCTTTACAATGTTGGTTCTTCCTATCCAGGAGCATAGAATATCTTTCTATTTTCTGAAATCCTCTAGCTTCTTGGTGGAGTTTTTTGGTTTTTCCAAGTAAAGTATCATGTCATCTGCAAATAAAGATAATTTAACTTCTTATTTACCTATTCTTATTCCTGTTATTTCTTTCTCTTGTCTAATGGCTGTAGCTAATGATTCCAGAACTATATTGAATAGGAGTGGTGATAGAGGACATCATTGTCTTGTACCAGATCTAAGAGTAAAAGATTTCAGTTTTTCTCCATTTAGGATTATGTTAGCTGTTGGATTTTCATAAATGGCTTTTACCAGATTGAAGTAGAGGCCGTCTATTCCAATTTTCTTTAGGACTTTGAATATGAATGAGTGTTGGACTTTGTCAAAACCCTTTTCTGCATCAATGGCACAACTTTTTTAAAAAATGAGTTTATTTTATATTTCATAGCCTGTTTCTTTCTTTTTTATTATTTTACTAGGTTATAGGGTATGAGAATCTTTAATGTCAGTAGATAATGTAAGAGGGGTTTCACAGTGGTGGATTTATCATCTCAGCAGCAGAATTGAGAATTCCAGCTGTAGGCTATTAGTGGCAGTTCTAATTTGATTAATTTTGTCACTGTGTTATACTATTTGCTCTTCTCTGATAGCTAGAGCACATTTCTTGTCATAGCCTGTTTCTTTTCTTTTCTTTTCTTTTTTTTGGATAGAGGCAATGACACCTATCTTGTCTCTATAACCAGTAGTAATATCTGGCCACTTTTTAGGTCCTGCCTTTCTTTATTCAATAAGTCACTCAATGATATTCCTGCTACTCTGTCTACTAAAGTCCTCTATGTGGTAGCCAAGATGATTTTTCTAAAAATACAAACATGAGTAATTTTGAGATGCCCTTGTGTGTTTTTCAGGCTTCGTTTCTTTTGGTATATCCTTATAAAACCTACACACATTCAAGTGCACAAATGACAGATTTCATTTATTAATTATGTATCACCTACTAAGCACCAGGAGGGGTCCTTCAGAGATGAAGAGATGCTATCATTTTAGATAAGAAAAATTAGAAATGTTCAGTAGCCTTTTTGACATCATAAAACTGACAAAGTACAGGGAGAGACCAAATCTTTTTTTACTTAAAGATGATCCTTTTGAAAAAGTTAAGGTATAATATCCATGCTACAAAAATACAGTTCTTTAGTGAACAGTTGATAATTTAAGCAAATATATACACCCCAATAATAGCATCTAGCTCTTTTTTTCTTAATTTATGTATTTGTTACAGGGTCTCACTATGCAGCTCAGACTTGTAGTGATCCTCCTGTTTTCAGCCTCCCCGGCACGGGAATTACAGCCCTGCACCACAAGGCCCTGACTCAATTTGCCCTTTGGTGGGGGTGGAACCAGCACGGCATGTGGTACTGGGGATTGAACCTCCAGTCTGTTCCCTGCACTTGCCTAAGCAGGCACTTAGTTGGCTAAGCTATCTCACTGGCCCTCATATAACTCTTTTATCATCACTCAAACTATCCTTCTAATTTAGAAAAATTGGCTTATAATTTATATATAGCAACTGTACAGTTTTAAACACATGATTGTTAAAGATTGTTGCCTTAAGCTTCTATTTTTCATTCTGACATTCCACTTTGTTGTTTAATGCCATTATTCCAGGAATCAGACATTTTCTTCTGATGAGACACCCTTATTCCTTCTGATGAGATCTACTCATTAGCCAAGTGTCAAGGAGGTTTTTAATTAGTTTCCTTAATTTTGTGTTTCACTGTTTTGTTTTATTTTTTGCAGTACCAATGGCATCACTGTGGCTAGGCAAGTGCTCTACCTCTTAATTTTATCCCCAACTGTCAGTTCTGATACTGTTCCATTTCTTTACCTCTCATAGCTCAAACCCCAACCTTAGCTAAATTTTCTCAAATGCCTCTAGTGACTGTCATTTCATTTCAGTGATTTACTTATTAATCACTCTCATTGCAGTCTAGTGACTAGGTTGTGCACACAACTTCTTATTTATAGACATTACTTTTCAACTGATCTTATATTGACCATATAGTGCTCAAAACATTTGTTGAATAAACACATACATGAAGCTAAAGTCATTGGCCAGTGGCTTGTATGTGATGTGTGAAGTTTAGATTTTATGCCATGGGAACAAAGATCTGCTAAAGGTTTTTCAAAAAGAAATGCCATGACTTGGTCTGTGTTTTAGGAAGTTAACTGATGGCAAGCTAAAGGCTATTGAAGAATGCTGAAAACAGTAGTTACAGGAAATTGACCTGAAAAATCATTGTAGAAATGCATGAAAGGCAACATATGGATTAAATGAATTAAATTACAATGCAGATGCCCAAATTCCCAAATAATTTCCAAGAATTTCTTTTCTTTTCTTTCTTTCTTTCTTTTTTTCTTTTTAGCAGAACCAGGGATTGAACTCAGGCCCTGGTGCTTGCCAGGGAAGCGCTTATTCTACTGAGCCATCTCCCTGGCCCCTCCGAGAATTTCTAAGAAGTATTTACCAGACTTAAATGGTGCAAATAAAGGAGGAAAAAATCAAAGATATTCCACAATTTTTGGTTGAGAAAAAATAGGTAGGTATGATGCAAGAAAATTATATAGAAAAGCAGAAAAGTAGGAAATTAATTTTAAGGCACACAGTGTACTATAGATTAGACATGAAACAAATACTACCCATGTTCTCAGAATAATCAGGACTGGAGGTGTGGCATATTCTATGTACTTTTTGCCTCTGATCTTTGCATACCATTTTCTAAATTTTCTCAGTGTCCTAGGATCCTTCCCTATTTTCTTTGCACCTTTGTCCATTGGCTTGAAGCCATGAGAAGCACCAGCTAAAGTTCAAAGGGTACGAAGTGAATTTGGAATATTTATTTCATGAGTCCCTTCTCTTCAGGTCACCATGGGCCAACAGCATCCCTTTTCAGAAGGGCACAGCTCTTGCCCAGTGATCTTTCCTAGGCAACCACTTTATCTATCCTAGCCATACCTGCCTCCCCTCATCCCTTAATGCCTTGGGTCACTGAGAAGATCGTATTAAACATTCCTTTCATGAAGTGTAAATAGTCCCCTTACTAAAATCTCTCCAATTATCCCATATGGAAGTGCCATCTGTTTTCTGCCAGGACCTTGACTGACATGTAAAATGGCACATAAAGTTCTTAAAGACAAAAGAACACTCAAGGAAATCAGGTAGAACAAGAAGCTGTGCAGGAAAGCAAAAGCAGAATTTAAATTACTTACTCAATAAGCTTGTACAAAAATTAGTTTCAAAGGAACCAGGTGGTTGGGATGGGGAACCTAGGAAGAAGATTTCAAGAGTAGTTGTCTTCTTGTTGCTGACACAAAATACCTGATGGCCAAAGTTAAGGAGTAAAGGTATTTAGCTCACAGTTTGTGGAACTTTTAGTTTATAATTGGCTGGCTTCAAGGCAGGGTGGTTTGGCAGAGGGGCAACCATTCAAGGTGGTAGAAGACAGCAAAAACAATCAAGGTAAGAGACAAAGAAGATAAATGGCTCTTCTTTTATTGTAGGCAGGCTACCTGCCCTAGAGCAGGTGGTTGGACTCACACCGTTAATTCAAGCACTGGACTTGAATCAATTGCAAACTCTAGATGCATCCGCATCCAAAAAGTGTGCCCCCCATGACCACTAGAGTCTTTGGGGGACAGTCAGACACAAACCACAAGAGCAGACAACACTTTCAGGTATTATGGGGAAGTCTGCCAGAATGAGCACAGAGGTAGCACCACTGGCACTTAGGATGCCATTAGTGACTTTTATCTAGAGTACTTTGGTATATTGACAATGGGGGCAAGAGGCATGACTGTAGGATTCTGGGAACAAGAGGATGTAAGTGTGGGCTATCACAAATTTGGAAGGAGGAGAAGAATTAAGACAAGATGGTACTACTTTAGAGAATAGTACAGGAAAAGGTTTTTAGAATGCAGAAAATGTATAATTTGTAAAAGCTAGCTCTTGAAAATAACCCAAATATTCATCAACTGAGGAATGCGTAAAAAGATGTAGTATTTAAATTTTTAAAAATTTCATTTGTTTATTACTTATTTGTTTAGTACAGGGCATCACTACACAGCTCAGACTTGCAGTGATCTTCCTGTCTCAGCCTCCCCAGTGCTGGGATTTCAAGTGTGCACCACCCTGCCTGGTTTTGGTGGTCAGCAGGGCACTTTTGGGGCCAGGATGGCATGTGGTACCAGAGATCAAACTTGAGTCCTTGTGCTTTCCAGGCAGGTGCTTAGACTGCCGAGCTATCTCTCTATCCCCAAGATGTGATATTTTTATACAATGGAATACTACTCAGCCACAAAGAAGGATAAACTGGATAACTATCTGCTAAGATAGTTACACTACTAATTTCTCTTAGTTTATTGAAAAGAAAGATCTGTACTAATATTGTTTGCCTAATTAAATACTTATATCTTATACTCTGAATAACTAATTTAGATATAACAATACATAATACATTAGCCATTATTACCCTCCTATTACCTTGTTTTGAAACTTAGGGGTTTTTATTTTCTCTTTAAAATAAAAAAATTTAAAAATGTGAAAACAATGTGACTATGATGTTTAAAGGGAGTACCTTTGGGAGATAAAAATTAGGAAAGCCATCCGCTGGAACCTCCATGATTTACTACTATTAGGTTTATAAGAGGTGAAGGCCCAGAAGACACGCTGTGCACTTCTTGTCTCTTGCCACATGACGCCCTGTGTCACTTGGGTCTCTGTCAGCAAGAAGGCTGTTGCCAAATGCAAGCTTTCAACACTGGACCAAAACCAGGAGCCACAAAAGTAAAATATAAAAACCACTGCTCATTTCTTTATAAAGTCACCAAGCCACAGTTGCTTTGTGTTAGTTACAAAAGGGACGAATAAAGTCAGCTGAGGAAGAACTTCTGCAAAGACAGGGGAGTGGTGAACAGCAGGGGCTCAGCCTGTCCAAGATGCAGAAGCCGGGCACTGTAATATAGCAGCTTCAGAAAGCAAACAAGGACTGAGATGGAGCTCTGGGACTCAAGAAGGATGTAAAGGGAAAGAGAAGAGGCAGACCTCAATGCAGAAAAGGTGGTAAAGCTGCACTTTCTCCCTGCCTCCTGGCTTGCCGTGTGAGAGGAGGACTGAATCTACAGAGACAAGGTGATGGCAGCTGACTCCAGAGGACTATGTGGAGAAACACTGGTGGAACAGAGCAGTGGATGTCGTGAACCACAAAATCCAAGCGTCACCTGGAAAGCAAAGTTGGCCTGATGCCATTTTAGAAAGGGAACAACTGAACCTGGGACTGAAAAGAGTCATGGATTGGACCCCTCTCAGGGCTCCCAACTACTAGTGGAGGCAAAACTGTGGGAGACTTACAGGGTCAGAAATCCAAGGTCAGATTGGTAAGAGATGGCAGAAGTGTTGCCGGTAGAATGTCAGAAATCCAAGGTCAGGTTGGTAAGAGATGGCAAAAGTGTTGCCGGTAGAATGACTCAGGCCCTAACTCCACAAACCAAGGCCAGGATTAGCCTGAACTGTGCAGTTGAAACCACCAGAATTGGTATCCCACTCTAACCTTACTGCAGGCTTGCTGGGACCATTCAGGATCTATCTGGGCTCTGTCTTTTTTTTTTTCCTATGTAAACATTTATTTATTTATTTAGATTTTTAGATAATTATTTCTGGAATGAATACATTGCATGAGATTAATAGATTGCAAATGATAAATAAATTATTTATAAACTTAAATGAATATAACAATAAAAACTGTCCAAAATAAAAATGAAGAAGAAAGAGATCACAGATCAGTATTATAATAGTTCACTCTGTGTCAAAATCAAGAAACTTATATTCATATAATTAGAATTCTCAAAGTAGAAAAGGTCTGGCAATAAATATTTAAAGATTTAAAATTTCTGAATTAAGTTGAACTTATAACACCACATTTCCAAGAGAAATGAACCTTTTGCACAAGAAATTCAAGTAAAATCATACCAAGATACACAAAAATGAAATTGTCCAAAACTTATTGTAAAGAAAAATATCATTAAAGCATATACATAAAAAAATTATCCATGGAAGAACAATTAAATAGCATCTTATTCCACATTAGAAAGAAAGAGGGAAAAAAAGACCAAGAGTGTAAGAAACTAGACTAATGAAAAGACTGAAAGAAAGAAAACAATCTGTCCTCTCTGAATTTTTTAATTAGTAAACATACCTTTGAAAACTAAAAGTAAAATAATTTCCAGTTATACAAATTTGAAATATTCTAATACCTACAGAAGAAGTAGTATATAGGAAATAACAAAGAGCATAATTCAAAAGGCAAGAGAAGTTGCAGTATGTTCCTGGATGAACAATAAAGAGCTCTCAAAATGATAGTTATACAGGACTATATAACATATATATGATTAACCCTTATTTAAAAGGTCATTAAAGATTTCTATGAAATAGTACCAATCTTATGTCAGGTTATACATATATTTTTTCATATATGTGTGTGTATAAAAGACAGGGACAAAGTAATATAAAGTCAATAGAAAATGGAAATATACTTTTCAAAGTTTTTAATACTAGGAGAAAATATCAAGCCATGTCTTTTAAATAGAGTGTAAGTCAAAGATATATATAAATCTCAAAACAAAAATTAAGAGTCCTAGCCCAGGTCCAGTGAGTGTGTGGGAGATCTTCTGGCTACCCTGAGCCTGCAGGACCTACTACTGGTCCAAGCCCAGGTGCAGCATGGGTGAGACATTCTTCCAACCCCCTTGGGACACCCCCCACCACTCTGCAGCACGGCCGCCAACCCACCCGCCGAGTAGGAATTTCTGCCTCGTCCCGGGAACCCCCAGACCAAGTCCTAGCCCTGACCCAGTGAGTATATGGGAGAGCTGCCTCTCCCCCCTACTGCACCTTGTTCCCTCCAGGCTCAGCTCAGGCCTGGCATACAGGCCTGGGTTATAACCTTGCAGCCGCAATCCCTGCAGAGAGTGTAGAGGATAGAACCACCCAGCTAGTCCAGGAGGAGAAAATCTTGCCAAAGGGGCACAACAGGTTAACCCTCAAGGGCAGCAGCAGGAAGGAGCTGAGCACAGCAGACAGACCCAAGCCAGGCACAGCTGGATAAATCCAAACTTTGTAGAACTGCACCTGAACTTTAGTATGTGCTAAGGTTATAACTACAATGAAGATCTACAAAAAAGGTCAGAAGACAGTGCTACACAAAATGACGAGAAGAAACAAAATACAACCTTAGAACCCAGGCCCACCCGTTAAAAGTGGAGGACACTAACACAGAACAAATTGGGAATCACACAGCTGAAAGCAATGAATCAATGGCTTCTGAAAAAAAGAAAAAGCTGCAGAAAGGTATAGAGGAACTCAGATTGGAAATAAAAAGAAATCCCTGAATTAACAACATCTGCACTAAAGAATCAAATGCAGAAACATATGGAGGAAACCCAATGCCCACCCAGAACAAGTGCAGAAGACACAAGCTC
>NW_004524742.1:1533685-1537126 GCF_000260255.1 Octodon degus
TGGGAGAGTTGTGAGGTTCGAACTCCAGCAACCTGAGGCTGACAGCTTTGTGGAAGCAGCCACTTAAAGGACTGAGCTAGGGCCAGGCCCTCTGGTTTTCCTTTAAATGTGATCTGTTTCTTTTCTTTAGCAGCTTTTCGTATGCTGTTCCTGTGCTGAATTTCTGGGATCTTGATTATTATATGTCTGGGTGTAGTTTTAATTGGGTTGATGTTATTTGGAGTACTATATGCTTTGGTTACCTGAATGTCAGATTGTTTCCTCAACTTTGGGAAGTTTTCTATTCTTTCCATCCATATTCTTTTTATATCATTTGTATTCACTCCTTCTTTCTCATTGATGCCTATTAGTCTCACATTGTTCATCTTTGCATCGTCTTGCAGATGTTGAATTATTTTTTCCCGCATCCTAGTTGTTTTTAAGAGATCTTTTTCTTACCTTTTCACTAGCTGCAATGGTGTCTTCAGGATCTGAAAGTCTGTTTTCACTTTCGTTCAAACGATCTTGCCAGCTTGTCATTGAGTGCTATATATATGCTATATAGCACTTTGAGTCTGCTTCATGTATTTTACTTCTTTCCTACATTGCTCTTTCAAGGATTCCATCATTTTTCTGTTCTCTATTTTTTTTTATCAGTATCTTCTTTATTAGCACTTACTACTTCTTTCATTATAATCATTTCTTTTCTTACTTCAGAAATTATTTCTGATCTGATTTCCGCTATACCTTTCTGCAGTTGTTACTTTACTTCAGATGCTATTATTTCAGAGATTTCAGGTGTGTGATTTCCAATTTCTTCCATGCTAGTGTTTTCTGCATTTGTTCTGGGTGGACTCGAGGCCTGAGACTGCGTTTTGTTCCTTCTCTTTGTCATTTTGTATACCTCTGTCTTCTGAGATCCTCCTGGTGGGTGTGGCTTGGGTCTGGCTGCTGTGCTCCACTTCTTCCTGCTGCAGCCCTTGGAGTTGAACCCGCTGTGCCACTCTGGCAAGATGTTCTGCTCCTGAATCAGCTGGGTGGGTCATGCCTCCAGCGTCTTTGTAGGGAGTTCTGCTGAAGGGTTCCATGCTGTGCCTGGGCTCTGGGTTGATTCAGGATCCAGCCCTGGGTTGTCTCACACACTGGGCCTGCGCTCTGGGTTGATTCATGGGCTCCTTCTTCTTTGTTCACTAGAGACAACAGATTGGACATGCCACACACAGAAGTCTCTCTTTTTTGCTCTTTGATTTCATTTTTCTTTTCATTTCTTTTGTTTGTTGTTTTCTTCATGAGTGTGAACATTGTTTTTAGTGGTTTTTTTTTTTTTTTTTTTCGGAATCGGGGTTTGAACTCAGGTCCTTGAACTTGCTAGGCAAGCATTTATTCTACTGAGCCATCTCCCAGCCATGTTTTTAGTTTCTTTTGTTGTGTTATTCTTCTTATTTTTTTTCTTCTTTCTTTCCCTCCTGCTTCAGTCACTACTATGCCAAAGCTTGGGGGATCTTTTGTCCTTTAGCCTTACTTCTAATCTCTTTCTGTTCTTTTATTTCTCTAGTTGCATCTCTTATCTCCTTTTAACTTTTTCCCCATAGGTTATAATTGCTGTATTGAGGGGATGTTTACTATATATAACTATTTGATTTGTTTTAGATTTTGTTATATGATTATAAATCATATACCTGTAATTAGAGGTGGAAAATTAAAGTTACAATAAATAGTTCATCATTTTCTAGACTGTGATTGATGCTTTTGTTATTATTGGTTCTACTACTTAAGCCAAGGTGACATAATTGTTATGATTCATTGTTCTCTCTTGTATGCCAATATTGAGACTGTTTTGGGGTCAGAAACAATGTCATAGTCCAGCACCAAAGAATGGGGTACTAGGCCAAACAGGTAGCAGCCTCTCATCCCTAATAAACTGAAGAGGCAGGACCTTGGGCCAGTCTCAAATGTTAACTACATCTAGATGACATCTCTGAAAGTAGTCATTCTTGTGGAGACCTCCACACTAGTAATAAAGCTACCTATCATAAGCAATTTATAAGCAACAGAGCAGAAAACAAATAAAAATTAGAAAATGAGAAAACATGAAAGCAAGATGCAATCCCTCCAACTTGTGTAAGGCAAATGCAGGGGACATTCAGGTGGCAGAGAAATGAAAAGTCACCAAGCTGAACCTTCTAAAATGGTAGCATTGGAAGTACCAAAGCAGATGAATGAGACTCTAGAGAGAACAGAACAGAAATAGTTACACAGATAGCTAAGGAGATGATGTCTATGATGAAGGACATGGCTTTTCATTCCTGGTTGCATGAATTTGAGCATTTTCTTTTGTGTTTTGCTAAAGTCTGGCTGTGGGTTTATCAATTTTATTTCATCCTTCGCAGAACCAACTCCCCACCCCTTTGTCCCCTCCCCATTTTAACAGTTTTTTTCCTATTTCCCAATATCTAGTACACATTTTTTGGTCCATAGTTATATCTTTGGTTTCTCACACTTCACTCCAGAAAACAATGATTGTTATCAAGAAATCAATGAATAACAAAAGCTTGTGAGGATGTGGAGAAAATGGAACTCTTCTTCACCTCTGGTGGGAATGTACACTGGTACAACCACTGTTGAGGAATTAGTGTGTAGATTCCTCAAAAACTAAAACTGGAAATTATATTTGTCTTAGCTGTTCCTGTTCTTGGTATCTTCCTGGTAAAATTAAAAGTATCACAGAACAGTGAAATATGCATAAGAATGTTTATAGAAGCACAATTTATTATAGCTAAATCTTGGAAAAAGCCCAGATGTCCATCATTGGATAAATAATAAAATGTGATTTTTATATGCAATGAAGCACTCTGCCATAAAGAAGGATAAACTTGAAATACTTTTATATAAATGGATGTACCTTGAGACTGTACTTTTAAGTGAAATAAATCGGCACACATGTTTAAATACCACACTGTTTTGTTTTTTTTTTTTTGCTTGTTTGTTTGTTTCAGAAATCAAAATCACAAGTATTGACCAACATGGATGATAGATATTGGGAAGTAGGAAGACAATGTTCCAATGGAATTGGGAGGGGAAGGGGAGAGAGAAAGGAAGAAGAAAAAAAGAGAATTGAAGGAAGGAAGTGGAAACAAGACTCGGGCAACTGAGGGGAAGAAGGGTTGAAGGGAGCGGAGGGCAATGGGGAAAAGGAAGAAATAAGGTATGTACAGGTACAAATTCCCTACAATGAATGTGATCATTCTATGGGTCAAATGTGTATGAATAAAATTAACTTTTTTTTAATGGTTAGTACATTGTGTATTGTTACTGCCAAAGTAGTTTCTCATATTACAAGATATACACAAGAAATAATAAATAAACAACATAGGTACAAACCTCTGTTTTTTTTTAAAGTCAACAGAAAATGGAAATATACTTTTTAAAGTTTCTAATACTAGAAGATATCATACAATGTCT
>NW_004524742.1:1538962-1539673 GCF_000260255.1 Octodon degus
AAATACATCAGAATTATGGCTGACTTCTCTTCACAAACCAGGAAGGCAAGAAGAGCATGGAGCAGAGTACTTCAAGTCCTCTATGAAAACAAATTACAGCCCATATTATTATACCCTGCAAAACTCTTTTTCAAGTTTGATGGAGAAGTGAAATACTTTCCTGACAAAGAACAGCTAAAGAATTTCATGATGACAAAGCCAACCCTACATAGGCAATGGAAAGATGTTCTAGAGAGGGACCAAAATGATCAGAACTCCACGAATGAGATCGGAAGCAACCAACTAAATAGGCCAAGCAATTAAACACAGGAGAAAAAGGAATAAACGACAACAGGTAAATAACATGTCAACTGTAAGTCAATACATCTCAATTCTAAAAAAATCAATGTAAATGGACTTAGTTCACCAATTAAGAGAAATAGACTGGCACAGTGGATTAGGAAACAAAATCCAACAACATGCTCTATACAAGGAACATATTTAACTCATAAAGACATTCATAGGCTGAAAGTCAAAGGATGGAACACAATACTATATGCCCCAGCACCTCAGAAAAAAAGCAGGGGTAGCAATCCTATTCCCAGACAGTCTCAAATTCAAACCAACAATGATCAAGTGAAATAAAGAAGGCCACTCTATACTGGTTAGGGGAAAAATTCAAGAGGAAGAGGTAACACTCATAAATATGTAGGTACCAAACACGGGAGCACC
>NW_004524742.1:1539773-1555208 GCF_000260255.1 Octodon degus
TTGATGTAGAGCTTAGATAGAGTTATTACCTTAGCACCAGGTCTGGATCTATGAAGTTCAGATTACTCCAGGTGGGTGTTCTTTGGTTCTGGCTGTGTGCTCCACTTCTTTCTGCTGCAGAGGTTAGAGTTGAACCCTTTGTGTCTCTCTGGGAAGATGTTCTGCTCCTGAATCAGCTGGGTGGGTCTTGCCTCTAGCCTCTTTGCAGGTAGTTCTGTTGAAGGGTTCCCTGCTGGGCCTGCAGCCTGGGTTGAATGAGGATCCGCGGGCCCCAGGTCATCTCACTCACCCACCGGGCCTGCCAATAAAACTAATTTTTAAAAACTGAGGTAAGACAGCTGTAATAAAGCACTGTAAACTGCATTCCTTAAAAATAAATAGCCGGGGAGATGGCTCAGTGGAAAAAGTGCTTCCCTGGCAAGCGCAAGGGCCTGAGTTCAATGCTGGGTTCTGCCAAAAAGAAAAAGGAAACAACAACAAATATTTTCTTTTGTCATGGTTCTGGAGATTTGGAGCTCTGAGATCAAGGTGTTAGCAGCTGCAGAGTCGAGGAATGCACACTTCCTGCTGGCAGGTGACAGTCTGCTTGTGTCCTTCTATAGGAAACAGCAGAGAGAGGAAGGAAGCTCCTGTGTCTGTTCCTACAATGACATCAATCCCTTTCATGAAGGCCCCAGTCCCCTAGCCTACTTCCCTTTGAAATTCTGTACCCTCTAATAACATCACGCTAGGACTTCAACAAAAGAATTTAGGGGCCGGGGAGACAGAAACTTTAGTCTACACAGATGGATAAGTTCATGGAGGTGAAAAGAGGAAAGCATAAGCTTTTTGAAGAGACAATCTTTCTTTGAAATGTCAATTTTTTTCCCATAGCACCCAGTAGCATAAAGCTTGCTACTATAGTTTTGTAACTCTCTGTTTACAATTTTTTTTTGGGGGGGATGGCTCAGACCCCCCTGGGGGCAGGGCTGGCTCTGTATATGGTGCCAGGGATCCAACGGGGATCCCTGCGCACTAGCCTAAGCTCGCTTAAGCAGGCACTTTAGACTGCTGAGCTATCTTGCTGGCCCCTCTCTGTTTACATTTTTTTAAAAATTGCAAAAATCTTTTCATTTATTTATTTATTTATTTGGTACAGGGTCTCGCTAGGCACTTTGGACTGCTAATGATCCTCCTGTCTCAGCCTCCTCAGTGCTGGAATTACTGGTGTGCACCACCACCCCTAATTTTGGGGCCCACGCTTCACACCCCAGAACCTAGGTCCTTGAGCTTGCCAGGCAGGCGCTTAGACCACCGAGCTATCTCCCTAGCCCCAACTCCCATTTATATTTTTATCTTTCCCTATAAATGCTTAGATGCTGGAAGATGATTTTTATCTTAACCTTCTTGGGATCCTCAGTGGCCAGCATATGGGAAATTCTCCTTTTTCTTTTTTGTTTTTTTTGAGACAGGGTCTCACAATACCATTCAGTCTGGCCTTAAATTCACTTATGTAGCCCAAACTGTCCTCAAACTCTCAGGGATCCTTCTGCCTCAGCCTCCAGTGTGCTGCAATTACGAGTGTATACCACCACATCTGGATGGGAGTTATTTTTTGCTTTGTTTTCTTTAGTTACAATTTTACATTTTAGGTTAAAAGTGAAAATCAGAGCTGACAAATGTCCTAGCCAATGAATTTATGCTCAATTTGCCTGAAATTGGGGAACATGACAGAAGAGATTAACAGCTAGATCTGCTATAGTCAGGAATGTTCTGATTTTAACCCAGCAAGCAAACTTTGGATATTAATTTGGCTTTTCATAGCTTGTCTACAAGGAAGAAGCTGAATTAATGAACTGACAGGAGAATTTTAGTCGTATTTGTTTTCTAGGCCGTGAACTTTTAATTTTGATTAAGATTAATAAGTCTCTCTGAGCCTTATCAACTTGCTGATTGTTAAAATCAAGTCTCCACTCCAGTCAGTCTGAGTCAGGGACACACCAGAAGGCTCTGTGGCTGTGACCTGTCCCCAGCAGCAGAGCAACTAGCCTCTTCCCAGTGGACGCCTCTCCATTTGCTGCACTGTGGGCTGCATTTGGCTTTTGGTCTCTCAGAACTGTTGTGCTATGTAAGAATGAGATCAATTTTCCTATGTGACCAGTTGATTTAGTCTTTTTTCATGATGGTGCAACTTTATAAAATCATCTTGTTTATTATGAAAGGGAAGGATGAAATTTTAAAATGGTCTCTATATAATTTAAGTGCAATTTATTTCTCAGTTGCTTCCAGAAAAAAATTTGAGGTAACTACCCTTTTATCTTTTTTTTTTTTTTTTCTGTGTGTTTAAGGGGGCGGTATATGGGCAGAAACTAGATTTTTTTTTTTAATGCATTTGGTACAGGGTCTCACTATGCAGCTTGGACTCATAGTGATCCTCCTGTTTCAGCCTCCCCATTGCAGGGATTACCAGCGTGCACCACCACGCCTGTACTCTGTGGTTGGCTCAGTGTGCCCAGGGCAGGGCCAGCATGGCAGAGATGAGGACTTTTGCAGCCATACAGGCTGTATCACCACTGTGTGAAGGTAAGGTCATACGGTGGGAGAAGTGCCGGGTCCATGGATCCCGTTGATAGCTGTGTCTGTTCTGATCTTGCCTCTACCATTAAAAAATCTGTGTGCTTTGGTGAATTACTCAGCTTCCCTTTCCAGTGTCTGGTTCTAGTTGTACGACGAGCTAACCGTAGCATTTACTTACTGATTGTCATGAGGACTAAATGTCAGAATATGGAAAATGTTTCAGCTAGTAGCCACGGTATTCAGCCTACATGCTGAATTAAATCTTACTATTTCTTTATAACAATTTATTCACAAAGAAATAATATCTTAGTAATATTTACAAAAGCTGCTCTAAAATGGCATGGCTTACAAATCTGATTTTTCTATGACCAAATTAATGATGTAAGTAGTACCTGTTAAATACTTTATCTGTTTGGTGCTATGCAAAGATCTTTATGTATGTAAATTTGCAGAAAAAGGGAGGGCTCATAGATTTTAATCTTGTCCAACATCAAACAGCTGGTTAAGTGAAATTTGAACCAGGTAGCTTGACTCCAAAGTTCCATGCTAAACCACAAAACTACATTCCTTGTTTTTTTCTTAACCCCACACAACTATTTTTCCTCTGTCTGTATTAGACAAGATATGATTAAACTGAGTTAAAATTTACAAATAAATCTAATCGCATAGTCAGTCATTAAGACACTACTGAAAAACAGTGACTAGTTTTCTAGGAACTGTTATATTTTATCTTTCTAAAGAATGGTGACATACATTATCAGCTTGACTTGATTTAGGATTCAGATATGTGGGAAAATATTTCTCAGCCTTCACTTTAGAGCGTACATAGCTCTCTGAAGCTTTGAAATACTCACAAACCTGATTTTTTCCCTCTATGAATATAAAGAACTCTTACTGATTTAATAGGTATGAATTAATTTTTAAAAGTAGAGATTTACAGGGTGGTCATAAACACTTCCTCCACTTGGAAATTTTCAACTCAGGAAGACATTAGATTCAGAAAATTTAAACTGCTATTAGTTTGCTCATGCTTAATAAAAAGAAAGAGAAAACCCCGCGGTGTTCTCATTTCTTCATGTCTGTAACGTGACTTCCTGTAAGAGAAACCTGTCCTCTCCTAGGTCATATTATCTGTCACAATTTCACTCTGGATCCATTTCTTATTATGAAGATTATCCATAGCATTGTTTTGGCTTGCATTCCATTTTGTAAAATAAAAATACTGCAGTTAAAGATTATATGTTTAACATTTGTGAATAATTTGCTGGCTAATAATCTATTCCAGAGTGAGCAAAGTATGCATAACAGTGTTCTTTATTAGAAGTAATATTTTTTAGTCTGATCATAGCTGTCTTTTGTTGGTTTTGGTGGTCCTACAGATTGAGCTGTGCATCTTCAACCCTTTTTTGTTTTTTCATTTTGAGACAGAGTATCACTAAGCTGCCCAGATTAGGATTAACATCACCATTGTCCTACCTCAGTTTTGCAGAGTACTTGCATTACAGGCATATGCCACCAAGCCTGGCCTAAAGCTGGATTTCCGTAAGCACTGCTACTGACTCCTGACTATCAAGTGAAGTGCTTGCCAAGTCCTGGCAACTCAAACCTATAAGCAGAGTTGCCATTTAGCAAAACTTTGGAGAATATTTACAAAACTATTGTATTTTAATCTGATTTTGCTGAATCATAATAGTAACTGGGCCCAAATAAAAGTAATTTTCTTTGCTTTGGGCCATGTTGGTTTTAATCTCAGTTAATTTCCTGGCGCTCATATTATCAGACCACAAAATTTCAGGAGGAATAAGGTGAGGAGCCTCGCGACACCTATTCTCCGCTGTGGAGTTTTGCCCATGGCTTTGTGCCCATGCTTCAGTAATCGATGCATGTCCTTAAAAACTATGACAGATCATTGATAGCCATTCAGGAAAGCAAATGTTCAATTTGTTCTCTGTAGCATGTACGCATTTTTAAAGTATTTCCATTTTTGTTGGTGCCAACCAAATATTGTCCAACCTTAATGGGAACAGTCTGGGATCTTGTCCTGCCAGAGGCTCTCTCAGTTGTGTCTGCAGGAAACAATACCCTTCCTTGCAGGCTCACCTTGGCCTCAAGTAGCCATACACACCTCATGGGGTAGAAGTGGATGAAAGCCACAAAACCCCTGCCCAGAGTGGGAGTGGTGGGCTAGAGTGGAGGAGGGTTCATCTGGGTAAAGAGGCAGGGCTCTCATAACCTGGAATTTTCTATAAGGAGAGTAGTTGGAGACCAGCATATCTAGTGGCTTCCAGTGCCCAAGTACCAGGAGAAACTCCTTATATTCTGTCTTGGAGGAAGGAGAAGGCCCTCATCAAACAGTGATGGTTGGGGTGGACACCTGCTTAATGTTTTCTGAGCTTTTTGTTAGTATCTAATATTAATTTATGGAACTTTTCATTCTTCTTTGATTGTTTTATTTTTATCTTTTTACACTAACTGGAAATGAACCCAAGGTCTTTGCATTGAGTGACACCCCCATTCTGTTTTTAATTTTGAGACAGAACTTTCCAAATTACTAAGATGTCCAGGCTGGGTTGAAGTGTGTGATGATCCTCCTGCTTTAGCCTGCCAGAGTATTAGGATTGCAAGCATTTACCATCATACCTGGCTTGATTTGAAGTGTGTTATCTTGTTTTGTTGTATGTTTATTGATTATAATTGTCTTTCTAGACACTATCTTTATCCTTCTAAAAACTTCCTGCAGTGACATTAAAACTTTGGAACAGAATTTTTCATGAACTCAAGATTATGCAAGTTGCTTATATCAGACTGTGGCATATAGAAAAGATAGGTTATAGTCCCCAAAACTTACAATGTTTCACTAAACAAAGTAACATGAATTTCACAGTATTTGTTGTATTGCATAGTGTTGTCTTCAAATTAGTTGTTTGTATTACCAGATATACATGTGAAATTGGAAGAAGAAATAAATACATAAGAAATTGAGAAGAGAAAAGGTCAAAGAATTGAAAAAGGAGACAAAATAAATTAAGCACCAACTGCTCCTTTCCACAGATCAGCAGAAATCCCCAGTGTAGTTGTCCAAACCATCCTACTTACATACATAGATATATCGCTTTCCCTCACTCTCTCTCCTGTCCTTCTCCTCAACTCAGTAATTCCTTCCTTTTGAACAGGACATTTCCTTTTCCAGAATCTATTGTCCCCTTCAGATTTTATTTTCTGTTTCAGATTTTCACACTAAAGAGACAATACTATGTTTGCACATGTGGGTCTGATTTATTTCACTTAAGAGTATGGTCTCTACTTGCATCCATTTACCTACAAAAGACTCAACTTTATCTTTTCATAGCTGGATAATACTCCACTATGTAGAAATACCACATCTCTATCCATTCCTCAGTTGATGGACATCTGAATTGTTTCCAGGATTTAGCTGCTATATACATGGGTGCACATATATTGCTGTGGTAGATTTTCAGTTCTTCTGGAAAAATATCCAGGAGGGGAATAGCTGACTTGAATGGGACGTCCAATCCTAGCTTTTGAAGGAATTTCCACAGTGGTTGTACCAGTCTTCACTCCCACCAACAGTGGAGAAAGGTTTCTTTTTCTCCACAGCCCCTCCTGCATTTCTTATCGGTTGACTTCTTGATTATAGCCATTCTTTCTGGGGTGAGATGAACTCTCGGTGTTGTTTTCATTTTCTCTTCTTGGGGGGCCAGGGAGATGGCTCAGTGGAATAAGTGCTTCCCTGGCAAGCGCAAGGGCCTGAGTTCAATCCCCGGTTCCACCAAAAAACAAAAACAAAAACAAAAACAAAAACACTTCTTGCATGTATGACCAGTGGTGGTGAATATTTTTTTCATATATTTACTTTTCGGGGGGGCCTGGCCCTAGCTCAGTCCTTTAAGTGGCTGCTTCCACAAAGCTGTCAGCCTCAGGTTGCTGGAGTTCGAACCTCACAACTCTCCCGCTGGCCAAAAGTGCCCTTTCGGCATTCGAGGAACAACAACAACAAAAAAAACATTATTCCATATATTTACTTTCCATTTGTATTTCTTCATTTGAGAAGTGTATACTATCTCAGATGCCCATTTTTGGATTGAGTCTTTGAATTTGGGGACCTGATTTCTTTTTTAATTTTTATATGTTCTAGGTAGAAGGCCTTTGTCAGAGGGACAGCTGGCTGTGATTTTTTCCCAGTTCACGACACCCATACCTTTTCAACAAGGTTCGGTGGGGGTCAGATGAGAATACCTACAAAGATTTTAGCAGAGGGCTACACATATAGGATGGGATTTACAGACATTAGTTTTACCTATAAAATTAATTTTTTAGTATTATCTGTTACTACCTTTATTCTCTTGATAGCATTTTGAAATGTTAAGATACAAGTTATATAAAGTCATATAACTTTCAATCCCCAGGCATGCCCTGCTGGCACCGCCCTCGGGGATGCTGACATGCAACTGGTGGCATGGGCCTGTAATTCCAGCCCTTGCGAGGCTCAAAACAGGAGGATCACTAGGAGTCCAATCTGTTTAGTGAGACCCTGTAGACCCTGTACTAAATTTTAAAAAAAATCATATGACATACAATTAGCAATCTTATATATTTTGAAGTGGCTTTTTTTTTCATTAAAAGTATTATTCAACACTAATTCCAGAGTATTTCTGTCAACCCCCACCAATCTTATACCTCTCAGTTACTGCTCCTTCCCTGCAACCACTGATCTACTTTAGGTCTATATATTTGCTTGCTTTGAGTATCTCACACAAGTAGAAGTACAAAGTATTTGGCATTATGTGTTTGGCTTCTTTCACTTATTGTAAATATTTTCAAGATGAACCCATCTGTAGCATCTATCAACACTCTGTTGTTTTTTATTTCCAAAAATGAAAATTACTCCATTGTACGCATTATATCACCTTACAACATTCCCTTTATGAGCTGATGGTCATTTGTTTCCATTCCTTGACTATTATGCACAAAACTGTTATGAACATTTGGGTGCAGCTTTTGTATAAGCACAATGCTTTTCAGTTTTTTAGGTACATGCACAGGAGTAAAATTTTTCTCCACTGAGGTACGAAGGTTCCATTTTCTCCACCTTGCACCAATACTTACTATTTATTTATTATAATGTATTTAGTACAAGGTCTACAGAGTCTCGCTCCATAGATCAGACTCATAGTGATCCTTCCTGTTTTTCAGCCTCCCAAGCACTGGGATTACAGGGGTGCACCACCACACCCAGTCTCAACTAATGTCTTAGCCCACCCCAGGGGCAGGGCTGGCACCGCAGACTGGGGATCAAACTCTGGCCCCTGCATCTGCTTAATCTGCAGAATAACTTATCATTTTTAAAACTACCATCTATCCCATTGAGTGTTTAATAGTAATTCATTTGGGTTTGACTACATTTCCTAATGACTAATGATGTGTGTCTTCAAGTGTTTGCTATTTGTCAATCTTTGGAGAAACAGTCATGTCTTTTGTTAAGCTTTTGGTTAGCACAGTGTCCTCTGTATTAGTTACTTCCTCATTGCTGAGGCAACAGCTCACAACTTACTGGAGGAGAGCTTTGTTTTGGCTCCCGGCTTCAGTCCATGGCTGGCAGCTCCCTGGCAGCAACAGCACAGTGGAAGGGCATGGCGGAGGAAAGGGAGCTTGAGCTGGCAAGCCTGGAGGCAGAGAGAGGTGTCAAGGAGCCAGGCACAAGAGTGACCACACCTGGTCTGGCCCGCAGTTTCACACCTCCAACCACACTCCCCCACCCCCATGGCACATTCAGGTACTCAATGAACTCAGGGAAGGAAAGCGCTGTTAAGTGCAGCACTCTGTGATCCACCCATCTACCCACAGGAACTGGGGAAGAAGCTCTAGATCTGGTCCTAGCACCCATACATTGTTCTCTATGTATTCTGGGTCTTAGGTCCTCATTAGCTATGTGCTGAATGAAATTGCACTGCTTAGATTATCTTTCCACTTTCTTAAGAGCCCTTTGATGCACGAACAGGTTTAATTTTGATGAAGTGCAGCTTCTTCATTTATTGTTTTGTTACCTGAACTTTAATATCATAGTTTTGTATCATTTTTTAATAAAAAAGTAACTTAATCCAAGATTGGGAAGATTTAAATATGTGTTTCTTAACATTTTGGAACTTTAGTTCTATTTCTCCCACAGGCAGTTTTGATAGTTTGTGCGTTTGTAGATGCAGCTTCTTGGCATACAGCTACTCATTTATTCTCTTCTCATTCTTTCTATTTCTGTAAGGCTGATGGCGATGTTCCCGGTTTTACTTCTGATTTTAATAAGTTGGGGCTTCTCTTTTACTTTTTTTTGGTCAAGGTAAGCACTTAGCAGTTTTGTTGCTCTTTCCAGAAGTTTTTTTTTTTTTTTTTTTTAATGTATTCGATAGAGCATCTCACTACCCAGCTTAGACTCCTAGTGATCCTCCTGTTTTCAGCCTCCCCAGCAATGGGATTACAGGTGTGCACCACCATGCCCAGTCTCGGTGGCCAGCTCAGCATGCCCTGGGCCAGGGCCAGAGTGGCATGTGGTGCCGGGGATTGAGCACTGGTCCCTGCACTTGCCTAATCAGGCACTTAGTCCACTTAGCTATCTCACTGGCCCTCCAAAAGGTTTTTGATTTCATTTTTCTGTTAATTTTCAAGTCATAATTATTTTATTTATCTTCATTCTAATGCATATGCTTTTTCCTCCTTGTTTTTAGTTTAGTTGAGTCTTTAAATTTTTTTTTTTATTCTTTTGATATAGAGTCTCGCTATGTGGTTTGGACTGATAGTGATCCTCCTGTCTCAGCCTCCCCAGTACTGGGATGAAAGGTGTGAGCCACCACTCTTGGGGTATTAGGGCCAGCATGTTGTGTGGTAACGGATCGAACCTGGGTCTTTGTGCTTGCCAGCTGGTGCCATTGCCACCAAGCTATCTTTCTAGCCCTTTAGTCAAGGCTTCTCCCCTGATTTCTTAAGGTAAAAAATTAGGTTACTGACTTAGATCTTTTATTTTTTAAAACATGATATTAAATTATATATCACATAATTTCTATTAAATATATGGTATTGGTACAGAGACCTATCAAATCCAGATCTTTTAACTTCCTTGGCCCTCCCCTCTTCTACCTCTATTCCCACAATACCTTACCATCTGCACGGTCTATCTTTTTCCTATCATATTTTTAAATTTTGCTCTTTAAATCATTCACACATTGGTTTCTTTTCCATGCAACATTTATCCTGCCTGATTTATTTCACTTAGCATTGCAAACTCATTATGCATCCATTTTCCTACAAATGACATACATTTATCCTTCTTAATGGCTGAGTAGTACTCCATTGTAAGATCTTTACAATGCAGTTGTTTATAGATATACATTTTGCTCTGAATGGACACTGCTTTCACTGAACCCCTTTAAGTTTTGGAATGTTGGTAAGTTTTAGTTCCTTTCAAAGTACTGTCTAATTTTTCTTGTGATTTCTTTTGTAACCATTGCTCCAATTATTGTACATTGCATGTAAATATTTTTGGCAAATTTCCCCAGGATAGTACATTGAGTGCTGTGCGAATTTCTAGTTAGGCAAAATAAAAGAAATTTTTGAGTCAGGCTTCTTTGGAGCTACTAAGAGAATAACCAAGGGCAACTCTGTAACCTGTGGAAAGTCTGTTTCTTCCAGTGTTGGGAACACAGGCTGCTATGCTAAGAATACAACAAGGCTAAGGAATGGGGTAGGGAGTACAGTGGGTATATGGTGGGCATGTAAAGGGGCTTACTGGGGAGGGAGAACTGGTGGAGAGAAACAATTGCAACCTCAAATTTAGATGGACCTGAGTGGATTCTGGCCCTCCCACCTACCACTTTATGTAAGAAATTCTACATTTACTTCCTTAGCTCTCAATTCCATCATAAGGAAAAGACATTACTGCCTACCTCATCCATACTTCTGAGAAATAAATATACTCCAAAATGCTCAACCCCATCAATAGAATGTAGCAGATGCCCATAAATATCAGTCCTGATTTTGTGAACAACACTACTTTCATGAATGCAAATAAAGATAACCAACTCTAGTGGCTGCAGTGTTTGGAGAAGAGAGAAGAATGCTCATTCCTTATGTCAGAACACTCGGTCCAGTTCAGATCACAGAGGAGGGAATGGCTCAGCTTGTAAATGGAAGTAGTACAATGTCGCACTCAGCAGGAGGGTTTCCAAGTCACAGAAAGTAACTGCGTTCATTTTTTATTCAGCTTGACATTTTATGTCATTATTTAATTTATAAGGGACTTCCATCTCCTCATCTATAAACTATGTTAATAATACTTTTTGGTCTTAAAGTGACAACTGAATTAGGTAAACCTTTTTTTTTTTTGGTACTGAGATCAAACTCAGGATCTTGCATTTGCCAAGCAGGCGCTTATGCTGCTGAGCTATCTCCTCAGCCCTAGATAAACATTTTTTTTTGTTTGTTTGTTTATGTTGTCCAAGCTATGATTTTTATTCCAAAGACTGTGCAGCTGGTCCAGAGCATAATCTCCCCTGCAGGTCCATTGCATGATCCAGTTTCCCTCCAATCCCAGTAGGTCTTGCTATCCCAAGCTGCCTGGCTTGCTAGTCCAGCCATGAAAACATAATGGCAACATGCTGTCGACACACTACTGAGGAGGAGAGAAGCCCACAGTGGGAGGACACTCAGGACTTTGGCTCGCTTCCACTTCCCTGCGTGCAGGAAGACCAGGGGGAAGAGTGGGCACTTGTGGAACATTCTGGTATGTGGCGCCTCTGTCCACAGCTCAGGAGCCCAGCTATGATGCGGCTGTCAAATTCATCTGGTGCCTCCTGCCCTGGAGGGGAATTGTGGAGAGTGGGGGAAGTGCCATTGCTGCCCTCGTACCTGCTGTCTCTGAGACTGCATGGTGTGGGCCACAGGGCTCGTGTGCAGAGCTCTCTGTGCTGATTTCACTGTGGCCAGTACATACTTGTCCAGAGGAGGGGCACGAGGTGGCACTTCAAGGCATGTGCACATCATGTGATGCACGAGGCAAGGTGGTTAGCATGTCCACCACTTTAAACTCTCCTGTGGTGATGAGTGAGGCAAGGTGGTTAGCATGTCCACCGCTTTAAACTCTCCTGTGGTGATGAGTGAGGCAAGGTGGTTAGCATGTCCACCGCTTTAAACTCTCCTGTGGTGATGAGTGAGGCAAGGGATAAACATTTTTGACATGGGGCCTAAAAATCACAAATTCTAATTCCTTTCCTGGAGGATGGTGATGTCTATTCCAACCAGTGGCCAGTGATTTCTAGGCTGAATGTATCTGTTCTGGGGCTGAGAGTACTAGGGGAGGCTGTTGATGCTACTTCTGAGAGAACTTCTTATTACATTCATTAGATAGGCACTTTACATTTGTGCTAACTAGTGTCATAAGGCTCATTTCAATTATATCATGTTGTGTGGAATTGATGGTCTAATATTTATATACTATGTAACGTTATACTAGTTCTCAAAAAAATGCTACTAATTCATGATTGTCTACCTTGTTCAGCCAAGATGTAGCAATAGCCATTGAAACCCTCAAGAAGAACTGGAAAGCTAAGCTATGGGGCACAAACCCCATATGTAAGACTGCACAGCTTTTCCAAGGTGGGGCCAGGACTCAAACGCAGATCTCTGTGCATTCCTCCCCTCCTGTCCAGAACAACTCTGTTTCCTTACCTGGCTTTCAATTTCTCCTCTACTTCCTGCCGCTTGCCCAGATGCCTCCCAAAAGGAAAGCCTCATAGAACTTTGTTTCCACTTTTCACATGGTTTCTATACTTTTCTATTGGTCACTAAAGTTACTTAAGTTCTGTTATTTCCCTGAATTAATTATAACTTCCTAGAGAGGAGGGACAGTGTTGCTCACTACTGTGTCAGTTGAGAATGCTTTCATTTTTCCACATTAAGGATATTTTTCTCACAAGATAACAATCCTGGGAATAAATAACAGTGTAGTATTCTTCAAAGGCCGAAGTCCTTTCCATTTCCTCTCTCTCACACTTAGTGAATTGGATTTTTATTTTCCTTGCCTATTACTTCATAGTTGTAAGATGGCTATCATGGATTCAGGTACCTGGTCATTTGTTGAGATGAGAAAAGGGTGGAAGGGTCTGCACACCACCTACTCACATCTGTTTGTGAGATAAGAAATCTGTCCTGAATGCTCCCTGAGGAGCATGCTCTTACTTAATCTCATTTCAACCAGTGCTGGGTCCCTTTGTCTTTCATCAAGTGTATGAAGATTACCACTGTCCCAATACAATGAATTAAAACTGAAGAACTTGAAGCCCCTGTTAGATGGATGAGAGTTAGAGTCTGTGGAGAGAACATAGCAGACCGGAAGCAGAGGCCCCACTGGGGTGCCGCAGAGCTATTGAGGAAACTGTTCCCAGGAGCGGTGCCCATTTCCGAACACAACTTTGTAGCACCTGAAATTTAAATCCATGGCTCAGCAAAGTCACAAATTACATCAAAGGGGGAATCGTGAGGGGTGCTTGCCGTGACATCCCTCAAATGTTAAGTCTGAAAGCAGGGTTCTACTTTAGCTATTGTTGATGAACAAGGGGGACCTTTGTGGTGTTTGCTGAGTCATTACTTTCCTCAGAGGATGTCTTTGTTGATTGCTGACTTTCAGACCCAAGCCCGTATTTAGTTATAGCTCCCTGAAGTGTTGGCAATAGGTAGAATAAATTTAAAGATGTTTCAGGTGAGCAGCATTTCACCCTGTATTGTGGTACAAATTGTGTGTCAATTATTTATGAGTGGGACCCAATTTGTTTAAACCTCATTGACCTTTAATACAGTTATGACATGTGTCTTGGCTTGATTCTTCCCTCTATTGATTTGGTCTGGAAAAGTAAAACAAGAGTTGAAATGGCCCCTCAGGGTAAGTTAAAATTGTAGGTTACGGCCACATTAAATTGCTTTAGTACACTTTGTGTCCTTTAGAGTCAGAAAATGAAGCAATAAAGTAGGTTGATGTAAGTAATTCTTGTTTTTAAAAGGACCTTGAAGTGCTCTTAACAATATCATGGATTTGATAAGATCTGCTTCAGACTTCTTAATTTAAAATGAACATAAAGATGGTAAAGCCGAAGGAATGTTGAAATACTAGTGTTGTGTTAACAGCTTTGAGACAGGGTTCATGGGAGAGGGCCCGTAGGAATTTTTCACTATTGTCTGCCATACTTGGGGGAAATTAAAGTAGCAGTCATTGCTAGGAATTTCCTGGGGGGCATATCCAGGTGTACAAAATATTTAGGAAGGTTTCAAATAGTTTTGTTCATTACTTATGTGCCGTCAAGTTTAGACAGTGTTTAAAACTCAAGCAATTTTTCAAATTTTAAATGTTAATTTTTGTGACAGGTAAACCCATTAAATCTGCATGTTGACAAGTTTTTCCTTTCCTTTACCTTCCTCCTACTGTTTTGTGGTATTGGTGGGCTAAGCAGAGAGCTAGAGAAAACAGAAAAGAAAAACAAAGCATAAATTCTCAGAAAGGAGATGGAGCACTAGTAGCTGGAGGAAAGAATTGATCTTGTTTGAAGGCATAACAGGGAAAAAGAGCAAGAACTAAAGAACCAGCATGTGAACCTGAGCTTGGTTTAGGATAGAGTGTTGGGATGCTTTGGGAAAGGGATGAGAAAGTATTGAGATATATTTTACAGAGAGAAATAAAGTGGATTTCAAAACATCTTATTGGGTGTAAGGAGGAGTGGTGTGTTTTGAGATAAGTAGGTTTGTATTTAAATTGCTTCTGACCACTTTTGGACTATTTTATTGAGACAGTGTCTTGCTAAGTCACTGAGTTGCCCAGGTTGACTTTCAGCTTGCCATCCTCCTGCCTCAGCTTCCAACAGTGCCAGGATTACTGGTATGTGCCACTGTGTCCAGCTATGTGGTACTGTTTTCAGTGGACCTAAATTTGTTTTCCAGGTAAGTTTAAGCCAGTTTGGCTTTCTAGTAGCTCCTATTACTATCCTTAAGGTGTCATCTCTTGCTTTTCAGAGCCAGTTCTTTCTCATATGTTAATAAAAAGAGTTCTATTGCTTTATTACATAAAAGAACTATAGGACAAAGAGAAAGACATCAGAGTTGGAGCTGGTAAGCTGGAACTAGGAGGTGAAGTAGAAGATGGCATAGTTTTAGAGCACACAAAACCAGGGCCAAAGTTGCAGGCTCTTAAGATAAATGGGCAGTTTAGGGAGAAGTAGTCACTCTACGACTTTAGGTATTGGTTAGATATTATTTCTTTGTCTTTAGCTCATGCCCTTATATATTTGACTCTAGAGCTCCACTTGTGCCGTGAATAACTTCAAGTCTTGTTTAAGCTTTCTTGAGCCCTGCAGAAATGATGTGATAATTCAGTAGCTCCATGCTCTGAAGATCATATGTCAGTCATGTAGCTCAGGAACTTCTGTACAAGGATCCCTGACGCAAAGGTTGTGAAGTTTGTGTGTGTGTGTGTGTGTGTGTGTGTGTGTGTGAAGGGGGGTAGCCATTGCATTGGAACCAGATGAGGTGGAAAGTTTGAACTAAGAAATCATATAATTACTTTGGTTTAAAACTTCAGACTTCATTGTTGTTAGCAGGGTGACATAACACTTGGGAGAGAGTTAGTGCCGTGTACTGGCCTGTCTGCCTACCACAATGCACTTACTCTGAAATCTCCATATTTGAAAAGATCAGAAAAGGTCTGTAGGATGCAGTTTAACTGCACTGGTCAATGTCTGCTGACCATCTCACTTCAGCCATCCTTTTTTCTTTCTTTTCTTTTCTTTTCTTTTCTTTTCTTTTCTTTTCTTTTCTTTTCTTTTCTTTTCT
>NW_004524742.1:1555331-1557634 GCF_000260255.1 Octodon degus
CTCTCTCCCTTCTCCCCCCACCCCACACTCTCTCCTTCTTTCCTTTCCTGTTTGTTTTCTTTGTACAATTTCATTTCTTAAAACAAAATAAAAAAACAGGAACATCTTTAGAGCTCCTATTACAACTGTGCAGATTCACATGTACATTACTATGGTGTTGCCTCCCTCATCTACCTAGGGTGGCCTCTCAGGATAGGAGGACACTGCAGGGGTACCAGAAAATCTCAGGTAGAACCACACACCCTAAACATCTCTTCCAGTGTAACTCTCCAGAGAATGTTGGCATGATGAGGAGGGTCTGTGAGGTCTGTATAGGGCTAGAACCCCCAAAGGATCTCAGCCATTATACATCAGCCAGCCATAAGTTTTGATGAAAGAGGTCTAGAAGTGATTGTGGGTCACAGATGTGCTGCTATCTGGCTTGTCTACTAGTGTCACAGCACGCAGTTTTCAGCCATAATTGCTCATGGCCTTCTCTGTGGACAATTGCTCCATTCCCAATGAGAACCCAACTTCAGTACTGTGATGTTTGTGGCTGAGGGTGTCAGGATGTGCTTTGCTACAACAAGGTCATCTGAGGGTCTCACTATGTAGATCAGACTTTCAATGGATCTCCTATTGTTAGCCTCCCAAGCGCTGGGATTATAGTGATACAAGGAGAAAAATTGGTCTCTGGTGGGTAACCTCCAAACAATATAGGGAACCTCCAAATGACATAGGGAAAAACAATCTCTGGACCTGACCTGCACGAGTTCGTGTTCTCTAAAACCGAAAAATGAATTTTAGGAACAAATGGAGGTTATGAGCAGAATATATTTATTGAGAGAAAGAAAGCTCCTGTCTGAGAGAGGGACAGGAGGGGGGCCCCAAGCAGGCAGTTCCTCTGGAAGTTGTCTCTTCTAGGGACTTCTATAGTGGTAAACCATGTGGTGAGGCAGGTCTAAGGTAGTAGAGAAGACATGGGAACTTGCTCAGTTGGGCATGAGGTGGGACAAAACTATGGTAGACTAATGAGATTACAAACACCATTACTCAGGTAAAATTGATTAAATCCAGTATCAAATGGGAAAGCGATCCCGTAGCAAGTGGGCATGAATACAGGATAGGGTCTCTTCACATGTGCATTATTGTTGCAGGTTGGGCTAGTGACTCATTTGGGCTCTTTCAAGGTGATTGATACTATTTAGGACATCAATCCCTAATGCCCATCCCTAGGGAAGCATATAGCTATGCTTCCTCTTTTTGTCTTGGTCTTGAGGTGTGGCCCATATGGGAGTGTCTATCTCTTCCAAGTTGCAAAGTGACCTTATTTTCCATCTTGTCTCCTTGAGGTCCTGACCCTGTCTAACTGCCTATAATATTTCTATCTAACTCGGCTGCCTACAACAATAGGAGCATGCTACCACCCCTAGTCTCATTCGCTGGCACAGCATGGCCCGGAGGTGGGGCCAGCATGGCGAGCTAGGGTATTAATCAGTATAGCACAAACCCAGAACACCCTTTTACCTAGATAAATGTCAAGGGCTTCTCTGGATGCAAGATGTCCAGAGTTGCCTCTACTGTCTTTAGAGTTTTTCAGAGCAACATTTTCATGGCAAACTTTGATGTGAATGGAAGGATACTGCCCTTTGGTAATTTTTTTTTTCCCCCAAAATACTTTTTATTTTAAAGAGAAAAAAACAATAAAAATAATGATACAAAGAGTCAAAACAAGATAATAGATAAATAATGGTTAAAATGTTGGGTATGCATAGTAGTTGCTCAGATTATAAAATATAGGGATGAAAGATTAATCAAACAATATAACCACAAACTTTTAGTGAATAGAAGTTTGTAGTATATTTATCTTAGCTGTAATGTATATACATATACATATATATATTTTTTCTTTTCCCTTCTTATCTCCTTGTCCCCATCTTTCTTATTCTTTCCTTTTGAGCAGTTTCTTCCCCTTTCACAATTTTTACCTTATTTATTCTTTCAGTTTTTTATACTCGGGAGACAATGTGATAATCACATGAATATGATTTTTTTAACTAATGAGTATTATCTCAAGTTGCATCCATTTACCTGTAAAAGCCTCAAATTTATCCTTCTTTATACCTGAGTAGTATCCTATCATATAAAAATACCACACCTTTTTTATCCATTCCTCAGTTGATAGGCATTTGGATTGTTTCCAATATTTAGCTATTCCAAATGTGTTGCTATACACATGGGTGCACTGGAGTATGATGTTTTTAATTCTTCAGGGGAAATACCCATAAGGGGAATTGCTAGGTCAAATGGGACCTCTAATCCTA
>NW_004524742.1:1559104-1561891 GCF_000260255.1 Octodon degus
TTTCAAAGTTTTATTGATAAACAGATAGCAATGAGACAGTTTCAAATCAAATCGAAAGTACAGTTTCAACAAATAATACACTGCATATATTCTTCTTACCTTTGGTAATTTTTTCAAAGTCCTATGTAATCTTTCTCAAAGCAAAACACTTAGTGAGGTCACCTTGCTCAGTAGAGTGTCATAGCCATAGCTGAGGGGTTATGTTGCATAGAGTGTGTTGGTCCCATTCCAATAGGCAAAGCTGGGTGTACATATAAATGCATACCTCACATTTGCCACAGGGGCAAGCATATCAGAGAGGGAGGAAACCATGGTCTCAGGCTTGACTGTCCAGTGATGTTCACACCAGCTGTTGGACCAATCACTATAGAGTTCAGAAGTGATCAATGGTCTCTTGGTCTCACTTTTCTACATGTTAGGAAAGCACCTTTGATGCCTTCACCTACTCCAAAGTCTATTGTTACATTGAGTCCTGTAGGATTTTACACCACAGAAATTCTTGTTTTTCTCCAAAAGTGGTGAGCAGAAGTACATTGTCACCTCAATGAGGGTGACCTTCCCTTCTGCAGGAAACCCAGGTGGCCATAATCCCAGGTAAAGTAGGAGCCAAATTTGTTTCCAGTTTGCACAGTTATAATCAATCTTTCATTCTAGTAGAGGTGAGATTTGACCTTGTCAGTAGGACTGTGAACCACCTATGCACAGCTACAAGGTAATCTGGGTCACAAGAGCTGAGAAATATATTCTTCCTCCAATAACCAAGCAGATAATCTCTTCATGTTTCATTTACCACAGATGTAGGGCCCAGGCATCTGTGTGACCAGCAGTCCAAGCTCACAAGCACGCTGAAGACATAGTGCACACCATGATCCCCAGAAAACCTGTAGTGTCCTGATTGGGGGTCATGAAAGTTCCAAGGCGCATACCTGTGGATGGCCTTCAGTCCTGCATCTTAATCTGCAACAGCGGGTCTGCCCAGGAGAAGCAGACTAGTCAAAGTAGCAAAGGCTTGCTGAGGTGCAGCAAAATGGCCAGCCTCCCTGAGGATGCTGGCCTGGCCACAGTTGATGGATCTCAGATGTCCTCCAGAAGGCATGCACCACATCACCCCACCCACAGATGAGGAGCAAGTCTGCCCAGGAGGGTCTGCCAGGACTGTTTCTTAAGTGCCAAGGATATGAATGTTCTATATTAGTTGCATTAGAATTTTATAGTTCATCTTCCAATCAAGGATAAGAATGGTGTAAACAAACTTTTAAAACTTTATAGTCAGCATTTCAAATTGCTAAGCTCTTTGGAGTTTTGTATAACCCTGAAATGCTGCTGATGGATAAATATACATTTATTTTTATTTGTAGGACCAGAAAACTTTGGTTTATAAAGGTTAAGAAGTTTGTTCAAATTGTTTAATGAAAGATTTTTATCTACATTTTGATTTGAAATATTTAATCCTTTATAATTTTGAAATAAGGTACAGTAATGTAGTATAAAATGCATTGTATGAATTTTGTAAAATAATTGTACAGAGACAACCAGAGTAGAGTGTGTTCTCAGAAATAAGGGATTTACTGTAGCTTCCAAAGAAGAATGTAGATTTGGAAGAAGATATTTATGAAAAACAAATGAACAATTAGAAGTTGATGCATATTGAATATACAGTTGTGTGCATATTTACAAAATGTATATTAAATAATAGCTAGCATTTCTAAAGACTTAGATGATACATATTTTCTTGTTTAATATTCACAACATCCTTTTGAGGACCTATTTTTAAACTATTTGATATTTGAAGAAATGAATAGTCAAGGAGATTTGACTTAAGATAGAGTGTAGTGGAGTAGAAATTGAGGTTGCTCGGTTTTTGTGACACCACTGTGCAGAGGTGTGGGTCCAGTGTGGGCATCATAAATAAGACTGTGGTACTCAGGGTAGCCTGGCTCTGCTCAGCATGGAAGTCTGCCCTGGGATAAGAAGGATTTCAAGGAAGCCCTTAGCATCACTTTGAAAGTGTCCCTAAATTCTCTGTGATCCCTGCTTCAAGCTTTTCATCCCTGCCACTCTGAATTGGACCCTGGACAAATCTTCTTAAGCTCAGTGAATATGAATCTATGCAAATATAAAGAAATTATTCTTTTCACAAAGATTTTCAACAGAAATCTCAAAGGTGACTGTAGTTCACACTTCTTCTGTATCTTTTCCTTACTCTGGGAAATTCTCTTCCAGTTTTTATTCAATTTCACACTAACTTCTACAGACTAAACCCCAACATCTATTTGCTTTTTAAACAAATTTCTCTTTTTATTCCCAGATTTGTCTTAGCCTTTATTATACCACTTGTTAGATTTCCTGTTGTCATTATAAAACTCAGTGTGACTCAAATTGAACTATTAGCCACTTCAAAAGAACTCCACCAGAGACAACTGTCTTTTTCACTGACTATTCTTCTCTGGCCCCCACCAGACAGCTTTATATAGATCTGGCTCTACGAATTACCAGCCCTTTTTGTTAACAGTTCCCAATTCCCTTTACTCATAATCCTACTGCATATAGCTAAAAATATTATTCATTACTCAGAGCGTGTATTTCTGTGAATAGTTGCCTCCAGTGACTTCTTTAGTAGGTAATTGCTATTTTTCTTTAAAATTTTCCTATCCACCAGGCTTACCCACAAAATCTATCTTTTCTCTTATGTAACTCAGGTCACTTTGTGATTTTTAGCCCTCCTACCAAGGCAGGATTTATTTTGTTCTAATACTGTTTTTCCTACCTTGCTTAATTTCACAAGTT